>NW_003345197.1:975636-1225242 GCF_000150975.2 Nannizzia gypsea CBS 118893
GCTGGTAGCTCAGCGAGTTCTTGAGCTTGCCGTTTTCCTTGAAGATGATTGGAATAAAGGAGGTCAAGCTGTTTTTATATGGAAGAAGTCCCACTTACCCGATTCGGCTCTTTTGACTACGCTTCGGGTTTATCTCCTTTCGTTTGATCCTGCTGGCTACTTGCTTGCACTCTCTTCTTCAGCGGGATCTACCACTGCAGCATAGACAAGTGCTATAGATGCAAGGCCGTCCAGGGTGTCTTGAAAGGGCCAGATAGTGGACGTTCTGCTGAGCCAACAGACCCTTTGTTGCGGATTTATCAAGTCTTCATCTATAAAGAATTGGGTCTCTTCGACCTTATCGCAAAATGGATTACTTGTCCAGCATCTGTCGAAATTTCACTGCTTTCGTTACCTTGCAGACTATACCACGTCGAAATCAAAAGATCAACTGTGACGAAATTCCTAAGCATAGTCTTGCTCATACAATGCTGTCCCCTCCAAGTTCTTGCAGGCTAAGAAGCAGCCGAAAACCTCCCAAGGGTGAGGCAAGTGAGAATGAGGGTCTCATGCCGTTAACGCCAGAAACGCCTAGCGCTGGCCGGAAGCGCAAGATCGTGGAGACAGAAGAGTTCAGTCAGAATGATGATGAGGGGAACGATTCAGATACCGACGGTTCGACCCTTATTGAAGTAGAACGATCTTCAAAGCGGTTGAGGCTATTTCAACGACCCCCTAGGCCCTCATTTCAGAGGAGCATTTGCACTTCTTCAAGCTATGATAGTGAGCATGATGGAAGCACGCTCATTAAAGATGAGCAGTTTAGCAGGGCCAAGGAGTCCAACATAAACAGAGAGGATCTTTTGACGTCGCCTTCCGATACCTCATCCGGAAGTGAGGATGATGAGTCTTTAGTATCTCTCGAGGACGGGGAACGGGTCTTTAACAGGATGGCCATGGCCAAAGATACCAATGCAAGCGTCCCAATTGTACAAACCCCACCGTCTAGACAACATCGAAGAAGGAATCAACCTCGATATTCCTGTAGCGTGGGAGAAGCTTATCGACCATCCCCAAAGATTGTCGACAAGAATCTTTCAAAGCAAATTGTTCGCCGTGATGCCCGTGGAAGCGATCTTAGTGAAGAAGAGATATATGGTTCTAAGTACTCGACAAAAAAAGAGATTAAGCGTGACTTGAACATTGAGTTTTGCATGGAGAAAGCAAAGAGATGGGCCACGGCGGTGGAGAGGCCGTCTGGAAATTGGTCTGATGCAGAGAAAGATATGTATTTCCGGTTGGCCATGCGTGGGTTTGAGCCAGTACTACCACATGGTTGGAAGATGGATTTTATGACTCTACCTGAGACGCTGTTCACACTCCCAAATGATGATACTGCATATATCTCTAGTAGAAATGCGTTTCGAGGTAGGGAATACCCCTCTGAATGGCGCTGTGTTTACATTAGCTGACCAGATTATAGGTATGAAATACTTTAGCAACCTTATTTCGTTAGGCGGGCGTGTCAGGGACCGCATAACTTGTCACCTTCGCCCAGAGAAAACGATCAAACAATACCTGTACTCTTATCTTCAATGGACTCTACGTGACGTAGACATGTACAGCCGGCCGCAATTTATACCCCCTTATTCTGTGTATACCCTCAAACCCAAGCAGACCGCGAGAGATGCAGTTAACATTATGAATTCCAAACTCATTGCTATGGCTAAATGTTATCAAAACGCCTGGCGCCTGGCCCCCAGCATAGAAAGCGATGATGGAACCGATAAAAATGTTGGGGCTGGCCCACAATATCAGGACCGCACCTTTCCGGTGATCACAGGGTATCTCATTTGTGGATCAGTAGTGGCATTGATGACACTTGACTCGGACCCTAGGATTCATCCTACATTCGACACTAAAACTAGTGGGCGGTTAATATCCCGCTTCGATTTCTCCGAATATGGCCAGGATGTCTGGAACGCATTGGCTATTGCAATTGCGGCGGCACGGATAAGGAAGACAATAGCCCAGTGCGAACAAGAAGGCATAGGGGACATGATGTGGATGTCTGCTCCAGTATTTGATCCACCAGACGAAGATTTATGAATTTATATCTCATGAAGATCAACTTGGGCGGTTCTTTACCGGTGTTATCATTAGTAGCCGTGACTTCTAAATCACTTTCACTGTTGCTTTTTTTAACATCTTAAGGTGGTGACACCAGCCATCTACCATATAACTAATTAGCCAATTTAGCCCTATAACTATTAATTAAGGCATAAACACCCTGATAGCTAGTTTATAGCCTATAGATCAAGAACACTTCATCCAGAGTCAAAGTAATGTAGCTCTGCTGCTGACATTCATGAAAATTTCACTTATCTATTTCATTTAGCAACTGCCTAGGTACCTGGGTAGGTAGTAAATTTTACGTTCTCCTGAAACTTGGCTTCGAAGGTTGATATCACCTGACATATCTCTTTCCATATGCCAAGAATTGGTGACTAATCAGCTAGCTTGGAGTTTTAGTCGCTAACTAGGTACTCAATCTAAAGTTCACAACGCATACAACCGACAAGTTGCAAGCTCCATAGTTACAAGCGTTGTTAGACATCGGAAAATGGATGCTGCCCATGATCGAGATATTGAGCTCCAACGAGCCTCTGGCGAGCTGATTGAAGAATTTAGAACAAAACTTCCCCCACTGCTTTGGAAACACCCTATTTCTGGCAAGCGGATAGTTCATCGTTGGGCGAGGGCAGCGAAAGTAGAGAAGTTGATCCTCCTTGTTAGCTTCACTCCTCAACATATTAATTATAACTATCTTTCAACGACTCTAATTTAACATCAATAGCTGGACCCCTTTCAAGAATGGCCACAACTGTTAGATCCTCACCTTAGCTGGATTCTCACACAACTGACGGATGCCTTTCTATCGTACCTGCTTGGCCATAGCCAGAGTTATGGCTCTGTCGCGAGGATCAAGGAGCCGGGCGTGATGCACCCATTGACAAGGGCAATATGTAAAATTATATACACTCTATGCAAGGTGCGAGGCTCAAAGGTGATTTCTCGTTTTTTCAGCAATGAGCCGAGATATCTTGAGCCGATGCTTTCGATGTTTATTGAGTGGGATGGCATCGTTAGTGCGGACATAGATAGGTCAACAACGACCGGCCAAGGCTTACCACTTAATTGGGAAGAACGATATGTTATGCTTTTATGGTTGTCGCATCTTTTGTTGGCTCCTTTTGATTTGACCTCCATTTCATCAGAAAATATCCCGATTCCCTATGAGAACCTATCCTCCTTATCGGGGCTCTCTTCGAAGACCCCCAAGCTTGCACTTGCAATTCTCTCCGTTGCACTAAAGTACCTCGTTATACCAGGGAAGGAGCGAGAGGGAGCCGTCCTCTTACTCTCAAGGCTTGCCTTAAGGAAGGATATGCAACAGCTAGGTATCTTGAGCTCCCTTGCCAAATGGGTTCTTGGGTGTTTGAAGCCTAGTGTGGGAACTATTACACCTTCAACATTTACATGCATCGGGCTATTGTCTTTCATAGCCAAACTTGGAACCCTTGCTCAAGTTGAGGATATTGCACCCTTTGTGATACCCATATTTAACCAGGCTCTTGATCTCTCTAGAGGGAGTTCTGAAATATCCATTAATGTACAATCTTCGGCCTCTACTCGAAAGCTATTGACTAAGATTCTTCGCGAAATGAACACCCTTTCATTAACATTAGAGAACAGGCCGGATATTTTTCAGATATCTTCAGACGAAGTCTCTACGGTCTTAGAAGACACAATTGATTATTTACTCCTTGCTGTTGGTGACAAAGATACGCCAGTTCGATTTGCAGCCAGCAAAGCGTTGAGCATGATTGCCCTGAAGCTCGAGCCAGACCTTGGCGCTGATATACTAGACGCAGTGATTAGTGCACTAGATGAAGACGTTCTCTATGAAGAAGAGAATGGCACATTGATATCCAAGGAAAAGGCTAGGTCTACAGATGGACTTGTGGTGAGAAATTTCAAATCTGTCGACGCCCAAAACTGGCATGGCCTTATGCTCACACTTGGACACCTACTATTCCGGCGATCCCCTCCGCTTGATCGGCTTTCTCAGCTGTTCGAATGCCTAATTTCTGGCTTAACCTTCGAGCAAAGATCATCGACCGGTGCCTCAATTGGTGTCACCGTCAGGGATGCAGCTTGCTTTGGCATCTGGTCACTTGCTCGAAAGTACTCCACGAAGGAGCTAGATGCTGTTAATGTTAGTACGACGAAAAACTCAAATAAAAGCCTCTTGAGGAGCTTAGCGATAGAGCTCGTGTCTTCTGCTTGCCTTGATCCCTCGGGGAATATTCGAAGGGGGTCATCGGCTGCCCTCCAGGAGTTGATTGGGCGCCACCCCGACTCAATTTTAGAAGGAATATCAATCGTCCAGGTTGTGGACTATCATTCTGTCGCACGAAGGGAATACGCTATGACGGAAGTGGCCATAGCAACTACGAAGCTTGACAGTGCGTACTGGTCACCACTCATAGGTGGGCTCCTACGATGGAGAGGAATTGGCGCTCCAGATTCAAAATCAAGAAGAACAGCAGCTTTTGCTATTGGGGAATTAAGCTTGCAGATGTCATACGCTGGGATAAACGCTGTGTTAAACCGAATCCTACATATATTGGCTTTAACATCCACGAACTCTGTTGAAACTAGACATGGAGGGTTTCTGGCACTTTCTGCCACGGTAGATGCTTTCCTCCGCCATAAAATCACTAAAAACGATACCCCCGGGGACCCTAGTCCTTTGATTGAAACTTCTCGACAAATCCACCGACTCTGGAGCATATTATCCTCACCATCGGGGCCTTCAGTGGAAAGTTTGACGCTTCAAACATTCCGTCCAGATCTAACAGCAGAGGCTTGCTCGCGCTTGATATCTTCACTTTCTCGTTCATACGCCGTTTTTGGGAACGATCCACTAAGCCACGAAATACAGCTTGATAATAATTTGCTAGAAACAGCTGCCAGCATCTTGATGTTATGTGTCCAACGTAGCGACGATGAAACTGTTGCAGCCAGCTCCCAGGCAGCAGTGGATATGTTCGCCATTTTACCCGGAGAGAAAAGGTCTGCTATCATTAAAGAATGGCTCAGCGATATCCACTCGAACTGGAAGAAAACGACTGGTAGTGGACAAATAGCCGCACTAGGTGCTGTTTATCAGCACTTTCCAAGTGATGGAAGTGAGAGAAAGCGCATTCTTGACGAGCTTGTACGCTGTACTGGCCCAGAAGAGACTGTGATCACGAAACGTGTTTCTGCTGTTAAGTGTATCCTAACTGGTATACTTCCTTATACTGGTACGTACTTACTCCTCAATTTATAAGAATCATTCTTACAGATTTGGAAATAGATAACACAAGTGATCTTGAGAGTCATATCGGTGTATTACTTAACGACTACACTACTGATAATCGAGGCGATGTTGGATCTTTAATACGGACTGAAGCAATCAACGGCGTGCACATGATTTTAGAGACTCGCATGAGAGGTCCGACAGACCTTTCAGATATACATGGTCTGATGAGGCATATCATAAGGCTGGCAGCTGAAAAGTTAGACAAAGTCAGATTTAAGGCCTGGAAATGCTTTGAAATTTTCTGGGAGTTGGACAGAAGCCTGCCTCCACTGAGAACGAGGTTTGATCATTTTAGTGAAGTTTCAACAATTGACTACTTCTCACAGCTGGTCACACTGGTTCAAATTGAATGGCTTCGCTTGCCACTTATAAAGGGACTAGTCACCTCCTTTGCTGCAGGTGCCGACAGTCTTATCGTCTCGTCCCGTGCTGCCCTTGTGGCATTTATCAATAGTCAAAAAGACGAAATTAGGTCCCGCACGCAAAGAGATATATTTATGAGCCTTCTCGTGATACTAGAGGAGAATATAACTGACGATCGTTATGCTATACCCACTGTTGAGAGCTTTGCCTTTTTACTTGAAAACAGTTTCGCTCCGGAAACACTTGAGCTGGACCCCGAGTGCGTATTACGTTTAATTTCTATGCTTGGATTTCTTGAAACTAACGTTTAATATCCCTAGTTCTCTCAAGAGACTCTTTCGTCTCGTCCAAAAATCTCATTTCAAGTCTACTAACATTCCAAGAATTGAAGCAGCACTTAAAGTATATTATTGTTTATATAATTATGAGCTCTTGAGAAGGAATGTAGTATCAAAGATGGCAAATATGCTGCTACACCCTTATCCAAAGGTATAGATCAGTTCCTCACCCTCTTGCAAGAATCCACTAACGAATATAAAGATTCGATCCCTTTCTAGTGAATATCTCTTCCTCAAAACAGGAAACGAGTCAATAAAAACCGAGAACTGGATGCAACCCCCGAAACAGCTAAAGGTGACAGTAGATAGCATAAAAGCTATCTTGCAATGATTCAAGTTTAGATGAGGCAGTTTCTTAACAAGTTATATATTTACCCCTACAATCTCAAAATTAATTATACCCACAATCAAGCCTTCAGCCGCGGTAAATTACTCTTTACTGTATGAGTGCGCAGGCAAAGTAATGCTCTAGTACTGCCAAATGCTCTTCTTATATCGGTCGTTTAACAAGCTCCCTCGCCCAATGAGAGGTGAATCGTGATTTAACTGCATCATGTGATCGTACTAAGCCTTCATAAAGTGCATGGTGCCATTATGTAAGGCAAGTATGTATAAAGTAAAGTTAGCTACCATTACATAATGACAGGGAAAGCTCTTTAGCGGGACGCTTGTGTCTTGGCCTTATCTTTATTTTGACTTACTTATCTCGCGGTTATACTGAGTTTAAACAGTCACCCGTGGCTTAGTCAACGGTACTGCATGGGCTCTATCACGTGAAATTTATCATTCCAATTGGTCAAACCCTCTCGATCCATTTCTTTATCATCACGTGATAGCTCTTGCGCCTGCAGAGCATTGCTACAGTCAAGTTTACCAGTGATACCTTCAATGATTCAGCCAAAAGATAACGACAGGAACTAAAGCTTTACTCTCTGGGAAAATGGCAACTACAGTTGCGTCAGGGTCAACGATACTCCCGAATCCAACGTCTGTTTACTCCTGTCCTTTTAATACTGAGAATTGTCCGTGCTAACTAGGTGTAGTGTTTATGTTAGTTTCGCACGCTCACGTTGCACTGTTGAATACCTCTAGCCATGCGCTAACCTGCGGCGCGACTATTTATGCGCTCGTTTCTCTCATAATAGGTCCGGAATTTGGAAGAAAGGATCAAAATCGATCAATTAAAAGAAGCGCTGACCGAGATCTTCTCCGAGTACGGCTCGATCCTCGAGATAGTCGCGAAAACGAACTTGAAGGCGAAAGGACAAGCGTTTATTGTGTTCGATAATGTTGACTCTGCTACCCGCGCAATTGACGAAGTCAATGGCTTTGAGCTGTTCGAGAAACCCATGGTCTTAGAGTATGCGAAAACAAGAAGTGATGCTACAGTGCTGAGAGAAGGAGGGGGCGAGGAATTAGAGGCTCACAAACGCAAGAGATTAGCTGAGAAAGGTGTGCATTCTATCCTAAAATTGGAGAGGTGTATATTTCGTATATGTTTGAGCCTGCTGCTGACGTTAATTTAATATGTCAACAGAACGCAAGCAAGCACAAGACGCCCTAGAAGCCCAGAAGAAATTGAAACGCCCTGCCGGTGCTGCGGGCGCTGCTGGCGGACCAGATTCACGACCAGCAAAGGCAGCAAAGGGAGCTGGACTTAAACCAACGGGGGCGGCTGCGGCACCTGTCATACCCGACGAATACTTGCCCCCAAACAAGATCCTGTTTTTACGGGACTTACCCGAGACGTACGATGCAGATGGTTTGAGCGCTATATTTGGAAGGTTTCCCGGCTTTAAGGAGGTTCGCATGGTACCAGGGAGAAAAGGTATCGCGTTCGTTGAATATGATAATGAATCCGGAGCAATCAGCGCAAAGGAGGCTACATCAGGTATGGCCCTAGGCGAAAACGAAAAGCCAATCAAGGTCACATACCAGAGGCAATAATTCAGGCAGGGCAAGATATTTTAATGAGTGTGATTTATTTTATGGGGAGCTCCACGGTCGTTCAGGCGTTGGTTCGTTCAGTAGCCACCTAGTATCCGGTTGTCGTTCTCAACGTATTCATTCTAGTAGCGTGCCAAAGTATGCCTTATTTTAGGTTTCATACGCATCGCAGCCCGGAAGGACGTATATAGTTATTTCTTGATTCTCACTGCTATGGACAAAAAAGGGAACAAATAACCTAAAATATAACATCCTCATCAGCATCTGCCAGTATGTCGGTCGGCTCCGCTCCGTCTTCTTTGCTTCTGGTCCCTTGCTTCTGTTGTTTGGCCTTGATCTCGGCATCTAGAGCTGCCGTGTCCCTCTGTTTCTTGTTGGAAACCTAGATAGTATGATTTAGCAACCATTGTATCCCAGTCGAAGAACAATGCTTTACCTTTTTGAGTCTATAGAATTCTTCACGGTCTAGTTCATCAAGCTCAGAGTTGATATCTTCACGTATATATATTAGCCAAAACAGTCCTTTGAACTTGACGTGGAATCTACGTACATTTGATTGTGTTCTCTGTTCGAGGTATGATAACGTGCTCACTAGAGGAAGACGGACATTAGTACTCCCATGGCGTTCCCGGGTTGAATCACGGCCATACATTGCATTAACTGTAAAATGTTGTCAGCTTTTAGAAAAAGCAGTGGTAATTAAGATCATAGTAACATACCTCGTCTATTCACAACTTTGATGACTTCATCCAGAATCACAAAAGCAGTCTGTTAAGGGATCAATGTTAACGGGAGTGATCTCGGCAATAAGGAGAACACAAAGACCAACCTGTAGACTTGCAAGCTCCACCAGTGTCTCGACAGCCCTTGCGTACGTTTCCCGGCATCGCTGAACTTGCTGTCCACCCTTCCCAAGGCCTGTTAAGCCGAAATCATTGTTACCATCTGTAGTCAAGCTCTCAAACTGAGGCAGCAAGACACCAGAAACATTCTCCTGTTTCGTTCTGATTCGGAAGCGAGCTTGTTTGGCGGACTCCTGGACCTGGAAGCCGATATCACCGCCGACGGCATACGTCACCTCGGCCAGGGAGAAGGCAGCAATCTGCATCACCCGGCCCATCTTCCGTTTAGCATCATCGATTCGTCGTGTGATCTCTACCAAGAACAAAGAATTAGAGCGCCGTCTACGGGCGATGCCTGGAACTGCGTACCTCGAAACCGCCTTAGGTGTAGAACACATGTGGTTAGCTTGGGTAGTAAGATAAGTATAGAAGAACATACTTGGTCAGCGCTTCACTCTTTCTTTTGAGCAAACTGTGGCCTTGTTCCGCTCCCTTAAGTTTTCCTTTCATCAAACCCAGAGATTGTCTGGTGGGAAACACCGCCTCGCGATCCTGGTTAGGCCCTTCAGGTCAGCTCTAGTTACTTTACTGGGCATCATGAATGGATGGAGCTTACCGCTGAGCCTGACATCACGGAGTTTGGTTACTTTGAGCGCCTAAAGAAGAGTATCATATAAATAAGAGCAGGATTCAATCAAACTATCCTCTTCCGAGAGCGCCTCTCCTGGTGTAGCTATAGAAGAAACAAACGATGTCATCGCGATGAAGCAGCGAGTCCAAACAAGCTCCCACGATCCATAAGCACCACGTGACCCCCACTTTTTGGCGACCAACTGGCTTAAATAAGAATAGAATTTATATTTATGCGCTGAGGGCGGACGACAACAGAATACCCAGGACGACCTAACCGCCAGGCAGAGTATATCACTGGCAGCACACTTGTGCATATACTCAGTGGTGGCCTTGTGTAGGTCCCACTAGCGGCGAGTGGGAGGATGCCTGGGACTCTTGTTGGCTCACGGCCTCAGGAGCTGTCGTCTGAGCGGGACAAGATGGACTCTTCTCCTCGTCGAGATCTTTTTTTGATCGTGAGTTACCTCCCTTGCAAACTCGTATATGGGTCTGATTACGAGTGTTCTGGAATACTAACTGCCATAGGCAAATGACGATGCCGTCTACGAGCAGGACATCCTCCGAGACCCCAGGAGTATCAAGCCGTGGTTGTCATACATTGAGCACAAAAAGAAGAATGGAACTCTCTACGAACAGTCTTTTGTAAGAGAAATTAGATCATTTAGGGGAACGAATATGAGTACTGACTGCAGGTGAAGGTTATGGAGCGAGCTTGCAAGCAATTGCCCCGATCATACAAGCTGTGGAAGATGGTGAGCCTCATGGATGCGATTTCTTTTTGACCCCATCATATCACCACTGGAAAAAAATTGGCTGACCACTCATTTCATATACAGTATCTCGAACTTAGAATCAACCATGTCCACGGGCGAAACCCGTCCACTCACCAAGCCGAGTACAACAAGGTCAACGCGCTTTTTGACCGGGCAGTTGTCTTGCTGAACAAGATGCCGCGCATTTGGGAGATGTATCTCAACTTTTTGCTTGAGCAACCACTTGTCACCCAGACTCGGCGAACGTTTGATCGTGCTCTTCGTGCGCTTCCTATTACACAACACAACCGTTTATGGAAAATCTACAAGGCGTTCGCTATCTCAGCATCTGGTGATACCGCAGTTAAAGTTTGGGACCGATACATGCAAATTCACCCTGAAGATGCCGAAGATTACATTTCTATTCTAGTTCAGATGAACCAATACAACGAGGCTATAAAATGGTACATTCGGATTCTAGATGATCCCCGGTTTCAGTCAAAGAAAGGCTTAAGCCACTTCCAGCTCTGGACTGAAATGGTTGAGTTGCTTGTCAACAAGGCGAAAGAAATCGAAACAGGGCCTCATCTAGGCATTAATGTCGACTTGATCATTCGAAGTGGTGTTGAGAAATTCCCTGACCAACGTGGTAGACTATGGGCTGGATTAGCTACATACTGGATAACGAAAGGAAATTTTGAAAAGGCCCGCGATATTTTCGAAGAGGGAATAACCACGGTTATGACCATTCGAGATTTCACCATGATTTTTGATTCCTACGTCGAATTTGAGGAGTCAATCATTGGTGCACTCATGGAGAAAGCTGCTGCAAGATCGGAGAACAGCAAATTAGACGAAGCTGCTGATTTCGATCTGGACCTGCGCATGATGAGATTTGAACAGCTCATGGATCGCCGACCATTTCTAGTCAATGATGTGCTTCTAAGACAAAATCCTAACAATGTAATCGAATGGGAAAAGCGAGTGATGCTGTGGGGTGACAACAAAACAGAGGTTGTGCGTACCTATACTGATGCCATCGCTACTATTAACCCGAAAAAAGCACACGGCAAATTTTATGAGCTTTGGGTTAATTATGCCAAATTCTATGAGAAAGGTGGAGACCTTGATACAGCCAGGGTAATCATGGATAAGGCAGTCAAAGTGCCTTTCAAAACGGTCGCGGAGCTTGCTGAGACTTGGTGTGAATGGGCGGAAATGGAGCTGAGGAATGAGAACTTTGACCGCGCTGTTGAGATCATGGCAAAGGCAACGCAGGCACCAAAGCGATCTACCGTTGATTACTTCGACGAAACACTGTCTCCGCAACAGCGCATTCACAAAAGTTGGAAACTATGGAGTTTCTATGTTGACTTGGTTGAGAGTGTACGAAGTCTCGAGGAAACCACACAAGTTTACGAACGGATTTTCGAGTTACGTATTGCTACTCCTCAAACAGTCGTTAACTACGCGAACCTTTTGGAAGAACACAAATATTTTGAAGACTCCTTCAAGATATATGAACGGGGTCTCGACCTTTTCAACTATCCTGTTGCATTTGAGCTTTGGAATCTGTACCTGACGAAGGCCGTGGACCGCAAGATCGGCATCGAGCGACTGCGGGATTTGTTTGAGCAGGCTGTGGATGGATGCCCGCCTAAATTTGCGAAAGTTCTGTACCTCATGTATGGGAACCTTGAGGAGGAAAGAGGACTAGCACGCCATGCAATGAGAATATACGAGCGTGCTACCCGCGCTGTATCTGATGAGGATCGGTCTGAAATGTTCAACTTTTACATCACCAAATCTGCTTCCAACTTTGGGCTTACGTCGACTCGGCCCATCTACGAGCGAGCAATTGCAGCCTTGCCTGACAAAGAGGCAAAGGACATGTGTCTCAAGTTTGCGGAGATGGAACGCAGGCTAGGCGAGATTGACCGCGCGAGAGCCATCTACGGACATGCTTCTCAGTTCTGTGACCCCCGGACTAACTCAGAATTCTGGCAAAAATGGGAAGCATTTGAGGTTCAACATGGTAACGAAGATACTTTCAAGGAGATGCTTCGTATCAAACGCAGCGTCCAAGCACAGTACAAGTAAGTTTACCCTTCAATACAGTGCATATATTTTGCGAGACACAACTAACCACAGGGATATAGTACCGATGTCAACTTTATTGCCTCGCAGGCAATTGCTCGCAGCAAGCAAATCACAAAGGACACTGTGAACGAAGCCGCCAACCAGGGAGAAGGGACAGCCGATGCTATGGCAGCCTTAGAACGTCAAGCACAAGCACCAATTGGCTTCGTTGCGGCCAGTACAGGCCCAGAAGGCGGTAATCGGGCGGTGGCACCTGCCGCCCCTGCTGCCAACCCCGACGCTATTGACCTGGACGACGAGATCTGATCTTGCAATGTTTCCTTTGCCTGGTCAATCAATTCCTCAATAACCCTATTTCTAGAAATATCTGGACACTTTCACCAATTTAAACTTACACCTGGCGAAATCCCGCCTCCCGTTTTTACTAGCATTATCCCCACCATATTTCACGCTCTTTACAACTGGCATTCTACTCTTTTTCCTTTCTTTTCACTTGGTTCCTATCTGGTTTGTTGGTGCAGCTCGGTACGCCATTCAATGATTGTCTGTCCCTTCCACTTTCTCTTCAACTTTTCCCTATTATATCTATGCATTACTATACTTGCTCCCCTGTTTAGTTGTATTACTACAATTTCGAGGATATTCTTTTGCGAGCCTGGGAAAACGGTGTTTACTTGGGTCTTCTGGCGTTTGGCGTGGTGGCTTTTGATTTTTCTCTACATTTTATATTCAAATATCAAAGCATCTAACTACGACCCCTAAAGCAGGCCTATACCTAGTTCCCAGCAAGAAAAAGAAAGAAAGAAATCAACACTGGCGATATACTCAACTCGTATCATCATTACGTCCAGCCGCTAGTATCTAGTATTTAATGGTTACATACTCTCTGCCTCGCGCTTAATTATCTTGCGGTAGCCTGTCCAATGAGGAGCGCTGCACACTAAGCCGAATGGAGAAACCAAGCCAGAGCTTAGAAGGCGTTTGTTACCTGTTAACTTCTGAAGCGTGGTAGAAAAGACAGCCAACAACAGCACAAGCCTCCCGCTTTCTGCATACTCATTCGTGAGGGCATCCGGTGGATATAGCAGCTTCCAGACAATTCAACGCGCAGAGGATGGGATACTAGCTGTCATTCCTGAGAGTTGATACCTGTGAGATTCTATTTCCTAGCGTCTATCATTCATTCAAATACTTACACACGTTAGATATAGATTGTTACGGCCTCTGCTACATATCACAGGAGGAGGAATCGCCATAGGGTAAATATGAGCATTGAATTGGATAGAGATAGTAATGATGGCCAGCATATGCTACATGACCTGCCACTCCAGCAACGTACCTCGTCTCCCCTCCCCGACGCGCGAGTTAACAGTGACCGCAACACAGCACCGTTGAGGGCCGCTGCACCAATCGCCATTAACCCCGTTGCGTTAGTTACGACAGAATGCATCGCAGTTACGTCGGCTATGCGGAAGCATGCCCGATGGGCTCACTCGTCCGTGGCAGCAATCCTGGGCGGAGGTGTGAGCTCACGGGGTTTGGACCGGGAGGCCTCGATTCCCATGAACACTGGGAGCATCTCACTCGGTTCAAAGTCTACCCAAAACTATGCTGCTTCGAAATCTGGCGCACCAGACGCGGAAGGGGAATATTCACTTGCAGGCAGATGGGGACTGAGGGGAAGGAGAGGCAAGAGCTTCCAGGATAATCCGTTGATGTCAGCGTTTACTCGTCTCCGGGTAGACTTAAAGGACTGTAAAGATATACGCTTGTTCGATACACCATGTCTGTTGCATCCGTTTTTGCAAGTTATCCGCTCTTCTTCGACCTCGGCGCCGATAACATCGCTGGCTCTTTCGGCTATAACGAAATTCTTCGCTTACAATATCATCAACCATGACTCTCCACGCTTGTCAGTGGCACTGCAGTTGCTGTCTGCTGCCATTACACACTGCCGTTTCGAAGCTAGCGATTCTGCTGCTGATGAGATTGTCCTCCTTCGGATACTGAAACTTATGGAAGGGATGTTGTCCCGACCAGAGGGTGAACTATTGGGAGACGAGAGTGTGTGTGAGATGATGGAAACCGGGCTGAGTATGTGCTGCCAAGTTCGTTTATCGGAAGTTCTTCGAAGGTCGGCTGAGATGTCGATGATAAATATGTGCCAAATAATTTTCCAGAGACTTGCGCGGCTTGATGTCAACAATGTGTCACCAGGGGGGGCCGAGAATGAAAACGTGGAGGAAACCCCAAGTAACCTCAAGATGGATCCTTCTGTTGATGGGGAGACTGTGGCATCCCAGCATGCATCGAGTTTAGGAACTGATACCACAAACCCCGAAAAGGAAGAGCGTGTTAGCGGAGATAGCGCGACAAGTATACCCACCCAGGAAGCAGGAGCAAATCCTGCAGTGCAGGCAGATTCATACGAAAATATAGAAAAGGAAATAGCACCTTATGGATTACCCTCAATCCGCGAGCTGTTCCGCGTGCTTATTGACTTGTTAGATCCGCATAACCCCCAACACACAGACGCAATGAGGGTAATGTCTCTCAGGATTATAGATGTGGCCTTGGAAGTCTCAGGACCCTCGATAGCAAAACATCCAAGTCTCGCCCAGTTGGCAAAGGATGATCTATGTCGGCACTTATTCCAATTGATTAGGTCAGACAATATCGTCATTTTGAATAGCTCACTAAGAGTAGCTGGGACATTGCTTGCAACGTGCCGCCCCGTTTTGAAGCTACAGCAGGAGTTATTCCTCTCTTATCTTGTGGCCTGCCTACATCCGAGGGTTGAGATACCCAGAGAAGAAGGTATAGATCCATCTCTTTACGCCGGAGTTCCACGAGCTCCTAAATTGGTGAAGCCCTCACCTTCGCAGGCCGGAAGTGGCAGATCTACGCCTGTTCCAGTTAAGGATCGCCAGAAGCTTGGCATGGAAGGGGGCTCTAGAAAGCCAGAAGCTAGAGAAGCGATGGTTGAGAGCATCGGAGCTCTCGTTAGAATCCCGAATTTCATGGCCGAGCTTTTCATGAACTATGACTGTGATGTTGATCAAGCGGATCTTTGTGAAGATATGGTTGGTTTATTATCCCGAAATGCATTTCCAGACTCTGCAACTTGGAGCACTACCAATGTTCCCCCTCTCTGTCTTGATGCGCTTCTAGGATATGTCCAATTTCTGGCGGACAGGCTGGATGAGGAACCACCAAGCGCCGACCATCCCGACCTGAAGCGGTTACGAAGTCAACGCGAGAAAAAGAAAATCATCATTCAGGGAACTGCAAAGTTTAATGAAAAGCCCAAGGCAGGCATCGCATTCCTTGCTTCTAAAGGCATAATACAAAATCCTGATGACCCCTTGGCTGTTGCCAAGTTCTTGAAAGGAACCACAAGGGTGTCTAAAAGAGAACTCGGTGACTATCTGTCCCACAGATCTAATGAAGCATTGCTAGATGCTTTCATTGGGTTGCAGGATTTTAAGGGAAAGAATGTCGTCGAAGCTTTGAGAGAGCTGCTAGGGTCTTTACGTTTGCCTGGTGAAGCTCCGCTGATAGCGAGGATCGTTACTGTTTTCTCAGAGAAATATCTTGACGCTGTTCATCCTAAAGAGATTGCGGATAAGGACTCACTCTTTGTCTTGACATATGCCATCATTCTCCTCAATACCGATATGTACAACCCGAATATCAAGCCTCAAAATAAGATGACATATGAGGGGTTCACGAGAAACCTTCGTGGTGTCAATAACGGAAAGGACTTTTCAACTGAGTACCTTCAGGATATCTACTCGTCTATCCGGAACAGTGAGATTATTTTACCGGATGAACATGAGAATAAACAGGCTTTTGACTTTGCTTGGAAAGAGCTTCTTCTCAAAGCAAAGACGGCAGGGAATTTGTCACTTTGCGAAACGAACGCTTTCGATGCCGACATGTTTGAAGCAACGTGGCAACCAGTCATTGCGACTCTCTCCTACGTTTTCATGTCAGCATCGGATGATGCCGTTTTCTCAAGGGTGGTCATTGGCTTCGATCAATGCGCTCAGATTGCGGCGAAATATAAGCTGAAAAACGTCATGGATCGCATCATCTATTGTCTTAGTTCCATCAGCACATTGGCTTCAGAAACCCCTTCAAATACTACCCTCAACACTGAGATACAAGCTGGAAAGAAAAGTGTTATGGTGAGCGAGCTTGCTGTCCGGCTGGGCAGGGACTTTAGAGCGCAGCTTGCAACTGCAGTCCTATTCCGTGTTATTGTCGGCAATGAAGCTATAATACAACAGAACGGATGGGACCACATCATCAAAATTCTTCACAATCTATTCATTAACTCTCTTATCCCCCAGTTCGATTCCTTTTTCAAAGTACTTGATATGCCCCCTATACCC
Organism: Nannizzia gypsea CBS 118893; assembly: GCF_000150975.2. NCBI lineage: Eukaryota > Fungi > Ascomycota > Eurotiomycetes > Onygenales > Arthrodermataceae > Nannizzia > Nannizzia gypsea. Next base: position 992,419 of record NW_003345197.1, read on the forward strand.
CTTCAACCACCGTCCCAGGTTATCGATCGAGATAACCGAGAAAACGATACCAGTTTACTCTCTGCATTCACGTCCTATCTCTCAAGTTACGCTGCCGATGACCCGCCAGAGCCGTCCGACGAAGAACTTGAGAACACGCTGTGCACCGTTGACTGCATTAATGCGTGCGATATAGCGCAACTTTTCACCAATCTGAAGTTAGTCATTCCTTACCTCAATATTTATTTGCAAAATCCTCTAACATTTGTAGGAATATGCCACTCGACACTGTGGTGATATTTGTTGAATCTTTGCTGTCCAAGCTTCCAGACACTGGCGCCGCAGTCATTGTTGTAAAACCCGAACGCCCCGCACCGAGCCCTCATAGGTCGGAGGGTAGTAAGGTTGACAAGAATAAACCCGCGTACAAGCCTGGGGTTTTATACATTCTCGAACTTGCAACTATTCTTACCCTTCGAGATAAGGGTACAATAGAACATCTTGGGGACAAATTGACCAGTGTTCTCCAGGACATAGCAAGGGATGCCAAAAACATATACCCACTTACTCTATCTCGGGCTGTTTATTACCTTTTAACTCTCCTCCGCCACAGCTATGTATGCTATAACTTGTTCTTTGTGTTCTATGTCGTGAGTGCTGATTGCTGATTCAACTTATAGGAACAATCTTTCATGCGGCCTCCAGTAGTGTTGCATATAATTTCCAGCTTTGACCAACCTATTCTAGAACTAGTAGCAACACCAGTTGTCACGGGCTTACTGCAGTGCATCAACGAATCTGAGGCACTGAAAAATGAGCTTAGCATGTCGCCAGATTTTTGGTCTATCCTGCAGAGGTTACACCAACATCAAGAGGCGGCGCAAATGACTTTCGAGTTACTGCAGAGCATTGTTGAATCAACTGTCCCGGTGATCACAGCAGACAATTACGAAGCTGCGGTAAATCTCCTTAATGATTTTGCAACAGCTGGGGGGATTGCTACGGTGAGGGAGATAAAGCGGGAGATGGCTCTCCGTCGACCTAAGCCAGTGAGACAAGTGAGGGTTCGGTAAGAATGTGTTTTATTACAAATAGTTTTTGGTAGACTTCCCGTGCTGATCTTATGAGATAGGGATAATCCATATGTTATCCGTGGAACTAAAGCTATCGGGGTGATATACCGAATTACGAGCCGGATACCCGCACTTATTCAACAGTCTCACCTGGAGAAAACTGAAGGTAAAACACCCGTGATACACACAGGCCGCATTCATACACGACAAAACTAATATGTTTATCGCAATAGCGTGGGCGGCATATTGGTCCCCAATATTCAATGCACTCACAACCCAAGGCCTCAATCCATGCCGCGATATTCGCAATCAAACCATGTCTGCACTTCAACGATCCCTGTTGTCTTCGGAGCTTGCGTCGACAGACCATACCAAATGGGTTACAATTTTCAAGAAAGTGCTGTTCCCACTGATCTTAGAGCTACTCAAACCAGAGGTCTACCAATCCGACCCCTTAGGTATGAGCGAGACGCGAGTTCAGGCCGCCACACTTCTCTGCAAAATATTCCTACATTACCTCGTCCTCCTCTCCGAATGGGGGGAGGGCATGCTGGACCTGTGGCTGAGAATTCTGGATATCTTGGATCGAATGATGAATAGCGGGCAAGGAGATAGCCTTGTAAGACATACGCTCCCCCTTTCTTTTTGCCCTTAGTGCTTCTTCTGCTTTAACTTCTTCACTTTCCTCTTTAATTTTCGGCAGAGGAATGTTACTGGGTGATAACTCGTTGCCCTACGTCCCCTTTGGCTGTGACTATCAATCTTGTACAACATTGGCTAACATAATTAACATAATTTACAGGAAGAGGCAGTGCCTGAGAGCCTAAAAAACATTCTCTTAGTAATGGCAAATGGAGGATATTTGGTCGCACCACCGACTAAAGACCCTGAAAAGGCGAAGATATGGACCGAAACGCAAAAGCGGCTTGACCGTTTCCTCCCCAACCTCTTTGGAGAGATATTTCCCACCACCCCTGCAGACGCATCTCCTTCCAGACATGGGGCCAGTGGCACAATGCGGCCCGAGGCGAAACAGCGAAGTGATCCAAATTCCGTTGGTAGCAAAGGCCAGAGTATTGATGTGCCAAAGGAGGCAGGCAGCAATGCAGACACAGAAGTGGGACAGACTAAGCCCGCAGCAGCTGAACCTGACGATGAGGTGGAGTAAAAAAAAACACACATCAACGATCTTAACTATGTGCATCCTTTCTGTATTGGTTAGTTAGATAGCTAGCGGGGAAACATTTCAAATTTCTATGTGTTTAAACCCTGTGCGAGGATTGCGTATTGCTTCAGCCCTAACCAGGGTCATAACCACCACCATGGATAATGAAGCTTGACGCAACCGCAGGTCCTACATATTCGTCCAGATCACCATAGATCACCATCGGCCAACAAGGGGTTGCCGACCTATCTGTACCATCACATGCCCACCTTAGCAACCCGGATTTATAGTTTAACTTGGTTATTTGAAAGCAGAGCGCTCAGCCGGGAAATCAATTCAAGCTACTGGGTGATTGGCTGTGGCTGTGCAGGAAGCACCACACGACCACTGCAGCAAGAAAAAGACTCAAGGGTCAAGGAAACTTCGGCTTGACGTTATGGAAATGCTCGGTAGCTCTAGGGCGATTTTCCCAAAAAGCTTGCTTCCCTGTGGTTCCTGGTTTACATACGTAACTCCGTACATCTTGTACGAGTATGTATACACACAGCTTTTGTGATTCGAAAGAGATGAATACCTAAGTTATGGGAATGGCGAACCTAGACATGTCCCGTGACTTCACGTGATATGATTATTAATGGAAATCTTATCTAAAGTTTACCCCGTGATATGCATAGGCCACCTGATGGCCCTCGCCCCCCACATACGCCGAAAAGGGAAAGTCTTATTTTCTTACTTCTTTCTTCCTTCTTGTTCTTCTCTTTCAACGTCGGCTAAAGCAAATACGAACATCCCGCAGCAAAAGTTGGAGTGCTGCTGTGCTCAATGTCGCAGAATAGTCTAGGTATGACCGGGGCCGGACTGTGGGCTAGAACACGAAGTGGAAGGGGCCAGGTGTCTCATCAGCAGCAAGAGTTCTCCTCCTCCGTCCTACGGCAGAGTGAATAATGTTAATAATGTTAATAATGTTATTAGTTGAACAGGTTAACGGCGTCAAACCGCCTTGATGACAGGAGACGACGATGTCCTCGCGTTTGCATACCACTTGACACTTAAAAGGTGATTAGGTACCGACAGGTTATCATGACGACAACGACGATGATGCAGGGACCAGGGTCAGCAGTAACAATGCGTTATTCTTCAGTTCTTCCCTGTTCTCCGTCTGGGGGGAAGGACCTGCAATCTGTCGATCGAATGCTTGCATAGAGTCATATTTTCGCGGTCAAATTCTCGACAAGAGTGGAGTTTCGCCCTGTCTTTCGCGTGGCTTGCTAGCTTAGAATCATATACGAGTCTCCAGTGTCCCATATCACCCGACCATGGCCATCCTACGCAATAACGTATCCAAAGAACAAAGAGGCTGCCGTTGAAGACCAAAGATGAATTCTCGTCAGTATTTTGCGGCAGGCCACGCGAGCACGCGATGTGCCAGTTCCTCTAGCCCATCAAGTAGGCTAGACAAGCGAAGTAAGCTCCACAGGAGGAAGCTCTGCAGCATTGCTGCCGCCTTACAAATTCTCCTGGTCAAACGGTTGCGGTACGTAGCAGTGTAGAAATAGGTGGTGTGACATGGATACATCTATTCACTGCCCCAATTCGCCACTTTGGGGATAAGTGTCACAGCGTTCGAACCACTAGCCACATAACTCCTTAACAGTCCTCTAGCGTATGCAGAACAAGGACCCTCGTTGTTGGACAAGGTTCTCGTCAAGGATTGCCAGGCCTTGGACGCTCCTTGGCCGTATTGGCAGATCGCTCCTTGTCTTCTTGCTATGACACCCCTCACTCCGCATTATACTATCAGGATCCACACCCATACAAGATACCTGAAATCCAAACTCAGCTCCAACTTAACTAAAGATGGAGACCGTGGGAAGGTTCGAGTATTGGATGAATCGAACTCTAGACCGTGGCTGCTCCACGATTCCTTGCCTACCCCTCAGCAAAATAAGCCCCTTGGACGCATATATACAATCCAAGCCATATCTGACCAGGGCATTATTGGCATTATTCGCGGTCTGCAGCCATTACATGCAGACAGCGGAGCTGAAAAATATTGGCTGTGCAGGAGTTCTAGATGACTGCCATTCGCTTCTATCGTAGGACAGACGCTAAACGGCGACAATAATTCACCAAAGTACCATCACCAACCCCTTGAACCGGGTGGTAGTAAGTAACTTTCCGTCGAGGTACGCACCCCTCGCCTCAGAAAGTACATACGTTGTGTCCGAATACATGTGAGATCGACCACTTCTCATCGCCAGGAAGGTTTATGTGGAATTGTATATAAGGGCTTCTTTGACTCGCCATCCAAGTTGGCATTTTTGCCTTCTTTTGATTCTTACCAACCAGCAGCATTTGGTCCACTTTATGATCTCACTTGTCTCTTTACCTCAATTTTGCTAGATATAAATAGGAGGACCCTCCTGTCTATTACACCTAGCATCCAACAAGTAATCTATCTTCACTGTTCACTTAGGATAACGTTATCCTCCACCATCTTTGTCAAGTATATTCATCTTCACTCACGTTAAAAATCCGCCAAGCAGGCCCCATGGCATCTTCTGGTCAACAGATGGGCGTTGATCGTAAGTCATTACCTGTCGTTCCACCCAGCAAGAATACCCAAGGCTCACCTTATGGTATGGAATAGCCAATCAAACAAATCAATACCAAACTGCTGGAGAAACGATGGAAAACTCCAGCGACCCTTTTGCCGACAGACGAGGATCGGACAGTTTTGGCAAGACCACTTCCGTACCTGAGCGTAAGGGAAGTGAGGGTTCAGCTCTTGGGTCCTCCCTAGGATCATCGCCACCAAGAGACAGACGGATGAGCAAAGAATGGGGTAAGTTGGGATACTGTCAACCTCATCCATCGCAAGTGGTGTCACTGATGGGAATCCTTCACAAGACGCTGCACAAGTGCCCCCATCGAGGTTTCAGAAGAAAGAAGGGAGCATTTTCTCCACCGCAGGCTCCCGGGATAGCCATATCACCAGAAAGGATAGGGATTCCCTATATCATGCCAAGTTGAAGGAGAAGGTTGGTATTGGCCTATTTGCACTGTGTGTGTGTGTATCTGTATCGGCCCAACGCTGACCTTTAGAAATAGGGCTGGGACTGAGAGGGGCACTTTTCGTACTTTTATGGCTAAAGATTGCTCCCCCATGACGTGTGTTATATTTTAGCAAGCACCTGAAGTTCATTCAGCCATTTCACACTGCCACTCTGGTTATGTCCACCATATTTTGGTATATGATTCTATGGTATTTTGTTGTTCATTACGCAACGCGTTGCACCTGTTAACACATCCGATTAGATGTTCGCAGAAGGTAGGGTGGATTTGATTTCTTGGGCGTGTCCACTTGATATGTGTCTTCATACTTTTTTATTCCCTATCTATTATTTTTCTGGCTCAATTCAGATCGACTCGACATAAGACGTCGTCGCCTGCTGTATTCCGTCGACCTGTTGATCTGGCCTGGGTTCCCTTGCTTGTTGCTAGCGTACAGCCTGATCTTCAGTAGCTCGCTGTAGCTGTAAGACGTAAAAGCACTCTGTACACGCCTGTTAGATTGTCAAGTAACCGTTTGCAGCAGTCGATGTACAAAATCTAGGTTGTACTCTGAAGTGATCGTGGATATTGTTAAATTGTTAAATTGCGGTTGTTAGTAGTGGAGCTCGGCTGAAACGCGCTTATCGCAGCCGCAGCCAATCAGCGATCGCCAGCCTGGCGCTGCTTAATATAATAAGATCGATCTCAGTTTTGTGGTTCGTTCCTTTTACGATGGGCTAATTAATTGGTGATCTCACTCCGCACACGCTTCTTCCCTCAAAACCAACGCGACGGCGTCTTATCCTGGCGCAGTACAGACCGTGGATGGTTTTCCGGATCTCAGTTTGTGTGCGACAAAAATCCGTCGTGCATCAGCTAGCATGACGTGCTCCTGAAGGGAACCTCCCCCCCTCCCTCCCTCAGCCAGCAGAGTTTCAACGTGAGAAGGGAGCAGCACCGCGTTCGGGAAAACTGTCTCGCCTCACCAGACATCGATTGACGAACAGAGAATACGATAGACCGCATATATGCTTCAGGAGGGCTGGAGAGGCCTGGTAAATTGTTGGTTGCGAAAAGGAGCTGCTGGAAAAAGCGACACCGCGTCCCCCTTTAACGGCAAGATTCGAAGAGGGCTGCTTTCGTACAGTTTGCGATAACGCGCCGAACAAACAAGCAGCGCACTTGTTTCCTTGATTCTCCATCACCCTTTGAAGCGGTCGCTATGGCTTCCGCAGCGAGCTCTTGCGCGGGCCTTCCGCTCGAGCAGCTCGCTCTTTACCACGCAGTCGACCCGGTCCTATCCTCGATATTTGTTTTCCATGGGCCTGCAACTACGGCCAACTCAACTCTCAATAGCTCGCGCATCCAGGTCCATATTTTCGCCGCAGATGGGCTACAGAGCTATCCGCGCATCACTGTGTCGCCAGCTGCTCCCCTGTATGCAGCTGTAAATCATCTACCACGCGAAAGACAAGGCGACGAGGTCTACCGAGGACTGGCGGTCTGTTTATTCAAATACTTCTCAGAGATTCCAGATTCTGTGAAGAGTGAGCTGGTTGCACTCGCACAGTCAGGGAGACCAAGCTCCAAACCGCTGCAGTTCTTTGATGAGCTGCATGCAGCGGATCTCGCAGATAAGATGGAAAAAGTGGAGAATCCAGCAGCAGTGGTTCGCGACCTGAAAGATGCGTTCGCAGATAGAGTTGTTCCATGGATTGACATTGATCTTGTCGTCCCTGCGGGCACTATAACGGTTCCAACCCCACTGGGTGAATCGTCGCGCCAGTCCCTGCTGGGGTATAATGAATCCAGCATCGAATCTCCCATCAACGAGAAGTTTGCTGACCGGTTCGGTAAGCTAGCACCACTAGTAGATGCTCTGGGTGAACCTATTTTTTTACCGACATCAAAGTTGCGCCGAGCTCCGTCGAAACCTTCTAATCTGAGCAAATCTAAATTGTTTTCCGCTTCACAGAAAGAGGCCCTCCGACTCTCCATGTGCGAGTTTGTCGATACGGAAGAAAGATACGTTCATAAAATGTATGATCTCGTCCATAATGTTGCACATGAGTTTTGCCAAAAGGCAAGGGCGAAAGCACCGACGAGTACAAGCCCAGATGAATCAGCATTAGCCAAGCTGTTTCCGCCTTGCCTTAACGAGATCCTTGAGGTGAATATGGGATTTCTGGATGCCATACGCCTTGTCCTTGAGGAAACAGAGAAAGATGCTCTAGAAGATATATCGCAAGATACCATGCTTGACCCGTCAGCTTTCCCTCGTGATCCTACCACCGGTCGGCGAAATGATCTTTTGGGCGCGATTGCTTTCGCTCAATGCTTGCTTGACTGGCTTCCACGTTTCTCTAAGCCGTATGGACAATACATGCATGCCCATACGGGATTCTACTCTCTCCTCAATTCTTTTCTGGGCAATCAGAATTCATCTTTTTCTAAGCGGGTATATGAGACTGGAGAACAACGAATGCGTTCATTGCTCATGGAACCAATCCAGCGTCTTCCGCGATACAGCCTCTTAATTGATACTATGACTGGATCTCTTCCATCAATGCACCCCGCTGTGAGATTGCTGCTTAAGGCGCGTGATACGATCACAGAAATATGTTCTCTAGATTCATATTCAGCGTCGGATCACTCACAGACTCTGACACACTTGCGGAAGATAGTCCATGAGTGGCCAGTATCTATCGTGCCTGATGGGCGTTTAATCACTGCTGCTGATGTGTATACCCTGCTACCTCCTTTCCGGTCAGGCTCGTCAGGGACAAGAGGCCAACCAGCCATACTGCTACTCTTTGCCGATTGTTTAGTATTCCTAACTAAACACCCAGAAAGCAAATGGACAGCCCGTGGGCTTTGCGCTGACCTTGACAAAGCTAGAGCGGATATTGATATAGATGGCACGGAACTTCCACCTCCATCGGATCTCACGTTTGGTCAACTCATGCCCATTACCAGCATTCGTTGCTCGCAATCTAAGTGTGGACGCATCCTATATCTTACCCCGGCCGAGAAATTTCCTCAGTATGAACACGGGCGCTCTCAAAACATTGTTCTCACCCTTGAGCTTATATCAACATACGAAGGAAAGGCTACAAAGCTTATTGAAGAGGTCACTAAAGCTAAGATTGAAGGAAGGTTCCCAGAGCATTATAGAGAACAAGGGAAATGGTCTCTTCATACCGCAAAAGGGGCGTTTGGCAATTTGGGAGCACTCATTTGTGTTTTCGAACACGACAAAACAGAACCTAATATTCCAAAGTTCCCGTCTAGCGTCAAATTAATTGTGGATGCTACAAAAGAAACTTTGGTAGACCAGCTAAATTCTGGCCAGATAGAAATTGTTGCGTCGATTTTCCCTATGCTAGGAGACTCCAGGTTTAGAATGGACTTCGACTCTGTCGTCGGTGTTTCATCCAGTGACACATTTTCCGCTGAAGATTTTACTGCGATCGTGTCTAAACGAAGTAAGTAAGCATTCCTCTCCTGTTTAAGATACAATAACTAAAACAATTTCTTAGTTACGGCGTTGCTTCACCCGCTTTCTCAACCTCAAAACCCTTTACTTACTGGAACAGTTCTCCAAAGCAACTTCAATATTCTGCGTATTATTGCTCAACATATTTTAGGTGTTGCCAAGGGGTCCAGGGCATTCCGGCCACCATCCCCAACGAAGCTATTATCTACCCTTTGGGGCTCCGGTCAACCTAAAAGCCTCGGTCATACACCCTCAAAATCACTTCCATCACTTCCGGCTTTATCTAACACCGTCCCATCCCTCCAACCCCAATCATCAGATGCCAGTTTAGACGATGTCTCTCCGCGAAAAATTGTGCATGGGGGTATAACTATCCCCGATGGGACCGCAAGTCCGCTTGAGCAATTGGAAGAGACTTTCACCGCTTATATACTTGCAATTCGTTCGAGAAGTGGGAACATTGTCGGCCGCGTGCTAAGGTCCCGAGACCGTGTTGATACAGCGGGAGTGAATGAACTTTACAATATCCTCCTAGAAGATCCAAGTCAACTTCAAGCTGCTGCAGAGTCCCCTGTTGATATGCTGATAGTTGCTTTTGAGACCTTCCTCGACAAGGCCTGGAAAGAAAAATTCGGCCCGATAATATCTCAAGCTTCTTTACTGATCCTTCTAGCTAAGTTTGACGCCTTGTTTCCTGGGGATTTTGAAGACTATTTCCATGAATTCCTTTCAGAGATGAGCCCGCAGACTCGCCGCGCGCTCACAGCATTGGTACAGCTGCTTGCACAATTACTAAATGACTCTGGAAATGACGGTGATAGGGGTGCGTTAACGGATGTATTTTCGGAGATTCTCACTGAGGACGGCGATGCAAGGAAAACAATACCCCTCCTTGACAGGCTTGTTGAAGATTTTGAGAGATTATTTGATGAATCGGGGCCTACGGTATCTGAGGGACATCTTGCACAGGAAGCAAATCGAGCTCTATTAGCCCCTGGGTCAATAGGCTCTAATGCTTCATCGTTTAGAAAGCGCTTCGGGTTCGGCCTGAGTCGGGAGAATAGTATCAAAGACGGGGAGGGTAAAGTCAGCTCAATTATTCGATCTTTGAGCAAATCAAAAGGTGGTTCGGATTCTGATATTTTGCCCTCCAAAAATTCACTGATGCGATCTAAATCCACGGATACAGACGGCCGTCTGCATAGCCTTCTCAGGCCTCGATCTCGAGATCGGCCTCTTATGCAGACAATATTTGCTCAAGAGGAAGAAATCAATCGCCCAACTAGCTCCAATAGCAACACACAACCTTCCCTCGCTTCCATTGTTGAAAACCCCGTCGTAGGGAAAACCAGTACGCCAAGGAAAAAGAGAAGAAGCTCACTCTCCGATCTGAAGGATCTTCCAACCGCCGATGTAGCACCCCTATTTGCTAACAGAGAGTTCAAAAAACCTCCAAATCTCCTTGCCTCCGCTCAAACTCCCGAACCAGCAACACCACCGGCTAAATCCCTTGGACTACCTATTCATAGCGCGCAGCACACGCCTATTCAAAATACTCCTCCGACCAGACTAGCGTCTCCTGTGCGTCAAATAAATGCAAATCTAAAGGAAAATGTACCTCCCCCATCTCCTCGAACAACACTGGCGGATCGGTCAACGAATACGAGACCGCATGCCTCAACGATATCTATGCCACTTCGAAGGAGAGCAGATAGTACCCGGGCGGGAACCCCGTCAAAAATTGCTGGGCCGCGTGAGAAACCCACACGACCAAGTAGCAGCGATGGTTACGGTCGTAGACTCCAAGCACAGTCAAATTCACCGCCCAAAACACAGAAGTTACGGATGCAAACACCTCAGAAGGCATGTGTCTATTCACTATCTTATATTGGTCTAGAAGATCTCTAACGTCTCCATAGTTACGCGAGCGAGTGCTAAATGAACGAAAAGCTATGATTTCTGCGGAGTCATCCTTGCAGGCTGAGCTTGCATCCGTCACTGAAGAGTTAACTTCAACCTCCCCATCTAGAAGACGGCCATTGTCATCGGCTGGCTCCCAAGCGAGGCCCATTACCTCGCCTCCTACCCCTACCTCATCCAACGCGCTGCTACAGAGGGTTCGTGCCCTTGAAAGCAAACTCTCTGCATTAACTTCAAACCTTGGTGCGAGGGCAACAAGCCTTGAAAACGATTTGGAGAATTCCCTCCTTGTCTCTGAAAAGCGAGCGCGGAAACTTGATGAACTCTACCGAGAAGCTGGCAAAGAGAACGAAGCATTATATGAGCGATTCAATAATGAACTAAGTAAAATGGCCAGGGAAATTCGACTCGGTGCTGGCGAAGAGGCGCTTCGAAATCAACTGAAGGATGCACTTGATGAAGTGGCTCGGGTGAAAAAAGAGAACATGCGATTGAAAAGAGAAATCAGCGGGCTGAAAGCACAACAAATAGGTGATCATTCTAGTTAATATACGCTGCGCAGCCCAAAACATTATCCTCTCAAGAGATATGTATGAAAGATTGCCTAGAGGTACTCCACATCGCTAGTTGATATGTCAGAATTGGCGTTCAAAAGGCTAGAACTGGGTAATATTATATGGGTTTAGGATCAATGTCACCATCAGGAGGCTTATTCATTTCTTGTTTACCTCTGTATATGATTGTTAGATTGTATGTCTTAATGACTATTAGATTTGAAGTATTGTCCGTGCTCTATCCTGAGGTATCTGTTCACTTTGGCTAATAGCAGTATATTATACAAAAAGCTTACAGGCTACTTTATACGAATCATATCCCACATGAATTATCCAAATACCTCACATACAGTATCTAAGTACTTTGCCAGGCTACAGTCCGGATGGTAGTTGGATCTATCCATTTATATCTCACTTCCCATTCCACACTCCAAGGCACATCGAAGGTAGAATCAACTCTTCCACTCTCAACGTCAGAAATGGGGGTTCTTACACGTATTTTGGTCCGAAAGGACATTGGTACAGATGGCATTCCCAATAGCTGCTCTTGCATATTCTCTAGGTCTTCGCCACCCCCATTTTCTGGTATCACATCTGTTAAAATAGGGGCAGAAAATCGAATTTTCCCAGGAGCTAGAGCTGCTAGGAGTTTTTGAAACACAGATGGTGCCACAGGTAAAACAGATGCCGGCATTGTCGGTAATGTTGTAGTTGTGGGTAATGGATTTCGAGAAGCCAAATAGTTAGCCAATGTTGAGTCCTGCGAAGCTCGGCGAGACTGGGTACGAGGTTCACGCCCCCCATCCTTGACAAAATCATCCTTTGACATGTCTCTATCCAAGGACCTTTTCATAGCTCCACCTAGTATTTTTCGGATTCTAATTAAGTCAGTTGGCCCAAGAGGGCGGAGGCGGATTTGTACTTCAGAATTGGGCGAATATTTGGGAAAGATCGGCCTTCGTTTCCCCCAAGGCTTATTACCGCTTTCTGGGTCTTCTTGGGAACGATCATATTGCTGAACGCTAGCGCGTCCACGTATGCGGATCCAGTATCGGTTATCCCAGAGTTTCCAGTCGGTCCATGCGGTATGGATAAAATTCCCGGTACCTTGCTCCCGGCCCTTTTGGCCTACCTTCCCCAATATAACTCCGTCTCTAGTTCTTTTTGCTGAGTAAGCCGGTATTGTTAATGAAAAATTTACTGTAGACTGGCCTTTGCCTGAGCGCATAGGCTGCCTTGATAGAAGCCAAACATTATTTTGTTTGTCGGCAAATGGTGTAAAATCTTGATTCCAAAGCTGTAGATCGCCAGGAAGATTTGGATGACTCGGGACAAATGATTTCGAGGTGGACTCTGGTGCTGTCTTTTGTTTTACGGCCTGCCATAGCACTCCGCCTACAGTAAAAACGGTGCCGTTCATGCCAGATGGATCTGAACCGAAAAACGCTCTGCAAGCAGGGTTGCGAAATTGTGACAATGGGCTCCATCGATCTGGGTATGGTGATATAATGTCGCATAAACTTCGCAACACTGATGCGTAAACATCTCGTATTCCATCTGGAAGTGAGATGCGTTCATAAACCGCTTTTCTTTGATGTCTAGGAAGATCAGATATCCGCGGCATTTTAATGACCATGGTACCAAAGCGGGTATCAAAGTTGAGGATTTCCACATTCTTCAGAAGGAATTCGCACAGCTCCCGGAATTTTTCGGTCTGTTCTCGCGATTTATCCACAAGTGACAGTATGGATGGCCGTTGTAAGGCACGCGGAAGCAAGGTTTCTGATTCCAAAAGCCGTCGTACTGTATTGCGGATGGTAAATGTGTGATCTTCATTCGTGGCGTCTGACACAAATGGTATATTGTTTTCCTGGCAGGTTGCTACTAGCCGTGATTTTGAGAAAGAACGGAAAGGACGGAAAAGATAAATCCCGCCAGTAGAAACTTTCATCTCTCCTGTGTTCGAGTTAAAGGAGCGGGGTGGTATTTCGGAGGATGGGTACGATATTGTCCCGTCCATAGTAGCGCTTCTTAGGATGTCCTGTAGAGATGTGGCTGATCCGCTCTTGCTGACTCCATATAACCCATGGCACTCTGGAATTGGAGCGATCTCATCGAAGCCAACCAGACCAAGTTTCCTGTGGCCTTTAGATACGCGCATAAGGGCAGTCTCTACGTTATCATCTTGATGATGTCCTAAGAGCAGGGCCTTAACACCATCCTTTGTACAAGCTTTGCCTAATATTTGATAACGAAGCATTCGGGCTTGTGTTTCAAACCCCTTTTTCGTCAAAGCCTCCCCGTCCGGCCATTGCAAGGTAAGAACTTTGGACCGAACGCCTGAAGATGATATTAGCACGATAATGGCTGGAGTAACATTAGAAGATTTACCTAGTTTTTCCACACAATCTGCAACTGAGTGGGCCTCGTGTGAACTTTCTGGTCTATATTTGTGATCCACTATATAGGCCTTTATGTCCAGGCCTGGGATGAAACCCTGTGAGGCTAATTGGCTGCAAAGGTAGACTAGAGCCATTGAATCACTTCCGCCACTCACAGCAAGACCTAAATAATGCTCATTAGAACAGAATTTCCATATATTAACCCGTAAGGTATATCCATCAATACATCTCAAAGTAATAATAGTGACACACCTATTCGTTGTAGAGGTACATGTTTAGCCCCTTGCCAGGTTGCCCATAGCCCAGTTAGGGCATGGTAGAACTCCAGAGGAGCAATTGGTAGCGACGCAAGTGCCCCTATGCTCCTGCTAGAAGCCATTATAGATCAGAAACCTAAACCCTGGACTAAGAACCTCCATAGAGCAAAAGGGTATTAATACAGCTCTATCGGACCATTATTAGAGACCTTGAAGACGTCTCTCTCTTTGACGCTAAAGACCAATTTTCATGGTGACTAAGCAGATATTTGAATATCACGTGCCAAAAACATGCCCTCACAAGCGCGCCCACTTGCTACCTTCACGCGCGCTTAATATAATTCGCCATGACTAAAGTTCAGGAAGGTCGCGCGGGCATTTAACCGCCCGCGTGGGCAATCCATGAAACCTGGTGAAGGGCGGTATCTAACTGTCGTATAACTTGCTACAACCTGGGATCTTTATCGGTTATTATAAGAAAGAAGTCATAAAGTAAGTACGTAGCTTGAGCCCAGGCAATGATGTTTTCTTTTCTAGAGGGCCGGCTGTAAACTTTGACCCCTTTTGTTCCTTGGCCGGATCAGCGGCTAACTAAATTCCGGCAAAATCTCAAGAACAAGAAAACTTCGAAATCACCAAATCGGCTGGAGAGAGGGTTCAACGGTAGACAAGGACTGTTTGCTTTAGATGTTCACTCTGCTTACTATGTTGTAGGCAACATGAACATTGGTACAGGGCTGCTATTGTAATAATCGACTACTGAGAGCCCTGGAGATTCAATGGCAGGCCAGAAGGATGAGTCGCACGCGACCCAATCGGCTCTGTGGACTAGGTCCCTTCTGGTGAGTATATCAACTACTCGATAATGATCTAAAAACTGATTGGACTTTTCATTACATAGGCTGGAGCAGCAGCAGGTCTAACCGTAGACGTCTCTCTTTTCCCCCTCGATACTATCAAGACTAGACTCCAGCAAGCTCGACATAGGGCACCTAGCTCTTCAGTCGGAGGTTCATTGAATGCGAGTACTAGTAGCCTAAAGGTTTTACGACAGACATTTCGCGGAATATATGCTGGTTTACCCTCAGTTTTGCTTGGGTCCGCTCCATCCGCCGCGAGTTTCTTTGTTGTCTACGATGGCGTAAAACGATATTTCTTACCCCCAACTACCTCATCTTCAACCGTGACATGGCAGCATACGTTCCTTACACACTCCGTCGCATCGTCCCTAGGCGAAATTGCTGCCTGTGCCGTTCGCGTACCGACCGAAGTTATAAAACAACGAGCCCAAGCGGGACTCTTTGGAGGCTCAACTTTGTTAGCCCTTAAGGATATACTCTCTCTGCGCAGTGGAAACGGGGGGCCACTTCTGGTTGTCCGTGAATTATACCGAGGAACTTCTATCACAATTGCTCGAGAAATCCCTTTTACTATCCTACAGTTCACCATGTGGGAAGGGATGAAAGATGCGTATGCTACCTGGAAGAAGGAAAATGACCCAAGTGATAAAACGACGGGTGTATCTGCTATGTCGAGTGCATTCTTTGGAAGTATTGCCGGAGCTATATCAGCCGGGCTGACTACACCACTAGATGTCGTTAAAACCCGAGTAATGCTAGCCCGGCGTGGTGGGAATACTGAGTCAGGTATGGGAAAAGTCAGAGTTAGGGACATAGTCAAAGGGATATGGAGAGATGAAGGCGCTAGCGCATTTTGGAAAGGGATCGGGCCTCGGGTCGCTTGGATTGGAATTGGAGGAGCCATTTTCCTTGGAAGCTACCAGAGAGCATGGAACTTGATGGAGGGCCGCCGCGCCGAACAGGAGCTCCAGTCTGAGCCTCTGTAGGAGCCCAGCAGTATCCTTCCCATTTCATTGGAGCTGACTTGCTGTATTATTATTTTCAAACATATAGACATCTATTTATAGATGGATCTTCGTTGATCATGTGACATGATAAGAGCTATCGCGCGGCTAATTTAGCGTTTCAACTGCTTCCGCATGTTCGCTGGATCCAACATCTAACAGTTATACGAGACTCTCATGAAACCAACAGCAGCAACGGTAACAAAGCGATCGCTCACTTCTCCATCTCCGTGTTAAACGTACCCAGGCTCAATCTCATGGCTTCCGGCTGTTTTGCCAACTGAGCAACTCTGGTTATCTTGCGCACAAGTGCCGGTCACTAACCTTCGTGGGTATTGCCGACGCCGGACCGTAATAACGGCCGAGTAGTACAGTATTGAGCTGCGCTTTCTGCATGGCTAGGAAGTCAACCCAACGGGTCAGCTATGGTGAGTGCTAGGGTGCCGAACTTTGATATATCTATATTTCTGGGACAACTCACTGACTAGTACTTGCGGGTAGTGCTGTCACCACCAGATGCACCCGGCGGTCACAGGCTGGGTGTGAATGGCCTTGCTGTTGATACCACGAGCTCGGTCCTGTGAGTACATCTTGCAATATTCCTTATTCGATAATGGACCACGACACTACCGTTGTCCTATTGCCTGAACGAAGTGCTACACCCCCCCACTTTCGTCACCCGGTTTATGCGGAGGGGTTTGAATAGAACAAATCCGCTGACTCTTTCAGGTATTCTGCCGGGCGAGATGGTGTAATATGTGCCTGGGATTTGAATCTTAACCTACGAACACGTAACGATCTACACGATTTTTCACAGAATAATACACCCTCCCGTTCATCTACTTCCGCCTCATTCAGAAGCCAAGTCCAAGCTCACACACATTGGATTAACGATATTATCTTGACTCAGAATAATTCGACCCTCGTATCTGCTTCCTCAGATACCACAGTAAGAGCATGGAGACCGACAGGCAATGGTCATGTACCAACAGTTATTGGAAAACATACCGATTACGTCAAATGTCTTGCAACTCCTCAGTCAGACGCCGACTGGGTTGCATCAGGGAGCTTGGACCATAAAATATACCTTTGGGACTTAAATGGTGGTGGAGAGCGGTTGAAAATTGATGTTTCTGAATATGATAAGACACCTAAAGGCTCAGTGTATGCTTTAAGTGCGAAAGGGTCCATCTTAGCCAGCGGCGGCCCTGATAGCGTTGTCCGAATATGGGACTCTAAATCTGGGAAACTAATTACTAAATTTGTCGGCCACACAGATAATGTCAGGAGTATCCTTCTTAACCGCGATGGCGATACAGTTTTGACAGCATCGTCTGATCAAACTATCAAAGTGTGGTCTATGGCAGCCGGACGATGTATGCACACTCTTACCATGCATAACGACAGCGTGTGGTCACTTTACTCAGACCACCCTCAATTATCTGTTTTCTATTCAAGTGATAGATCTGGCTTAGTGGCGAAAACAGATACCAGAAACGCTCCGGATATTGATCAGGGAATTTGCATCGCTGCCTTGCAGGAAAATGATGGCGTGTTTAAAGTCGTGGCAGCTGGGGGTCATATCTGGACAGCAACACCCAAATCCAGCATCCATCGTTGGAATGACGTTGATACGACTGCGGAGATTGAAGCCGCAACACCTCCGCCTGCCGGCCGACATACCTCAAGTGTGACATCCCCAACATCTTCGGATGACAACAAAAATGGACCGCGGCCTGCAAACCAAAAAATCCCTGCCAGCTCCATCCTTATCTTGTCAAACACCGCGTTTCCGAACCCCATGCACCGTGAGGCTGATGTTGTGAGCTTGTCCGTCTCCAGCTTACGAGCTCCCACTGATATCCTTTTGGATGAGGGAATAACTCTCGCAACCCCTCTTCAGTCATTACCTCAGGAGACAATAGAAGGGCAACATGGTGTGATAAAGCACATAACTCTGAATGATAGAAAGCGGGCTTTGACCCAAGATACTGCTGGGGACGTCGTTCTATGGGACTTACTTAGGGTACGTTTCAATCCCAGCTTTCTTATTCTCACAAAGTTCTAATACGATATAGTGTATTCCTATAAAACTTTTCGGTAAACGCCATCTGGATGATGTTGCATCAGAAGTTAATACTGCTGAAACAATCGCCAATTGGTGTACCTTACATACAAGAACCGGGAGATTATCTGTAATACTGGAGCAAAACCGATGCTTTGATGGGGAAATATATGTTGATCAAGCTGATCTCCCTAGCACAGATACGAATGAATATCGAGAAGACCAGAGGAGTGAGTTATGGACTATCCTGGCAACTTTAAGATTATTTAATAACCGTTGTCTTAGTCAATTTTGGAAAATGGATACTTCGGTACCTCTTTGACGGAATAGTCAAAGAAGAAATCCAGCGAGATGAAGCTTACAGACTAACCCTTAAACTGAAGTCTGATCAGAAAGGAGGATGCGACTATGATATTTTGGATACCACAGCGCTCCCAACTGTCACCACACCCGGCTCGCCTGAGACATCGATTCCACCTAGTTCTCCCGGCTTGAGAGCTGTAGGGATAACCCGCGCAGCTATGACTCCGGGGATATCCATTGGCGTAGGGACACCGAACATGGTTTCACCTTTCCCTGAATTGCATAATTCCAGCAATGGACCCTTAGCAAATGACAACTCCGTTGGTAAGGATGTGCCGGGTTCTTCCGATTATTTTGCCAATACGACAAAACGCCCATCAACAGATGCAGATCCAGCCATGAAATCCAGATCCTCTGATGAACAAACACCACTATCTGTTCCAATAGCGACCCCTTCAGAGCCAGAAAAAGAAGAAAGACCTAAGAAGGGAACAACTCTCTTTGGCAAGAAATTTCAAATGACATTCCCAAAGAAGTCCAAAGTTGCTACCGAAACGAAACCAATTGCGGAAGAGAAAACTGAAGAATCGGATAAATCCTCTGAAAAGGAACGGCCTTTTGATGACAATTTTCGCGGAGTTATTGACAAAATACATGCCGACTATGATGCATACTTGGCCGCAAACCCTTGCAAAGACATAGAAACCTTAATTACGCCTACACCAGAAAATGAGGCACCAGTTCTGAATATTCCGCCTCATATAGGTATTCTTATCCAAGAAGAAAATCCAGATTCAGCCGTTGCTGCAGATCTATATAGGGGTACTGTTGGAACTGTCCATCAAGATATTGATGCCTTCGAAAAAGCTGCCCCTTCTTGGCTCGCTGATCTTCTACTTCGAGTGAGCAATTTTCCTATTACAGCCTTATCCGCATTGCTCGATTCAGTGATGCATTATACTAATTTGCACTTCCTACCTTAAGAATATTGTCCCGTTCAAAGAAATACCCAAAATAGCATTCTCCTTAAAACCATACCAGGATTCTCTTCCAGAGGTTATTAAGCCTGACATGTGAGTGTGACATATTAGTTATTATTCTCAAAGAAGGGAAACACTAACGTTAAATTAAAGGACCGCACCGAACAATTCATCTCGCCTCAATGCAAATCGAATGCTACGTGCGAAGAAGATTCTTGCATATGTTGCGGAACGAATTGACCCGCAGAATATGGAGAGTGAAGACGCCCTGAAACCAGAAGAGTATCTCGAGTTATATTGTCAAAATACGGTACGTCACCTAATATTCAGGTATAGGAGAAATGGTGAAATAGAAGACATTAACAAGATCTCTCTCTATAGTTAATACCTATGGATATGACCCTTGCCACCATACGTACTCACATATGGCGAACTGGAAATGATATGGTTCTTGTGTACAAGGCAAATGGAAAGCGAAAGATTCCACTTCCAGTAGAAGACGCCGAGGCCGGAAAGGAGGAGAAACCTAGTGTTGGTCTCGCAAATGGGGAAACACCAGGGCCCGACCAGAAACCACGCGTGAATGGGAAACCCTCTGACACAGATGCAACTGGAGCAACGCAGGCTCAGCCACTATCAGAACCGGAAGCCGCTTCGTAGGAAGAACGATATTGTGGTACACCAATGTTATGATATGTAGATTGGCGAAGGGTTGAACTTGTTGCAAAATTATGTATATATTGAGTCATGACACAATGCTAGTTAAATAATGGAGGGAGTCAATAAATATCATTATTAGGATCGGTGGCATAAATCTATGACCAAGGAACATATACTATAAAACAAAGCAATAGGGCATCTGAACTATACATCATGTAGGTCGTAGGTATCAAAGAACCGCGCTCTTCTCCCTGGAATGATGCTGAAGGGAGAAAAGTGTGGTTAGAAAACAGAGCAGGACCCAACTCCTACCAAATAACTGTCCATATGTATAACCGCATATTAAAAGGAAGCTGACTTTTCTGTCCCTACCCAAGCAGGATGGGAAACCCAAGTAGAATCAGAAAGGGAGAAAACAGTAAAATATGAAAGTAAACAAGCCAACCAGTCCTAAGGGGCCAAATTCTCCAAAATATTTATGCGACTCCCTACACTAAAATCTATTAAATACTTATTTCTTAGCCGGTGGCGGACTAGGAGGCTCAAGAATGTGAGTGTGTCCAGGAGCATTAATAGTCTGGCCAGACTCTTCCTGCCTACAGACTTCACAGCTCCTTACCCACTCGTTATCCAATACATCCTGTAAAGTTGCACGCTCCCTGGGGTCAAGCTTTAGCAAGCGGCTGATTAGAAGACGGGATTCCCTAGGTAGAACTCGCAATAGCCGCCAAGGCCCTTTAATAGGTTCTTGACGTTGGCCAGTAGCTGGCTGTTTCTCTGTGCCGGCAGCCCCCTTTGCAGAAGATTCATCCTTGGGGTCATTGGCGGCATGCTCGTGTTTTAGGTATTCTTTGTTATCCGATCTACGGCGGTGATGGTGGCCGTCGCCTTTGTTTCCATTTGGCATGGAGTGAGTGCCTGGTTCTCCAGCCACGGATCTCGGTCGACCTCTAGAAGGATTGCCAAATTCTTCCGGTGGTGGGGTATTGGGGGATGGCTCAGCAATGAACAGTTTGAATGAATTATCCTCTTCCTTGGGCTGTTTCCATGGGAATCGACGGAGAATCATGCAACAAAATATTATCGCCAAAGACCACATGTCTGCTGCACAAGGGTCGTATTTTTTATTATCGTAAACCTCAGGAGCCAAGTATGGATCTGACCCAACAACACCTACATATTCATTAGTGATGTTCACTATATTGTCAAGAGGATACCAAAAGGAGTGGCGCCTTACCTGTGGCTTGAACAGTTCCCGTCTCGAAAGGGTACCTGAATACTACCGCGCTACCGAAATCTATCAACTTCATAATGCCTTTGTCGTTGACAACGACATTATCCAGTTTCAGATCTCGATGAGCCAAGCCCATGCTATGAAGATAACTGACTCCGTTCACAATCTGAAGCCACGCGCAAGAGATCTCTTCTCTTGTCATCTTCCCAGTCATAACAATGGCAAAGAGATCGTAAGGAGCAAATTCCATAACCTCATACCAATTGCCGTTTTCGCGAATAATGTCCAGGGTCTCGATGATGTTTCCGTGGTGCAAGGTAGAGCCAATGCAAAATTCTGCTGTCACTTTCTTTGCGTACTCCCTCTCCGATTCCCAGGAATGTTTCTCCCTGAACTGTTTGACGGCAAAAGTTACTCCATCCGAGCTACGTTTGAGCAGCCTGACAGAACCTCCGGCACCTGCACCCAAAACTTTACCTAGCTTTCCGTACTTGGATTGCAAACCATGGTCATCTGCAAACGGCACGCTGGGAGCAGTAGACTGGAATGGAATATGTTTTATGGAGGATCTGGAAGACTTCATGGAAGATGGTGATTCCCCACGTTTGTGCTTGCGGTCTATTCTGAAGAAGCGTCTTAGCTCGGACATCGAGCCGGAATGTTTAGCATCAAATTTATCATCGTGATGCCGATCTTTCTTGCCACCAAAGATGTGGGGGTGTTTATGATGGTGGTGATCCTTGGTTTCGGATGAATGAGCAGAGCGCGGAATGTTGTGTGTTGATAGTGAAGTGGTGGAATGTGATTTATGTGGGCGGCGTTTGGCATCAACGCCTCCAAAAATGAATCTCTGATCGAGATTCGCCAAGTTTTTGGTTTGCGGAGGTCTCTTGTCCCGGGCATACGGGTCATTCTCGTCTCCTAGAGGGGTGATTGTGCCTGACCCTAGAAGCGGAGAGGCAGGCCGTTTGACTTCGAATCTAGGGGTTCCTGGAGGACTCTCTTCTGAGGGACCGACGAAGAACTTTCCACGGTTTATATTTGAAAGTTTTGGTGCAGAAGAAGCATTGCTATGTCCTGAAACTGGACGTGTTGAGGGTGCTGTAGAGGGAGAGGAAGGCCTGGATGAGGAAAAGGAAGGTTGATTCTTGACATAATGCTTAGAGGGTCGCTCGCTGGAAGAAGAGGCTTCAGGTGTCATCTCTGTGGTCTCCAGTAAAGCGCGGTTATGTCCATCTTTCGGGTGTTCTGGTAAGTCGATAGGCCCAAAGGCAGGAGATTGGGGCTGGGATGGAGGAGGAGATATTGCTATTGATCTGTTGAAATCACGGATACTAGAATCTCGAGAGGGAGCCTATAAAGTACAGTTAGCATCGCTTTCCAATTATCGTATCAAATATCATGAACGACGCTGCCATCTGAAAAATAAAGATCTATGGGCCGCATACCCTCGAAGCAGGCAGAGACACCGGGTCAAATGCAAAGTTGTGCAGTCTGGTTTCCTGAAGCCTGGATTTCTGGAACGCAGAATCAAATGGTATGAATTCACCACCTGGGCCTGCGGGTGCAGGACCGACATTTCCCTTGACAATTGTGTCTGGGGAGCCACTGGACGACAGCAGGTTCTGCGGTGGTTCGATCTCCTGGTTCTGTGAGGCAAAACGGACTGTATTTGGCTCCTGGGCCTTTTTCTCTGCGGAGTCTGAGCTGGTAAGCGGAGCCATGATGACGGTGAGGCGATCTTCAAGTGCTCTTCAGACGCTTTCCTGGCTCAATACACTTCTTCAGCTTTGTCTTTGTTTATCTTTCCTATAAAGTATATGGCAAGCGGTGTGTTGTAAGATCGTTAAACTGGGGACGATATGGCCTGGGGGGCAGGGGCAAGCTCTCTCAACAGAGTTGCGGGCGCAGAAGCATTCCTCCCAACGCGCCGCATCCGATCGTCTACTGGCGCAGATTCAACGGCGAGCGTCCTTCGGCGCAGCGCAGGCTGGGATGCTCCTGCTGGGGGGCTTTTTTAGCTGGGCCAAGCCGGGGAGGGCGCGAACAAATAGGAGGGGCACGGAAGTCGGAAGGATGCGCGCCAGGCATGCGTATCGCGGCTGAGCGGGAGAGACAGCGACTACGAGTCAAGCAGACGATAGCAGAGGACTCTGTGTTGACTGGTGATTGCAGAGAGTGTGGATGAGAGATGAAGTATTTGTATCTGGAGTAGGGGGGAAATAGTGGTAGTTAATGACGATGAAAAGGTTGCGGTGGAAATCGATTTTCGGCCAGGCAAAGCTTGTTCGGACCCAAATTTTCCCGGAACTCGGCGGGAAGTTGGACGTTTTGATATCCCAGGCTTGCTTCTCCTGATGACGTCGGGCGAGCTGATCCCCTGTCGACGGACTGACGCTGGTGCTGGGGAAGACTCGCTGCTGGTCGGCTCGACGTTGGCCGGCAATGTCGTTGTCTTTCATCAAGGATTTTCTTATTATATCGAGAAAAAAGACAAGCGGCCGAGGTAGCTGAGTCAGCGGGAAAGCAGCAGGAGGCGAAGAGGAAGGCGAAGAAGAAAGAGAAAGAGAAAGAGAAAGAGAAAGAGAAAGAGAAGAAGTCGTCGGTCTATATCATACATTATGGCTGCCGTGCGATACTGTACACTGCTCTCCGGGCGTGCCCAAGGAGCTCTGCAAAAGAAAGGAGGCTGCTGAATATATATAGAAGAAGCCCAAGAAGTAGAATTGCCCACCCGCAAAAACGCCTTGCAATGATCACACCGAACCCATTCAATCCATCAATCCAGCCGAGTCGAACACTTGCGGAAAGTAGATTACTTCGGGGCATGCTCGTCGCTGTCCCCGTTCCCTCCAGTATTCGAGAATATCTCTGCGAGGTAAACAAATATCGCATTTACGGCACGACCTTGATGCCAACGGACTTTGCCTGAGCTATGATGCTCATACACAGTCCCTGGAGGCTGAGGCCCGACAATCGAAGCTCCGTCTGCTTTATCTTCGCGATCTCATACACATGTTTCAATGAGACGTTCCCAATCGTCTCGTGGCCCGGACGTTCGCCGCCTCGGATGCGAGCTTTTCTCGGCTCAACCTTGGCTGCCTGTAGCAGTAGCCAGGACGTCACCGGAGTTCTGAGGTCGAATGTAAAGGATCGATCGGGACGGATGGTGACTCGTGCAGGTATCGGAGTTCCAACGTTGATATGCGCCGTTCGTGCATTGAATTCCTGCCCATGCCTGTTAGATATACAAATCTAATTTCACACAATTGAGTTGGCAACTAGCTTACCTTGCAAAAATCCATCGACTTCACACCTTTACTTCCCAGAGCCGGGCCAACTGGAGGACTGGGGCTGGCCTGGCCGGCGCCCACGATGAGCTTCACCACCACGTCCTTTGGTATAGCTTTAGCGGCCATCGTTGCGGTTGCCTTCACAGAAACAAGACAGAGGCTGGGCTAAACAGTGGCTTCCTCTTCTTCTCCCCTTCTTCGATATGTCCCGTCACCAAACCGCGATCAATTGCTCGTTTGTTTGCGTATTTCTTCTTCCTCGTCTTCGTCTTTCAAAATATCAAAAAGTTCTTCGAAGTCGCGCTAAACCTAAAGTAGAAATGTTAGCGCGAGCCGCCTGTCCTCGTGATAACCGCCAGGATCGCGCGTGATAGTAAAATAGCCGCGATCCTTTGAACGACAAGAAGAAAAACGACGACAAGAAACATAAAAAAAGAGGCCAAAAGAGACGAAGTAAGCCGAAAAGATCGCTTGACGCCTTGCTTGGACTTGTTCTGCTGTGCGGTCTCAGGGCTCGCAGCAAGTAGTGGCCAGCCTGCACGGTACATCATTTATCCGCCGCATCCGCTCTTCTGTTTCGGCCTTTGGTTGCGCCTCCTGCTGGTTCCCCTCCATCCGATCTAGATACAATCCTCAAGTCGCATACCACCCGCCGAGACACTCAACGATGAACTGGTTTAAACAGACGTATGTACTGCTTCTGCCCGTGTAGAAGACGAGTGCTGATCTGTTTACTTTATAGCCTGGCCAACGTTGCCGGGACGCAGGAGCCGATCTATGGGCCCACGGCTATACAGTCTGTGGTCGACCAGGCAAAAACGATACCCTACACTGAGGTGACTAAGGATCATTTACGATGGGCTGCGATGCAGTCGACCTGCGTCGAGACTCAGACCTTCTATCTGTTCTCGGATAACGGAGATGTCGCCTCCCTCCAGTTGATCTACAACAATGTCGTGTGAGCTTGTTCGACGATGAAGATGTTGGAGCGCATCTTTTCCTCGCCCCCACCTTTTGGCTACTTCTTCGTTGCTTAGCTGAGTTGCTAATGTATTTCGCTTTCTAGTGGCCTCCATACAACATGTCAGTTTAACTGCAAGGTGTTCTCCAAGGATCCGGCGAAGCCTCACTTATGGGCATCGGACCCCGTCCAGAACCATATTTTTGCTGAAGATATGCTCTCTTTTGGCGGTGACAACGTTGCAATTACTCTCAATGAAGAAGGAACTGCATATACCATCAAATCGGCTATCAACGAGGATAGTCTAATTAATATTACCATCACTCGCACCGCTCCGGGTTTGTCGCTGGCAAGGACGGAACTTCGACGTTCGGAACCGATCCAATGAACCCATGGGGCAGTATGAAGCATGCCTTTTGGCCAAGGTGCAAAGTTGAAGGCTCAATCATTACTCGTGAAAGGGAAATTGACTTCGCCGGAAAGGGATTTTTTGTCCATGCACTCCAGGGAATGAAGCCTCATCACCTCGGTATGACTCCCCGCCCCTTATCCTCATTTTCAAGCAATGAGTGCACGTTTTTAACCAGCTGATGCCTCATTGTAGCTTCGAGATGGAACTTTGTTGACTTTCAGTCGCCGACCTTCTCTGCTGGTATGATGGAATACACTACTCCTCCTTCATACGGCTCTACCGTTGTGAATGTCGGTGGTGTAGTAAAGGATGGAGAAATTATATACGCCGGTGCCCCGAATTCTGTAACTCATACTGAATCCACTCAGGATTCTGAGAACGACTGGCCTGAACCATCTGCTATGAAGATCACCTGGTCTGGTAAAACTGCGGAGGGCAAATCCTTTGAGGCCACGATTGATGGTTCCTTGGGACCCAGAATGGACCGAATTGACGTCATGGCTGAAGTCCCCGGCTTAATCAAGTCTCTCGTCGGTAGCGTTGCTGGAACACGACCATATGTATACCAGGTCAGTTGTGACTTCCCAAAGAAAAATTATTCCGTGTATACGGTATCTCTTTGCAGAGCTGACATGACCTTTTGACCAGTTCATCCCATCACAAAAGCTACCGATCAAGATCAAAATTGGAGATGATGAAGAGATCACCGAAGAAGGTACTCTCCTAGTGGAAGCTACCTTTATCTCATAGTGATATATATCATGTCTTACTATTTTCTTTTTTACAACGGGCGTTCGTTCAGGTGTGGCTCCGGAAGGTTCTGCTGCTTTACTCTGCTGTCCCTCATTTAACTCTTTCGCATATATGTTTGATGGCCCTTCTATCCCCTCGCTCCCTGGTGAAAAATACTGGCATGTCAAGACTCAATGGCTATCCTGCCATTAGACTCTGACATCATACCACGTATATATGTCATTATATATATACATATACACGCGTACATATCATCATCAACGCCCATCCATGGTCACTAATACCAATGCCCAGCTCTGTAGCCCATGGGATACACTCGGTGCTTCCTTTGAACTTCATTCGTGGACTCCCTCGGAAGACGCTTCCTTTTCTTCATGAGCACATGGCCACCGATCCCTAGAAATCATCTATTATACCTATCCCTGTTGCAAAAAGTCAACTAAACTCTTCAAATGAGCTCGAAACTAGAGGCTGTTGTTCTTGTCCTTCTTTTGCCGTCCTAGCTGCCTGTGTTTGCATTGTCCCAGTAACGCTACTCTAAATAACATATCAAAACATAACACAGAATTGCCCCCTTAACCTGCATTCTTTTCCCAGCTTTACATCTACTCTTCCGTACCTGACTCTCTCATCTGTCTATCTCTTCATCAATTTCTTTATTCAGTCATTCTACTCTCTCTTACAAAGCCAATTCTTACTTCTCTTCCAAAAGAATGGATGTGCCACTAAAGCTGAGCAGGAAGAAGGGCCACACGGCCAAATTCCTGCCGAGAAGGCATCAGTAAGCTAAGCTGTTGTCTAATCTTTCTAGCAAGTCTTACTAATTGTTCAATGTGGCTATAGAAAAAACCGCCGTGATAATATCATGGGGATCAGTAAGTATAGCAAGGCGGCTCCTTCTTGTCAAGACCCAAACAAGATATCGATAGCAACGCAGCTAACAAAGCATCTAAAACAGCCAAACCAGCTATCCGGTAGGAAAAAATTACCATTGCCACGGAATCACCGTTCTATATAAATACTGACCCTTTTCTTCAAACTACAGTCGCCTGGCACGCCGAGGTGGCGTGGTACGAATACAGAAAGCCATATACAAGACCGTGCGAGAGATTGTTGTATCTCGCCTTGAGACCGTAAGGAAGCGCAAGCTTGATCCGGCCTTCTTCATGAACATCTTTTGCTGATGTGCTCAACCTAATTAGATACTCGAGCAAGTTGTCATGCTACTGGAATCCACTGACACGTCTCGCAAGGCTCGAAAGGTGAGTACTGTTTGTTTACTTTTATATCATGCAAAATAGCTAATATTTATTCCAGACAGTAACGACTTCAGATGTACGTTCCTCTTCGGAGATACCAACCGTGTTATATTTTGCACAGCTAACATTATACTGGTCTCTAGATTGTCTTTGTCCTAAAGAGGGTAAGCCACTCTCTACTCTGTTGATACATGCACATATAGACTTGATTGAAGAACTAATTATTATGTTTGTAGCTTGGGACGACCGTCTACGGCTTTGACAACCTCTAGCCCTTTTCTAATTTCTAACCATCTTTGCGGCCGCATGTCTTTACCATGCATGAGAACCGGTCTCTCACCTATCATCGAAACCTCTTTAACAGCAGTTAAAATGTTTGGCTATGTAGTTCAGGGCACTCTTGTCTGTGCCCACCAGGAGGAATCTTTTTGTACAAATATCATATCTGTGGCTTCGCCAACACCTTTGAATGAAAGGTTAGGTCTTGAATTGGCTACGGAGCATAACTTTTCTGCGGGAAGGGAAGGAGAGTTAACTAACGGGCGAGCTGCGCAGCTAACAGGGATATCAACAGCCTGGCCAACGGCCAAGAGGCTTGACCTGCATAAACCCTGAAGCCGATTAGATATTTCTCACGGACGTTAGTCCACTTTACAATGTCATTAGTTCTAGTGTGGTGTCTACGTCCAATGCATGAACGCGCGTTCAACATAATTATTCGTTTGAATCACTGCATTGTCATAGATTATGTAGATGGTTTTGGGGGCGGGCGCAGTTATTCAACCCATTGCAGGTGGCTGAGGATTTAGTTTCTATTTTCAGCAGAATGGGCTGGTAGTCGATAGTAGCTGATTGTTATGACAGGCATTGCGCATGCAATAAGAACGAATGGCAGTAATAACAACGGTTCAATAAACGAGTAAATAGCTAACGAATGAGGGTATATAGCGAGTCCAATAAGAAAAAACACAGCAGCGCCAAAACCAGCGAATGTAAATGGAGAGATAACTCGAGTCCCAAATCACTACAATAGGAAAAAATGCAATAGAAATAAAAGGAAAAGAGCGGAGCAAGCATAGCCTGTGTGTTACTTGCTCCTTTCCTTTATAACAATATGCTCTAAAAAGCTCCGTGCCCATGCATCTTGCTTGTAAAAGCCAATATTAAATATCCCAGGCAGAAACCGCTTCGAATGGGCATGATCGTCAGCAAACATGGGACCATCCAGGGTCCGAAGTCGACAATTAGCAATAGCTCCTTCAAGTAGCCTTTTGCCCACCCCATTTGATCTAGCGGACTGTCTAACTGTCCATGCACGGATAATGCCCGTCCACCTGGCAGAGCTCTTCCGTCTGGCTGATCGCGGTCGTACACCCGGTGTGTTAGCATCGGTAACAGTCTTGCAAATCCTCATGACAAGCACGCCAACGATATCTCCACTGTGCTCATCGTCGCCAGTACCAGTGTCCCGAGCAATGAACACTTCATCACGTCTATGTGATAGGCCATGGACAGAGTCTTGAGAAAGCCACTTGATATCTTGAGTCTGCTGAATCTGGACCAAATACCCCTTGACCATAAAGCGGATCACCAGGATCAGAATAAGGAAACTCAACGTCCAGACGCTGAGAATTAGAATAAGGTCGGCGGGTGAGCCCGAGTAGATGAGTTTAGAACTCGATAACAAAAATAGTAATCCAGCCGCAAGCACTGCGGGGTGTGAAATGATGGCTCTGACGGCCAGTATTCGTTGTTGAGAAACGCTCTCCGAGATTAGCCCAAGAGCAGATGTGATTTCTTTCTCAGACTGTGTAGGATATACGGTGAGGCGAGAGCTGGTATGTAGGGTATCTGAATCAATGTGCAGTGCTGTCGTGGTCCTGGAGTTTCTTCGTGTCGGTCTCCGGATGACCGGAGATGGTAGAGGCAAGCTTTCCTGGCTTCCGGACGAGCCGTAAAGGGGGGTGCATGGAACATCAGGGCCGTTCTCTATGGAAATACCATATGGAGAGTAGGGGTTATAGATGGCATCTTCTGGGAAAGTTGATATTTGTAAATTAGTCCTTAGGGAGGAAAGGAAAGCTAGCACTCTAAACGTTAGCCGGAAGCCTCCGCAGGGTAGTTACGCCAGGTCATCGTTACATATTTTATCGCACGTACCAATTGGAATAAGGAGGCCTGGGATATGATCACCCATTGTTAAGTTCTGCAGAGACTCTTCGACCGAAGAAACGCCATGCAGGAGCGGGACCCGAGAAAACATAGAAGAGAGGCCATCTCTCGAAGCAAATGGAGCTATACGGAGCTCCCGGCTCTTCGGGTGGCGCTTCATCTCTGGTTGGTGTATCGATGATAAGACAAGTGCTCCTCCAACAGGATTTTCACGACAGCTGTATGTAAAAGGTGATGTTCAAAGTGGGAGAAATGACATTTGCATCCAGGCAGGTCAAGAGAAAAGTAAGTTATGCTGTTTTTTTAACTAGTTGTCCATTATTAAAAAAGATATAAATCGGGTATGAATGGGATGGTAGGCAGAGGGTTCCTTCAAGGAATATGAAAATCTAGAGATGCGGAATATGGCTTCCACGTTCTTTTCATCCTTTTTGGCGAGGGATGATGTCCATGAAGAGAGGGACGAGGAAGAAGAAAAGAATATCCAGAAGTAAAAGAAAAAAGAAAAAAGAAAAGAAGAGCGAACGGCCAAATGGAGTCGGATGCGCCAACCTGATGGTATATATCAGCAATGCCTATACAGAGAGGTCCCTGATTCAGCCTCTCACTCGTCCATCAGGTCCCCCCGTCCTTGTCTGGCGAACGGGCTAGCAGGTCAACTCGTAAGCTCGCTTGGCCGGGATCCCGCAGTCGATGCCAGTGGATTAATAACTAACTGGCACCCCTCCCCATCGTCTAGCGTCAGCAGCAGCCGAATAAGATCTGGGCTGGAGGGACGAGTTATCAAACGATGACGGTAGGAGAGATGTTGGCGTTGGCCCTCCACCCTCCCTGGACGCGGAAAAAGCAACAAGCACAGGAAAACGACAGGGAAGAAAGAGGGCGAGAAAAAAAAATGCCCGTTCGATGCCACAGGAGCCTGAAACTCAAGCTTGGCTTTCTCCTCCCTTGAGCCTGAACGGTCGATCAGGAGCTTTTCGTGTTTGAGACTCGCTTCCTGGTGGTTCTTGTGCCGCTGGTGATGACGAAGGGCGCCAGGGTTCTCGCTCGATGGCGGGGGATCAACGCTGGAATGACTGACAGCCAGAGCTGAGATGTGATATCAAGTCGGCACCGCGTAGATAGTTAAGGGGCGATTCGGGAAGATGCGATTAGCAACGGGCTGCATTTGCTTCAGGCGTAACGAAGCCATCTCTGTATGCGCGTTCGGGAGTAATTGCTCTGCCCGTAGTCAGATACTCCGTCCCCTCCACCACCACACGACCGCGTAAGTGTGTACTCTACTCTGTCGTCCACGTCAAGGGAGGGTGTCCAGGATGTGTTGCCTTTAAAGCTCCAGCATGAAGTTTAAGAAGAAGTCCATAGCTTTCCCTAGCGAGCTGCTGGTATCTGCTGTCAGTGGGCAGGGCGGGGGGGAGGAGTTGGGGTTTTGGGCTTACACAACAGTAGCCAGGCTGGCCGTTTGAGACGCTGAGCCTCGAAACACGTAATGTCTGGCTTCGTTTCGCTCGATGCACCTATCAAGTGGCCAATGGGCGCTGCTGAGAGGTGTAGGGGTGGGAACCTGGAGTAGAAATAAAGCAATGGAGTTTGGTGGTGGGTGGAAGATAGATTGAAATACGGAGAATATATGGAGAAGAGTGGATGAAGACGTAACATCTGCGGTGGGTAAGGAAGATTGATTGGTATTACTGTATATGCAAGTTACTTCGATCTAACTTCGATCTTTTAAAGAGAGATAGATGAGAACAATTTGGTATTAACTAATAGGTATGTATGGGTATGTTGTTTCTTGTAATACATGTGGTGAAAAAGGGGTTAAACCAGATTAAAAGCATAAGTATCGAGCAATTAGTAGGAAGAAGAGACGATGGAATCAAAGTAGTTCTCATCACAGGCCGGACCGCTGATAGGAAAAGAAACAATGCAACAAATAGCGAAAAGCCCGTAGCACTGAGGGAGCCATGCCGGCTGGCGGAAAATCATGAAAAACACATAGGCCACAACGCCTGGTAACATAGGAAAATAGGGAAACAAGATCCTCATAGTGTGAAATGAGAAAGTGTTGAAGGTGGCATCGTATGTGGAGAGGGGGGGATGTACATGATATTTGTCTAGATGGTGGCGGTTTCAACCATCAATTGTTCGCCTTCATCAAGGAGAGTGGTAACCTTTGACAGATTCGAGATCATCCTCTTGCCGTGGCCGACCAGTAGTAGTTTTTCGGCGTTGGCAGGCAGACCAAGGTACGTTGGTGGTTCTCGTTCAGGAAGTCGGTTCACCCATGCGAGGAAGTCCTGAATGCCGGTAGATGTTGGTAGGATAAGAGCCTCGTCGTTTTCCACGTCAGGGACCAGTTTATGGTCGTCTTCAAAGGCTGCGGGTGTCAGGAAAGTATCGACAAGCTTGGCAAGGAGTGCAAAGTCCCCAGCATCGTCGATCTTTCCACCATATGTTTCTGTGATCAACGTCCGGATCAGGTCCCAGGGGATCTTCTGTGGAGCGACATTTGAACGGCCCTGGGCAATTGACGCAACCCAGGTATCGATGATAAATGCAGAGCATTCATACTATAGCTTAATGTTAGTTTCTCCCCCCACTGCTGTAACAGAAAAAATGTTGCTTGCACTTACATCGCTATCATTGAACTCCCAGAAGCCCTTCCATCCAAGGCTTGGTGCATACCGGAGTCGTTCCTGAATAACTGCGTGGAGGAATGACAACAGGAGATATAGGCGAGCTTTCTCGACAGGTGGACTCGTAGCACGTAGGCTCAGAGATGACAGCGAATCCTTCACGTTTGCACGGACTCCGGCCGGTTGTTCATACATCAGAACTCTCGATGCCCTAATTAGGTTAACCGGAATCTTAGGACTTGACTCCATGGATAAGAAGAGCCTGAAGTCTTTGTGGGGCTTAAGCGACTCCAGACGTTTCTCGAGACTCTGGAGCCATGAAGGTGCCAGATGGACGTTCTTGACAAGCACCCAGTTTCCAGTTGCTGCTGCGTTGCTAATAGCCTTATCTGCGCTCTCAAGGCCTTCGTTCGAACCCATGGCAATGTTGGCACAGCTTCTGTGAGTTCGTTCAACAAGGCCATCAACTTTGTAACTTGCATCGAACCCAGGGCTTGAACTAAGCGCGATTGGAGTAGTTGAAGTTACCTGTTCAACAACTTCCTTCAGATCATCACCGTCATCGAGCAGGTCTTTGCCGAATACAGTCACAACAAAGCGCTCTGCAGCGGGTACAAATCGATCAAGTCGGAGAAGTTTAACAAGCAGCAAGGACCGTAATTGTTGGTCAAACTCGCTTGTTCCCTCTTCCCAAACGTTGGGCACGAAGTTCTCTGCGAATTCTTCCGAAAGGAACACTTCCCATTGCTCTGCGGAGATATTTGGTAGAGTCGATTTAAATACCGACATCTGGGCAAGCGCTGACATTGCTGGTGCTCGGAGGTTGCTATCTGCTGACACATCACATCCCTCAACAGTGGTATCCAGTATCATGTCTATCAGCCCTTTGTCCATTGGGTATGGCGATGCTTGCGCAAGGAGGACGGCCAAGGTGACACGGTCCTTCTGGAGTAATCCAAGTGATGTCCGTTGGAAGGCGGCAATAAAGAGGTCTCGAAGTATAATGTTGACCCGTGCAGTATAATCGCGTTCCTGGGCAAGCCTCTTGTTATTATGGAGAACATCATTGAAAATATCCACGAAGTATTGAAGAGAAAATTGGTAGAAATGATTGAGATGGTGAAGCTGTTCGAGAACTGCAAAGACGGCGCTGCACGATCTTGCGATGATGTTGTATTGCAGCGTGATATTGTCTACTTCTGCCATCACTCCTTCAGTCTCAACCATCTTATTGGAAATTTCCCATGCTTCTTTCTTAAGGGTCTCAAGAGTTTCAATGACGTTATCATCATCAAGGATGTTTCCACGAGATTCGTTCAATGCCTGGAGTAGCTTCTTCTCTAGTTGGCGAAGATGGATCTTGAACTCGCCTTGCACCTTGATGAGGTTCGTGCGACGTTCGTCAACGTCTGGACGTTCAGATTTCAATACTTCGTTGAGAGACTGTGTTTGCAAACTGCTCTGAGTAACTGTAAAGTTGACAAAGGTTGTTCGGCTGCATATGTCTGGCGGGAATGAAGCCGAAGGATCGCGAGTGGAAAGGAACAACTTGAACGACGGCGAGAAATCGATTTCTTGCTTTCCAAGTTGGATGAGCACACGACCACCAGTTTTCTGGTACTCCTTATTGAGAACATGGTTGAGAATCGGGTCTAAATGCTCTGCATCTTGAATGAGTATAGGGTTGCCGAATCGAAGAGCACTCTCAAGCTGTTTGACAAAGGAGTCGTCCAAGAAGCTTGTCACGGTAAGTTTTCTGTCTCTGTTCTCTTTCTCCAGGAACTCCGTAACACGGCCAGAGGGATCAATAATTAGGGGGTATCTGTTGAAGCGATTCAGGATGATAGCATTTTCCGTGCACAAATCGTCGACGGGGAGTGAATTGCTCTGCCACGAGAGCCTCTCGTCTGCATTCGACAAATACTCCGTTACTGGATTGTGTGGTTTCAAGTCGATGTTCGATTGGGATAAGTGATGCATCCAGTCGTCAATCATCGCCTTTCTGAACTGTTGATCGTAAAGACCACCATATGCAAGGAATGCTGCTGCAATGAGAACATCGCCAACAAGGGTTGATATCTGTGTTTCGAATGTCTTGCTTCCCTCTTCCCATCTGGATCTTTCAGAAGATAAACTGTCAAGAAGACGGACACTCCTGTCAACCTTGAACTCAACTCTGGACATCTCGCTCTTAATGGCTTGTGTTTCGCTAATCAGGGCGGCGTATTCGACCTTGTAAGTTGCTATACTGTTCTCAAGGTCGTTGATTGTATTTTCAATTGCCTGGGCTTCCGCCTTGGTTTGCAATGCCTGTTCCTCCAACTGGCCGACCTCTTCCCTAAGAGGTCCAACGCGATCCAAGATTGAGGAGTAATTAACCTGAGCTTGCACCCATTGTACTAGGGGCCCACAAGCCTTACTTGCATGGTTGACGCGCTCGAATGTAAATTCCTCCTTGGAAAGGAACTCGTTTAACATCTTTGCTCTGAGTTGACGGGTCATTTGTCTTTCGTTGTCATAATTGACGATGCTTGCAATGAAATCGTCCTTGCGAACGATACCTTGAATCGTTTTCCAGCTTTCTACCTTATGGCCTAGGAGTGCACACACTGATTCAAGTGCCAGCCTAACACCTGATGGAGGGTTGCTCATTGATCTCACTTCAGTCAGATGTTGCTTTTTGATGTTGCTGACGCTCTTTTGTGCCTCAAGAACTGCTGGCTCAGCATTAGCAAGATCGTTGAGCACAATTTCTTTTCGACTGGCGACTTCCTTCTCTTGCTTCTCCAATGCTGTCTGAATTTCAAGCGATGCCGATTTACGCTGTTCAGCTTCCCGTTGGTCAGCAACCATTCGCTGGAGTTTCTCATTGGCCTCAGCATCTTTCTTTTCAAGCTGATTCTTCTTTTGAGCCAAACTAGCCCTTAGATCTCGTACTTTATCAACGGTGTCCCGAAGTTTTTCAAGACCAACGTTGAGATGCCTCTGTTGCTCTTCCAGATCCTCACGTTTTTCATTAAACAGCTTAACGTAGTGCGCCACAAAATCGAGATAGTGACGAGGGGTAAGGTATGTTGACTTGTCCTGCTGTTTCTGGAGCCGTTGGTTAAACCTATGTAACGAATAGTGTACATAAACCATGGCATTGACCACAGTATCACGGTGAGAGGCAGGGAGGGAAAGGCCACGGTATGCAACTGGTATGCTATCCGGGGCAACGAAGTTCGGCTTGTCAAGGTCGACTGACTGCGTGAGTTCATATCCGACTTGGTACAATGCCTGGTCAGACCAATCTCCCATCCAGTTGAGCACACATCTGTTGAAGAGCGCAGGACTAGTTGCCGCCTTAGAAGATAAGCCATCTTCAGGGGGGTTCATAGTAAAGACAACGTGAAGGTTGTTGACAATTTGTTGAGTAAACCATTTGTAAAGCTCTTCTTGAGAATCAAGAAGTAGGCCTTGTCGTTGTGCACCCTCCTTACAAGCCGTCATCAGGGAAGCAAATTCGTCACCCTCAAACAGGCCAGGGACTTCGGCGTTTGCGAGAAGAGTGTTCATTCGCTCCAAAAACCCGGAATCCAGTACATTTGCTTCATCCATGATGAAGCATATCTTCTCGCCTTTGCATCCGGCTCTACGGAGGACACTCCTAAGGTCTTCGTCGAAGTCCTCGCCAGAATATTTCCCGTGTACTTTGATCTGGAAGACTTTGAGACCATTCATCCAGGCAACGAATCGAGATAATGTAGTCTTGCCACTGCCGCTTACTCCAATTAAAATAAGATGCCCTTGGGGCTGACGGAATACTCTGTCGATGCGCAGAGCATGTTCCAAAACATCATTGAAGAGTACAAGAGGAACGTCAACTTCTTCCTCACAGAATGTGCGTAGTCGCGCCTTGACAAAATCTCGTAGTTGCTCTTGCTCCACAGGAACGTAGTTTTTGGATAACCAGTTCGAAAACAGAATTGGCGAGCTCAAGGCTGCATTCTCATCAATATTGGGGAAATGTTCTAGGGCAATCCGCTTGACCGACTCAGCAGTCCACTGTTGTTCGCTTTCATCCACGAGCCTATCCTGAAATAATCGTAGGGCTTCGTGTGCCCAGATTCGGACCAGGCCTTCAATGGACAGGTTTTCAAGTGGCTTGATTGCTTCATATACACCACGGACCCATCTAGTCAATTCACGCGGAGAATAAACATAGTGGGGTTGAATCTTGGTGGTGAATCTGGCCTGGGACTCTAGGTAGAACTGTACCATAGCCTTTGTGAGAGCCTCGGAGTATCCTCGGAGCATTGGTATGATTTTGAGAACTGCGGAGTTGAATGTACCATAAATCTGCAACAAGGATATTTCGCCAGGATAGTCGACCATAACCAAGGGCGCATGGCGGAGGAACCGCTCCCCCAAGGGTGTTCGGCCTGCATCGGTTGGAGGGTTACAAGCACCAACAAATTGGATTCTATCGAGAGTAATCCATGTCTTGTCTGAGGTTCGCCAAAAGCCGTTCTGTTCGACTAACTGCCTTAGGAATGAGATTGCACGTTGAGTTCCATAATGATCACGAGCTGGAAGGTTGATTTCATCACAGAAAATGACGAGCCAGCGACCAATTTGACTAGGAGACATTACCACGCCATTCAATGTTTTCTTGTATTCACAGTATTGTTCGAAAGTTTTGATAAGTAAGTCGGGTGTGGTAGCACTAGAAAAGTTGAGGCCAACAACCTCCATATTCGGTAGTTTTCTTAAGGCTGAGAACAGAGTCATCGTCTTTCCGGAACCTGGTGGACCGCAAAGAAGGAGTGGTTTATGCTCAGCAAGCCATGAGTAGAGGACATCCTCATGACGGACGGTATCAAGAGTTGGAATGATAACATCTGTCTGTGTCACCGAGTGAGTATTAATCTCGATAGAAGGCACTTGAGACTGCCATGGAGTCCATTCAGCCTTGGGTAATGAAACATCATAATCAATCAGTGATGCAGAATCACCTAGTAGAGGGGTATCGGTTGACGAGAAAGCAACCACATATTCACCAAATTGCTTCCGCTCGCCAAGAGGACAATCGCCAGTCAGTGACCATACAAGTGCTAGAAGAAGTTTTTTCGACATGTATGACTCTGCCTGCTCAGGTTCTAAGGGAAAGTCGACATGTTGAATGTTATATTCTAGAATATTCCGGCAAGCTTTGTTTAGCAAGCTGAACAAAGTGCCAAGGGCCCGAATATCACTATATTCCATGATATGCGTGTATTTTCTGGCCTCTTGTAGTGCGTTGAGTATAACATCGTCTCTTAGTAGAAGCTCCCCAAGGAATGTTGCAATGGCGCCTTGAGTTGCCATAGTTTTTGCGGAAGACTGCCCAGCAGGAACACTGTCATCATCCAAGTCCTCGAATATTTTCTCCTTGAGAGACTCCACGTAGTTTGTGATCATCATAGTTGAAGTAACAGTGTCATCATTGAACCAAACCATACCACAGCGACTGACAGTAGCGAGAGTGGCATACTTAAGGTTTTCGACCTCGAACATCACTCTAACGTTTGGAGGAAGATTTAATCGCTCACCATTGGGTAGAGTAAGGAGCTTGTTATCGTCAAGAACACTGTTGAGATTTTCAACCCATTCAGGGTCGACATCTCCATCGAACACAATCCAGTGACGTTTAGAGTCCTCACCTCGAAGATTGTCCACAACCTTTCGGAGAATGCCAGTGAAAAGGCCGTCGGTCCATTCACGAGTAGTGTTGTCGAGGTTTCCATACAAAGCTTCTTTAGACATAACTTTGGAGTCGATGATGTGAGAAACGCCTTCTATGCCCTCGACGCGTTGAAGGGCCTGTAGGAGAACTTTCCATGCTGCACTCTTGCCTGATCCAGAGCTGCCTACCATCATCACACCATGATGAATGCCTTGAATCTGGTATAGCTGCAATATCTTAGCAATCCAAATGTCTGAGGCAACATAATGGTTTTCAGCGGCGATATCTTTAATAGCTTGAGTGAGTTTCTCGAAGTTTGCTGGGACGTATTCAACTCCAGGGAAATCACCAGCTTGAATCTCAAGCAGAGTTTCAACATCTTCCCGAATGAGTTTTGGCGCAATTGTTTCCCGGATACTCTGAACAATGATCTGTGGTTCAATGTGTTCATCAGGCCCAATATCTCCATCTGAACTTGCAAGTCTAAGTCGCTTAAGGCCACCAGAGCTGACCAGAACGCTCTTTAAAGCACGAAGCCCGAAATCATAATGGGCTTGTTTTGAAAGGCGGCTGGCGCAGTGATCGAAGAAGGGTACAGTTTGCCTGGAAAGGGCTTTTGCTTGTTTGAAGCCTTGTGAAAAGAGCATGACTTCAGCGATAAGTTCTTTATCGGGCTTGGACATGGCAACACTTCGGAAGAGTTTCTTCAAGTTATCTGGTAAGTTCGAACGGCCAGCATATCCAGGGTTCATGGTAATGAAAATTCCGGTGTTCATGTTAACTCGTAACTGTCGTCCGACAAGGTCAATCTGAGCCTTTGTTTCGTCTTCACTATTCTTCAATCCTATTTGGATATTTTGAATTTGCTGTGAGACCGCGGACAAGATTCGCTCTTCAAGACGATTAAACTCGTCGAAACAACCCCAGGCACCTACCTGGCAGATACCTAGGAAGATTCTACCCATTGCTTGGAAATCGAACGTGTCGTCGCAACAGAATACAAGAGTGAAACGACCAAGTTGCAAACCAAGTGCTTTCACGGATTCCGTCTTACCAGTTCCAGCTGGCCCATAGGGAGATCCACCTAATCTTTGGCAAAGTGCTTGCGTAAGGGTTAAGAAGCATCGGTCTGTAAGTGGTGTGCGGACAAGGCGTTCTGGAACACCTAGATACTCGAAACCGTAGCTTAGCTTTGCATTCGCCATGCAGACATGGAGACGCTGCAAGAAATCTCCACTTGGCTGGTAGACGTATCGCATCTGTAGGAGCCACAGGTAATGAGTTGGTGACGAGGCATTGAAGCTCATGAGTTTTGTAATTGCATCTCTTTGGTGAACGAATTCAGTGATTAGATGTTCACATTTTTTGCGCGTAATGGCATCTAGATCTCCGAGAACAGTGAGCGCGAGGATGTCAAGTACCCTAACCTCAGCATCATACAATGCTTGTAATCCACCACCGCCAGCTTCAAGTGCTTTTTGAACAGCATTCGTCCACACTACCTGACTGCCCAAAACCACGATTTGAGCTGGATAGTTTGCGATATAGTCTTGGAAAGCGGTGGAGTCGACTTCCGAAGCACTGTAGATAGGCTCAAATTGCTCAATTGCCTCCGTTAACAGTTCGGCAAGCGTCAATTTCACGTTGTTGTCCAGTGCAGTAAGCCAATCATTGATACGAGGTGTCTTCACTAACGACACTTCACGCTTCAACATGACTTCCTCTCCTTCCTTTGAGCTAACACCAATGATGTTTCCATCGTCATCAATGAGAAGGCCAGAGAGTCCGGCGAACATCTTCTTGAAATGCTTTGCAACCCGAAGGGTATCATTGCTGTTGCCAATTATTTCAAGGAGATCCTCGTCTCCGACGAAATAGAAGCGTGGAAACGACACACGTTCTTTTTCGAGGTATTCACCTAGTGCCTTTTGAATCTTGTGAAGCAACTCTGCAAGCCTTTCAAGCGACTTTTGGACGCCAGTAATAGCAAGGACATCGAGTATCAGAGGGGATTTGTAGACCTTTTTCATGACTGCAAAGAATTCCGAGTTGATGTTTTGGAACCTTCCGGACTCAAGGGGCAGAAGATGTTTGATATCAGCATTTCCAGTGAACACTCCTTCAAGATAAACCCACTGTCTTTGGACATCGATCCAAACATCGAAAAGGACATGTATCCTAGTGAGTTTGTCTTCCCAAGTCGTGGCCTCTTCCTCAAATTCCTTGAAGTAGGGAGAATGTCTCATTGCCTGGAGAGAGTTCAGATTTTCACTACATTTAGCAAATAGATCATCAAATCCACGAATCAAGCGACATTTGTTTTGGTAGTTCACAAGATCCAAGGTATAACTCTGCCAAGTTTCGCGAACGCTTCGCAAAAACTCTTCCAGTGCCATCTCTCCCTGAGCCTGTGTAATGATGTCCCGGATAACTGATTCACTGGGTCCGAGTTGAAGATCCCAGACATCCCCCAGGGTCATTGATATTTGTGAGAACCGCTTTCCTGGTTTGAGGGCCTTGAAAATCTTTTGCCAATGGCGCTCCCTAACAGCCTCAGATTTCATGTCCGCGAGTAACGGGTTGACTTTTAGGAAGCCGCGTAGAACATTTTGTATATGTTCAAAAGCAGCGTATTGGCGCATTCGACTCGGCATTTCCTTTGTCATTTTTATCAATCCATCTAGAGACTGGCGAAGTTTTCGTGGTTGGATGCTATTCCAGAGCGTATCACGTAGTTCATTTAAACTCTTCCAAATAGTAGACAGGGCAGCCCATACAGCCATGAAATCTTGTACTTCCTCAAGAATGGCAGCAAGTGTAGTTTCGGGGCTGCTAGGAAGATCGAGAGCTTCCTTGGCTTTTGACACCATTTCGGACTCAGATTGTAATTTCTCAAGGCGGGATTGGAAATAGCTAAGTGTGGCGGAAGCCTCTTCAGGGGGAGTTGATCCTGAAACGGGCTTTTCTTCGTTCCATTGGTTGACGGCTTCAGCAATCTTCTCATTAATGACCCTGTCTTCCGCGGATATTTTGGCCCTAAGCGCATCTGTCTGATCCTGCACGGTTTTGCTTCTGCGTTCCAATATCTCATTGAGAGCATCCCACTCTCCAGAAACTCGATCAGCAGGAAGCCAATCACTAGGAGCCTGATATCTCTGTCGAATAAGTGTTGCTTGGCCTTGTAGGAACAAGTCAATCTCAGGTTCCCAAAGTTTAGCCTTTCTCTTGCATTGCTGGACAATGGTAATAAATGAAACGGCTTGGGCAGTGGAAGAAGCTTCCAGTGACTGCCCTTCTAGGTCCCGTCGTGCTGCCTCCAGTTCTGCATGAACATCTCGCATACGGGCTCCTAGTTTTCCTGCAAACTTAAGGAGAATCTCCCGCTGCCATTGGTCGTACTTTGCGTTGACCTTTGTCTGGACTTGCTCATAATCGATGCGAACATTTCCGAATGAGCGGCGAACCTCGGATGTGTCGAATGTTCCGCGGCTTTTGCGGATTTCATGTAGTAGCTGAAGCCACTGAGACAGGTCCTCCCCGAGAATATCGTAAACATGAGATGACTGAAGGTCCCATAATGACTGGAACTGAAGCCATTTATCCACATACTCTGAGATCTCCTCCAGCCGTGCTTCGATAAGTGAGTACACTTCACCCAGCTCTTCAGAACAGTATTGTGGAATGTCAGAAAAGTGGGTTTCAGAATAAGATCCGTTGTCAGCATGGATCGACATCTTATATCTCGAGGACTTGATCTTCTCCAAGTTACAAAGGACGCCGACCCATTCATCGAAATGAGCAAACCACGAAGCTCTTGCATACTCCAGTGGTGGGTCAAGATGCATGACCTGGTTTTTCATCGAAATCTCGTGGAGAGACTTTGGGAACTGGATATACGACGTGTCCTGCTCCTCTCCATTGCCGCTTGTTTCGATGGTGTTGCCCGCTGTAGATTGCTCATCTCCAGCATATTGAAAGGACGCAATCCAACGTCGAATGGCACTCCGAAGCCGGTCTTGAAGGATTGTTTCGATCTTACTATTGAGATTTGCAACCCAGTATCCAAGATTAGCGTAGTTCTCCAGGTTGAGTTTATCTATTGCAATCTGAATTTGATCGATGCGGTTACGGAAGACAGCCACGTCGTACGGACAGGTCTTCAGCGCAAGAATTGCTTTCTGAATATTATCGTCCATAGTGGACAGGGTTGCTGTCTTCGATTGCAAGACAGAGGTCGAGATTGCAAATTCACGGACGAATTGAACATGTTTGCTCTCACCGCGACCAGAACTAACAGACGGGTCTGTGGATCCGTTCGCAAGCCCTTGTTTGACATGAATCTCATAAGAATGGATAAAAGACTCCCATCGTAAAGGAAGGCCCTTTACTATTAGCGCCTGGACATCGTTTTGATAGCCATTGAGTAAGATCGCAGACTGTGACATAGACGCAATCGCCCTGATAGTTTGATGTAGTGTTCGAACACTCTCCATCAAGCTAATTGCAAACGGATAGACGCGTTTAGCTTCCTTCGAAACGCTAGTGATAGCATGTGGAATTTGGAAGTTCAGCCAAACAAGATTCCGGACCTCCTTGAAAAGGGCAATGATTTGGGCGTCGAAGTTAACAGCTAATTCAAGGGAGTTTCCGGCAGCGCGATTTCGAGTAATAACGAACAATCGGCCGGAGATGGCAATATTCCGTCGTTTGACATCTTGTACCCAGGCCTGGAACACTGGTCTAGTATCTAACTTCTTGCGGAACATATTACTCTCAGCCTGCAGCTTTTGCCCATCCGCATGCAGATCCCAGTCTTCACCAAGGACATCCTCAACCTTTCGCATATAGCCATCTAATTGTCGTTCTATCTGTTGAGCCCAAATGATAGCTCCCGAGACAGGGGGTAGATCTCGGAGCTGTGCCATTGCGTGGGCTTCTGAGTGACCATACTGCTGCTTGAACCGTTCATGCAATGCTGCGATGTCCTGCTTCACATTGTCAATAAGCTTTGTTTGGTACTCGCCAATAGCACTCCTAATCTTTGGTCGAACGAGCAATGCATTGAATTTCGAAAAGACTCGGAATTTCTCGTTGGCATTCTGAGCTGTAGCAAGTTTATCACGTAGCCGAGCAATCATCAAATTTTCGACGCGAGAAGTGCGCTCGTTGTAGGCAGATTCTGCTTGGATCCATGCTTGAGTTCCTTCTGGGCTGACGTCAAGAACATTCACGTCCTTTAGAGCATTGT
Organism: Nannizzia gypsea CBS 118893; assembly: GCF_000150975.2. Classification (NCBI taxonomy): domain Eukaryota; kingdom Fungi; phylum Ascomycota; class Eurotiomycetes; order Onygenales; family Arthrodermataceae; genus Nannizzia; species Nannizzia gypsea. Next base: position 1,035,866 of record NW_003345197.1, read on the forward strand.
ATGCCTGAGTAACTTGCTCCACAGCGTCGACATCACCAAACTCTTCCAGGGTAGTCGAATTATCCGCTCCAGTAGACAGGGATGCTCCCCCCTGATTCGATTTTGTGCCAAGCACGTTGATGATCGTTCGCTGGAGTTGCTCATGGTTCGTACGGAAAGTGTTGATAAACTTGAGTCGGTCCTGAGTTTCGGCATGCCTTGGTTTAACCTTGATGGGAATAAATTTCTCATTGCGTCGTCTCATAGCATCACGGGCGACGTTGGTAAATTCTTTGATGTTTTCGTCCCAGGTTCGCCAGACAATCTGAGCAGCACGCATGAGTGAGTGGAATTCGGTGTAGTCATAATGCATAATACTCCGTCCGGGTATCAGTTTTTGAATGGTCGCGTCCAGGTCTCCAGAAATCGCCGCAACGAGAGATAGAGCTCGTTTTATCGGATACGGGCAAATGCGCAGCTTTTTGTTCAAGTGCGAGAATATGAGATTCAGCGCTTCTTGAACCTTCTGAAGAGACGTTGCAGACTCTAGCTCATCTAGAGGGAAATCCCGGAGAAGCTGATTATATTTCTGTACCGTTTCCATTGCTTCCTTTAGCCCAGTATCAGCGGAGAAACTGAGAGTGGTGGAAAACCGTTTTGCGTGTCGAAGAACATCCATAGTAAGTTGCACTCCAGCATCTCGTAGCGCAGTCTCGATACCTTCAAGTGCAGTCTCCATGGATAGCCAGAAATTGATCTCTTGAACTGCAGATCCATTATCAGGGTCTCGAGACATTTTCGTAATAGCTTGAATCGACTTTATCCACCCATTCACATTATTTTGTATGCTGTTTATAACTGCATGGTTGTCCAAGACACCGGCGGGCACAAGCTCGACAGACGGTTCAATGCCCCTGCTTTGAGCTTCATCGAGAGCGGCCTGCACAATTTCGTGCAACGGAAGGCTAAGCGCAGGTATCTCAATGTTCTGTTGTAGATGCGACAGGGCAAGCTCAAGCTCTGCAAACTTCTGCTTCGCACGAACCTCTCCGGTCTTAGGATCGGTGTCATTCCTTCCCTTCGACCCTTGGGCACTGTCATGCCCACGAGTGCACGCTTCGTAGTATGGTGATAGACCATGATGAACAAAGGAGTATATGATCTCATACGGCGAAATCGGCGGCCCCTGTGGGGTGGTTGAATTATTTAACGAAGCAAATCCAGGGAGTGTAAGGACCTGAATCTGTGAGTAAAGGGGAACGGCAGGGTCGATAGGCTGTCCGGGCTTGAAGACCGCCATAGCTGCCGTGGTGGTTGGGGATATGGATAGCTCCGAGCTGAGAGTGTAGACATAGTGACTGTCCTCTGCTGCAGAACTGTTAGCCAGCCGAACATGTACCTAAATTCTGCCCCTGGCATCCCCGGCACCTACTCTCATCGTCTGATCCATTGGCTTGCTCCGGCACAATAGTATCTTTATGCGCATATAGGGCTATCTGCGCTTCAGAGGCAAAGCGTCCGCATCGCTGGAGTGTCTCGGAGTACTTTGCTTGTGAAAGTAAACTTCCACTGCTTTCAAGGTCTCTCCTTAACGCTCCAAGCGTTCCCTGGATGACTTCAGCCAGATAGTGAAGCACGACTTCAGGATCAACAGTCATCGAGGCTGTCGGCGATGGGACGCCATTCGTCGCCCCTGGAGAGACGACCTCCATACTCGCAGACTTATAGTACGCGACCTGTCGCTGTCATCGAGAGTTATGGCGAAAGGAAGAAGGCAAGACTCGTGGAGAGCATCGACCTAATATGCGGTGGCCGTGACGTGTCGTTGATTAGGGGTGAGTAAGATAATTATTACAGGCTTGACACGTTTGGGCTCTCGGGTCTTAATCTCATTAATCTCCAGCTTGGGTTTGGGCTCCAAAATCTCCAGCTTCACCTTTTTTTTCTGGCTCGCAACGCGGCGATGTTTACACGTGTCACATGACTAAGGCCAGGGCCTGGTCACGGTCAGGGGTATATGTATGATGACTAAGCCAGGGGGAAATACTGGGCCACAAGGGACAAAAAGGCCTAATGCCCCAAGGATCCTTGGGTAATATTCCAACAAAAAATCCCCTTCTTACAACATGACAAACGCCCAGCTGTAGAAAATATTTCATAACATTGGTATTAACGATGAGTTTCCTACTATCAGACGGCCATCTTGATCAAAGAAGGCTAGATGGCCCGGATAGCGATACGATAATAGACGCTCTTAGGAAATTTACCATTTTCCTTCAAAGCGCAGATGTGGAAGAGAGGAAGCCAACGCCTGAATTATACGGTGCTACACCGGTAAGTATTTTACTATAAAAGTTGAAGATTGAGTTAATAATTTGTTCTTAGGGTCAACTGAAATATAATATTTGGCGCATATACCAAACAGTAAATATTATATTTTCTCCTAGCTCAGCGAATATTATTCCAATTAGTATTGAAACCGCGTTTATTGCAAATAAGCCACTGCGCACCCAAGAATACACCCATCTGACAAAAAAGAATTACTAAACCCCGGAACTAAGCCTGCCGATATCCTTACCCTCTTCTAAAATGATTATGGATAATGTTGCTCTTAGAATATGTTTACGCTACTGGAGATATCTACGTCGAGGAAGTCGTGTTGTGTCAAGTTAAACAAATGTGGAGGGTGCCACTAAAAGGTCCATTGTTGGGGATTGAGAGTGCATCCAAGGAGATATCTATGAGCGGAATAGCAAACTTTAATTTTAATATTCAAGCTTCAGCTTTTTAGTTTCTGGTTCCTGGTTCCTGGTTTCTAACTAACAAGGGGGTGCCAAGGAGGGCGAGGTAGTTCCAAGGGGTCAAGGAGAATGCATCCATGTTGAATGATATGCGGCCTGACCATTAAGCCGAACACCATTCACTCTCCTGCTGGATCTGGCTCTTCTTGGTACTCCTCCTGTCTCTCGCGGCAGTCGCACTTGTACTTTGCTCGGAAGTCCGCCGCGCTCATCTCCTCCAGGATTTGAAGGGCATTCTGGCTCGCCTTCAACTTGGCATGGCGAGGAGATATGGCGACCCCTTCGGCCACGATGTCGTCGTGGACGCAAACCGCCGCGAGAGCACGCACCGTGGTGCCGTCTACGCATGGTATTTCATCTGCTTTCAAGGCGTAGAACGTGCAACCGAAATCCACGGCGAGTCGGGTGTGAAGGAAGGTGATCGGATGCTTGTTTGCGAACGTATCGTACACGCTCATGTCTTCAAAGTAGTGCTGGATGAATTTTCGGAAGAAGTCATCCACGACGTCAAAGTTGAAGTTTGAATCCACAAACATCGCCCCGAGGTACGCTTCAACAATGTCCGGTAGACACTAAACGGACACATAAGAATATATCCTATCATAGTTCATGTGCGAGCGGGTTACTCACCTTTGGTGGCTCGTTCGTGTACGTCCAAGCCTCAAGGTTTCCTTCCATTTTGATTTTCATAGCCTGCAGTTCTTCGGTGTAACTGGTGATTTGGCCTTGAAGTGTGTTGCTGATATGAATAAGATGAACGTGGAGATTAAGACTGACGGCAAGTGAGCCAAGGAACTTGTTGGATACCATTGCCATCTAATCATGTCAGAAATGTATAGCTCAGTTAGGGGACCAAAGTTGGCGCTTACCTTGTGCTCTGTGAGCCATTGGGGATCTTTGTCAGGGTACCTTTCAAAAAGGTGATTAACGCAGACCATATCGAGTAACGAATCACCGAGAAACTCCAGACGTTGGTAGCAAGGAACGTTTGCCCACTGAGATGGGTACGATGGGTGCATGAAAGCGGAACGAAGAAGCTTTGGATACCTAAAACAATATCCCAGCTTTGACTTGATCTGATTGGCAACGTCAATCTCAGATGCACTGGCTACCGCTGTTTGGTAACTCGGCAAAGAATACAGTTTTGAGTAATCTGCCCATCTTTCTACACGATGATCATCACTATTGACAAAGACTGTAACTGCTTTCGTGGCCATGTCAAATTTGTGATCAGGGCCTCCAGCTAGTAGAGATGCTCCAATTAGAGCCTCGCACACATCAGCAATAGTTTTATCGGCGAGTGCATGCTCAGGACCATTTGGACCCTCTTTCTTGTCTTTGCCTTTAAGCAGTGTTAAACCTTCTGGGTACCAGGCTCGTCTATATTACTAGTTAGCGGGTAGTCAGATTAAAAAGGGTACCAATCTACAGCGCACCTTGAAAATGACCTGCTGCGAATGAACTTGAAAATCTCCAGGATTATTGCATTGTTGAATAAATTCTGGTTGCAAATGAGCAGCATTCGTTTGACATGGTAGTCATATTCGTCATTGTCAGGATTCATGGCGAAGAGAGAAATAGACGTTGCCATCTTCAAAAAGCAGTCACCGAGGAACTCGAGTCGTTCATAATTTTTACCCATTCCGCTTTGGAATTTAATTTGTTCCATCCCGTAATCCTCCGTGTTCTCCGAGTCTTTAGTCAAGGCTTCAAGTGCAAGCTCAGGGGGAATCTTCAACTGAAGCTTTTCACAGGCTTCCAGGGCAATGAGATAAGATTCCATTCTCCAAATCATTGCTGGGAAAACGAATATTTGTGTGGCCAAGGGGACAGAGATCTGGAGATAGTCAGTACAATTCTCCAGTATAGGGACAAAATTCATACCGACGATATTTTCAATGCCTCCACGCAGACATAATAGTCCACAGTAGCACTCTTCTGGTTCTCATCTATGTCCAGGAAATTTCGACGAAGCTGAATGAGTTCTGAACGCAAAACTGGTTGGTCCCAGTTGCAACTGTTCATGAATCCAGCTCGCGAGTTTTTAAACAAGCTGAGACAGTAGCTCATGATGTTGTCCATGTAGCGGCGTCGAGCCACGTTCTCCGGGACTGGATCCTGGGGCCGCCGGGTTGGATCGACCTTGATTGAAAAGTAACGGTATCTTCCATCCCACTTGTCTACTAGAAATCGATTCTCAAGGAATTCATTAGGCATACCAGGCGACCAAAGAAGCTCCTGATTATGTTGGATATATTGCAACATCTGCCAATCAATCAACTCGACTGGGTTTGCCTTCATGATATCTGCAACGCCATCAAGTTTCGCAGGGGCAATCAAGTAAGATACTAGAGATGAGTTTTCTTCATAAATTTTGTGGAAGACATCCTCGAAGACCCTGAATGTGAACTTGGTCAACAGGTCCAGCTCAGGAGATAAGACTTTGAATCCTTGGTCGACTCTTATGCTGAAGCTACTGCATTTCTTGTTATGTTCCAGGTATAACGGGAAAGAAGGGAAATCCGGCATAGGAACTCTTGTCAATAATACGATTGGATGGTAAGTCTTTTGCAGGTTTTGACAATCGGAGAGCGAGAGTACAGTAGCGTATAGAAGAGTTGGAGACTCTCCGCGAGAGTGCTCCCATGCAGCCGGTTTGGATATCATGCTATATTTGTTGCTCTTCTTGGACGTGATAGCGAGTCTGGCATTTCTCATTACGGGAAGCCTTTTGTGGTAGGTCGAAATGAAGTATTCATCGAGTAACTTGTTCTTGCGAAGCAGCAGGCATGTCTCAAAAGCTGCGGACTGTTTTGCAAAGAGTTTGCGCGAGGCTGACTTTCCCATGCATCCCCGTATTGGTGATTTCTCAGGGAGTATTGTCTCGCAGATGAACGCACCATCTTTTGGATGGATAATGTAACTGACCTGAGTTGACAGCTCTTTTTCATATTGCTAGAAAACAGTTAGCTTCGTCGATTAAACCCAGGGATGCCATCATTACCAAAGTGCTTGCGTAGTGCGCAAGTACAGCGAGCGAAGAAGGGTAGGTCAGCTTTGCACCCGTGCTTTTGATAATGTAAGACTTTTGCTGCCTGTCCTTTTCCATTATCATATCGATGTCACCGCTCCCCTTTAACAACCTGTCTTCTGGAAGGGATTTACAGAACCGGGTGAGAACTTCCTGCAAAGCGTCCTCGAATTAGTTTCACGGTTTTGCAAGATATTTACTGAGAGCCATTTCTGCTACATACCTCTGAGCGGCGAACTTCCTCGACCGCAGTCTCGTGTATCAGGTTATTGCGTTCCACCATGTGGGCGAACTGAAGAAAGACATTAGCTTAGGCTAGGTAAACCCCCACGGGTGTTATACACACCGTAGACTCTGTATGTCTAGCTCTTCCTCTGCTCTGGATATACTGGATGAGTGTAGAGTAAAGATCGAATCTAAGGTTGAAGTCAGTTCCATGGCCAGTTTTTTATATTCATCAAGTTTATTCACTCTTACCTAACAATGAGATTACAATCTTGGATGTCTAACCCCTCCTCGGCCACAGACGTAGCAAACTAGCGAGGTTGGTTAGCCATTGATAAACGAAGGAATGAATGAAGATCATATACCAAGCAATTGATCTCTCCCTTCCTGAAAGCTATCACATTCAAAAACTGTTCTCTGAAGGAGATATCTAGTCCAATTTTATCGCCACCAGACCTAACACCAACTAATAGATTTGGTCGGATATATTGTGACCTGATTTTCTGGAACAAATCCCTAAGAATTCGTGCTGTATGACGTTGTGCAGTAAAGACAATGCATCTGGTATCTGGATTTTCTTTGAACCGTCGTAGCAGCTCATCTCTCAGCAACAGTACTTTAGGACTGAGAAGCTTGGGGTTAGCAATGGGGTCACCGAACTCATGGTCTTTGATGATAGCTCCCGCATCCCTGATCCTTTCGGCTTCTGTATCACCGGAGGAGTGATTGGCTAAATTTTTCATCAAGGGCCGGTTTGATCGAGCTTCGAGCTTAGGGAGGGTTTCTTCACTTAAGCAGTAGCTCCATATCCAGTCAGAGCACCAGCTTCCTAGATTGGAGGATGTCTCACGTGAGAATTTGAATATCTTTTCCAGGACTTTGATATCGCCAAACTTCTCTCGGAGCTGGGTATAGAGTGGAGTTTCGAAGGGCGCCTCAAGCCTATCATACTCCCAGACTTCTTCTATCGGTCGGGCTACACTCTGCCGCAAAAGAGAAGGATTTGATGCTGTGGCTATCTGGCTGTCAAGCATGTTTTCAAGAGTTCTATTTCAGGTTGGTTAGCATAAGTTTACTTTTATAGCAACATCAAATATATATACTTTGCAGCGCTCACAACTTCGACCTTGGCATCCACCGGGGACGCGGTCATGCCAAATATCCTTGGCTTCCTCTCTAGTTCCTTTAAGTAAAAGTCCTTGATAATTCTATATGAAAATCTTTAGTTCGATATGCTCATTTAGGAAGTATTGAAGCAACTTACCTAGCATACGGGTGTTCCTTTTTAGCGTGGTGAGCTTCATCAAAGATCAGCAGATTTATTTGGCCAATCTGAATAAAGGAATGAAGCAGGCATTGATGAAGCACCTCTGCAGTACAAACAATAACCATGTTTCTTTTGAAATGGCCTTCCCAGGTCTCCTTATTCCAGAGATCTGTCTGCATTGCACCACAAAACTTATCTATCTTCTGGGGTATATTATTTTGCAGTACAGCTGCTTGTTGATAAACAAGTGTAACGCTATCAACCTACTCTTCAATCAGTATATTTACACCCAAATATATAAGGTGAAGTAACTGACCAGGAAAAATGAGATACGAGGTGGCAGCCCAACACCACGGTCTGTCAATTCCTGTTCAATGACATGCTTGAGAAGAAGTACTGCAATAAGCGTTTTTCCAGAGCCTATAATTCAGTGAGCTTCAAGTTGATACACATTGAGCTTGGATGGCCATACCAGTCTCGAGTACGGCAATAATGTTCTTCTCCTTTGCTTTCTCAAAGAGCTCAAGCTGATATTCACGAGGATCATGGATAATAGAGGCATAATCCTGTTTTGCAATTATATTCGTCATTGATAATTGAGTATCATCAGTTGCCTTGATAACAGCCTTGACATCGTCCGCTGTGATGGCTTCGGCGCGTCGTGATAGCCTAATGTATGGAAAGGGTTAGAAAAAAAATAAAACTATATACTCTATGAAATAACATCACACACAAATCCTTGAATTTACAGCTGAGTGCCCGTCGCTTCTCGCTTGGGTTGGCATGGTATGGCTTCTCATCTTCAGTCTCAGACTCAGTGGGACTCCCTGATTGGGCCTCAGGGATTAAATCAGCAGCTGGAATATCAGTGTGTTCCTCTTTCAATGTCTGGAGCACACTTGTAGTGGCCTTTTCAATATCAGAGGAGTCCCCCATAACGTCAGTGGTTCTTGGCTTAAGAAAACTAGAGTTGTTAGTTGTTATAGCGCAGTAAGGAGAAAATGGAGGGTATAAATAGTGTACCAGAAGACAGGAGATTAGTGAAGAAGCCAGTTCACTTATACACTAGAGGCTGTAAGAAGTGAAGGAAGGTATCGCAATACAAGACCAATCTCTGCGTTTGTTATCACCTCATATTATTAGCTGGTGGAGGGCTAGCCAAGTTGCTAAGTGACGTTTGCTTTTGTTGAAACAATATTCATCTATAGCCTGATAACTAACTGTCGGTCAGTTAAATAAATGTACTCTGTACACACAAAGAATTTAGATGCTTTAATTCATTCATTGTTCTATCAACCCCTTGATACAATTTGTTTTGTATTAGCTATCAAGGAGTTTGGACCAAGCTGCATATGCAACATGGCTGTTGTTTGGAGGGGAAATTGACAGGGAAAAAAGGAGGGGCGCTGTTGTTGTTTGGTTCCGGCTGCATATGTCTCCAAAGTAGTAGTTGCTCATCAGCTAACTGCTTGAGACTCGGTCGCCAAACCTGAGCCACGGATAGAAACCATTGGAGCGGTATCCAGGGAGTAAATAAATTCAACTTAGAAGAATCATGTCAACATTTGATGTTTGATGTTGAGAAACTTCGTACAGCGTTCAAGTTAGAGTTTGGCCAGTCTTGTCACGTGGAATAGTTAGTTATGCTGTGCCTAGCTAACTTTAGGTAACTTCCTATGGCCCTCTCTCCCTCTATACAACTAAACCGCGAAGTGATTCGGAACGAAAGGGCTATTAAGACGCGATTATCTGTAAATTTATATCAAGAGGCGCTTGAGCTACTAAGGACTTACAATGAGTAGCTCTTCACCAAACCTGCAATCCTGCCTTGCGTCTGCAAAGGCACAAAAACAAGCTCTCGAGACCGCAGCAGATACAAACAGCCCCGCGTTCCGAGAAGACCTCAGCAAAGCTATATCTTCATTTGAGCAGTGCCAGAAGCTCATACAGCAGCTGTCATTATTCAGCCCCAATGAATCGGTAGAGGACATAACTACTGGAGATTTACAGTATGGAATACCACTCTATGACAATGATACCAGATATAGACTAACGCCAGCGGGCGTGTAACTTAGGTTTTTGACAGTCCCATACCTTCTCGCTGAATTACTCCAACGTTCTTACGGCGCAGATCGTCTTAAAACACTCCATCAGACGCGAGAAGAGTATGAAAAGTATCTCGAGGCACTAGACCAATATGAGCTTCTCTCGCCTTTAAATAAGAAGCTATACGAACAGTACCTTGAGCAGCCTGAGTCGTTTAGCCTGACACCTACCAATGACGTATCGGCGCGCAGGCAAGTGAAAATAACTAGATTCAAAGAAGAGAAGGAACTTAAGCAGAAATTAGAGGTGTGTTTTATTCTCATCTATCTAGGTATTATCCATAAAAACAGGACAGGCTGTTGGTTGCTAACGGGAGAAACTATAGTACCTTTCACAAAACAAGGATTCGAGCCACAACGACGAGGACATAGTACGACAGGTATATCTTGCGGAAATCAATTTCTACACGCATCAAACGTTCCAGTCCCTGGACATGCTGGCGCAAGAACTATCCATGCTTAAAGCGGCTCAATCGCTTCCCCCAGTCCACAGAACGGATGAGCGCAAGCCAGGGCTATCAGACGGGAAGGAGACTGGATACTCCGACCGTCTGGACATGGTTGGATCGCAGATGGGTCGTGGTCGGTATAGTGGGGTGCTGTTGAGCCCGGACGGTAAACCACTTCAGCCGTTTACCTTGACAAGCCGGAGAACCGATATTCAAAGGGGTGTATTCCGGCCGGGACACAATCTCCCTACGATGAGTATCGATGAGTACTTAGAAGAAGAGAGGAGACGGGGTGGTATCATTGAAGGCGGTGGTGAAAAGTCGGGTATTCCAAAGGAAATTGATGAAGATGATCATGAGAAAGCTGATGAGGAGACTCAGAAGGCGAGGGCCTGGGACGAGTTTACAGAAGCTAATCCCAGGGGTTCTGGAAATACTTTGAATCGGGGCTAGACCATGTCGCTTTCATGATCATCGCTGGGGGCGTGTACCTCAGTCCTGGGTGATGACATGTTAGTGTTACTTCCTACCCGCATCGAAAAATGGATAGAAACTTACCCGACGGGGAAAGTTTTCCCTTTTCAGCTCTGGCCACTTTGTCAGAACCACGTCGAGCAATTCACGTCCAAGAATATCATATGCCTGAATGCGGAATTAGTCTTGCTGGCCGGGAGGAAAGAGAGAGAAAAGGGAAAGGAAGAAAGAAAGAGATATACTAGCCTTTTCTCCAAAGTGGAGTCCATCTGTGAAGTATCCCTTGTCAAAGGGTTTTGCACCGGGCATGCCTGAACCCGGAAGCATCTCGTCGATGTCTAGATGGTAAAACGCATCATCCTGGGTTGTCCCTTCTATCCTACAGACAGACTTTGTGATAGAATACCAAAGATCTAAGACGGCCACCCTGCTTGTCTGGGTTTCATACTCCTTACCGATCTCGACTATTTTCTTTGCATACGCCCGTTTCGATTCCCATGTCCTGTGTCCGCGGCCCTGAGATGCCACGCTGCGCAGGATAATGGCAGCATCTGGGTTATCCAATAGAGGTTCCCCTATCGGAACTGGAACGTTGACTGGGGGTGGAGAAATGAGTATCACTTTAGTCTCCTGGGTGGAAGGGTCGTCTAGTATGGTATTCAGATAATGGCGGATATGCTCTTCATACTCTTGAAGGGGGACCATAGGCCCATTCATAGATAGACATGCATCGTTGGCTCCCAGGAATATAGTGATGAAGAGCGGCGCTGGCGGTCCTCTTGACTTGATAGCTCCCATTAGGTATTCATTGAACTGTCTCCGCAACGACCTTGACGTTTGCCTGTCCCAATGAGCTCACGTTCGTAAGGGCGTCATAGAACAGGAGAAAGATGCTTAACATACCCAGAGTAACCTATTCTTCACGTCAATCCGGCATTCTCCAGCATAGCCACTCCATAACAGGCATTTTTTAGAAGTATGTATAAGAAATGGGGGATGAAAAAAGCGAAAGACACATGGGGGTGGGCTGCCTACCTTCATTAACGACCTCTACCCTATCGGCATAGTACTTCTGTAGCTGCCAGCCAAACCCGACATCCTGCGGGAAGAACCCCCGTTCGGTCAGGGAGTCGCCAAAGAGATATATCCGCGGGTAGTCGTTCGGCGTGACCCTGTCCAGCCTGCTGTCCCGCCGGAAGTATCGATAGGACATGGCTAACTGGGTGGTCTGTGGGGATATATAGTTATGATTTAGGGTCAAGAGAGCAGCTAAGGTGACTGTCTGCCTGGAGAAAGAGAGACACAGGTATGACCATCGACGGCCTCGTCCCAGCTACCTAGCAGTTGTCTGACATGCGCGGGGCAAAGGAAAGCAGAAGAAGACGAGACATACGGGAAGATGGAAGACGGATGCGACGAGGCACGCATTTTGGGGTTGGGATGTCCTTGTTCTAGGCCAGGCTCTGCGGGTGCAGCGGCCTGCATGGCGCCGTCGAGTTTATAGACATACATAAACTAAACCCGCACACTCCGTATGGTTATACGCTGGAGTTGGTGGGCAGCCTTGGTTGGGCTGAACTAGTCACAGCCTCCAGGCCGCCGCCCAGTGGGACTCCCAGGGCGGGAGAGGTTTAAGATGGATAGACACCTGGGCTCTTTAGAGTAGCTATTTAAGAATAACAGACTGACTAGTTGATATCAGTGCAGTTCTATGAGGCTAACCATGTACCGCGTCGTGTCTAGATCCTGGAGCATGCAAAGACAGGCGTATTCCTACAGATGATTTAGTTATGCGGTACGACTCTCAGACTGAGCCAGCCCTTCCTTCCACCAGTCTGGCTCGCTATTGCGCGGGATGAAGAGCAGGAAAAAAAGGAAAGGGATGAAAACTCGGTGGTCGGTTGGGTTCACCATGCTTTCTTCTTCTGCTGGATGACCTCTAAGATCTTGCCTGCCCCTTGCTCGACCATCTCATCTGCAACGGCCTTGCCGAACGCCTCAGCTTGCTCTGGCGTCTGAACACCACAGTCCTTCTCGACTTCCACAGCCTCCCTGCCATCTACGCTGGTGACAATGCATCGAAGTCTCAGCAACTCGCCCTTCCCACTCGCGTCACTCGCGTCCGGAACCCATTCAGTTTCAACGCCAAGGGGAGCACTGCATCCGCCTTCAAGCGTCCGCAGCAGGTTCCTTTCAGCCAAACAAGCAAATGTCGTTTTCTGATCTCCAATCTCACGCAGCATCTCAACCATTTTCTCGTCGTCAGCCCGGATTTCAACCCCAAGCGCCCCCTGGCCCACAGCATGTAGCATCTTCCCATTTTTGGAGTCGAGATACTGCGAAATGCGATCTTCATAGCCTGTCCTCAGCAATCCCGCGGCTGCAAGTATGATACACGTAAACGGGCCGTCTTCCGCATCCAGCTTGGCCAAACGGGTATCGATGTTACCTCGTACATCAATGACCTTGAGATGTGGATAATGACGGCCGATCTGTGCTGTACGACGGACGGAGGACGTTCCAACCACCGAACCTGCCGGCAGCTCCGCAAGTGTTGTCTTTGGCTGGCCCTTTTTCACCACCAGAGCGTCTCTGGGATCTTCACGTTTCATGAAGGCACCCAGCTTGCAGGCTTCGGGAATCTGCGTGGGAACATCTGGTCTAGTAAGTAACTAATTTCCTATCCATACAGATTTGATAAAACTGTAAAACGACCATACTTCAGCATGCAAGAGGAGAGCATATCACACCTTTCAAAGAATGCACCACAAGGTCTAGCTCCTTCGCCAGCAGCATCTCCTCCAGCTCCTCTGTCCATAGATTCTTCGACGTGAGCTCTCGAAGCGGGGTAACCTTGTTCAGATCGCCGGCAGCATCGCGAGTGTGAACATTGAATTGGCAGTCTGGCCATCTCGCTATCAGAGCATTTCGTACGATCTCTGTCTGTAGAACAGCGAGGTTCGATTTGCGCGTTCCGATGGTGAACGTCTTGCGCGGGGCGGTGTTCATCTTATCTGATGTGGCCCGTGGGGCTATTAAGTTGTACAGCAAAAAAAAAAAAAGGGAGGGCGAGTTGAACGCGACGCCGAATAACCAAACAGTTAATTGTGGGATAGGCTTATGGCTATTCAATTATTTTGTTGTCTGAGGCGTGATATAGAGAATTGTAGTTGTAGATATGGGTCTTTGTCGTAGTTAGCTCTGGAGACACTGGACGAAGCATTAACTAGAAGTTTTTTGCTTGGTTCTCCCAAAGTTTTGGTTTCATGCAAGCCTCCCAGGCAGATATGTCCATAGTTTCTCAACCACCGCGCCATTGGCCATATCACTTTCATATTTAGGTAAAGAGGGAAGATGGCCCTAACTAGCTCCGTAAGAAGGCCACAACTACATAGCGGTATCTAAATATCGCCTGCAGCTTTCAAAACAACAAAAAAGAAACACGAAATTCGCCAACGCCTTTTGCTGCTGGCTGACATGTGACACCAAAACTGACTAAGCAAACGACATCACGTGAATATCGCCGAAAGGGGACGCCGGCTTGGCGGTAACCTCGGCATCTCGACGAAGCGCAAAGGACGAAGCAGACGAAGCAGACGAAGAAGACGGAAGAAGCCAGAAAGTCGAACGAGACACGAAGACACAAGCGTTAGAGACGGAGACGACGGAGCAGCCGAGGATCGGTTTAGACTCCCCGGGACATAAACTGCCTGTCCTGACCTTAGAGCGGCTGAATATCCTACCTCTCACCCCCGATATCTACGCCCCCCGAACTCATAATTGCTGGTGACGACAGAGCAACCCCCCAGGGCCGCTGTTTGACCTGACTTGCCGTTCTCATACGGAGTAACTCGCCTGGAGATCGAACATGGCCTCCAGCAGCGGTAAGAGGACCATGAAGGTCCCCCTGATACCTCTTGCAAGAGATCTGGTCCTCCTACCGAGCGTCAACCTGCGAATCCCGCTCGCAGATCGCCCCGATATCCCGACACTCCTTACTTCGCTGTTTAGCAAACATGCAAAGCAACGACAGAACAACACCCCGATCTTGGTTGGATGTATCCCGCTGAACTCACCCTTTTTGTCAAAGGATGGCCAGTTACTGCTCACTGACGGGGACAAGGCGAGGGCCCGGTCGATAGACGAAGAACCCACTAATCCTGCAACAGCTGGAGTTAATGATCTCTTTCAGTATGGAACCATTGCTAAGGTAGTTGGAGTCCAGGGAAAAGCAAATGCGGAGCCCTTCTTGCTTGTCGAGGGAGCAAAGCGGTTCTCAGTGCAGAAAATATTGAAGGAGAAGCCCTTCTTTGAAGCGGAGGTGTTAGTGTACGATGAGCCAGGTAGGGCAGTTTATATCCCAGTCGAGACGAGGTTCCCTGCTAACCAGTGCTTTTGTGCACTCCGTAGTTCCTCACGCCATCGACCCAGAAATACCTGAGTTATTCCAACAACTTAAACAGCTCTCTCGTGAACTCCTAACTGTCTTGCGGCTCGCCTCTGTTTTCTCAGCTTCCTCCAGCATTTCTCCTCTGATTGCCCGTCGGTTTGAGCTTTTCATTGCCAAACGGGACATATCTCAAGCCGGTACGTTGGCGGATGTCATTGCTGACCTGATTGACGCGGGCTTTGAGGAGAAGCTCCGGGTCCTGGCCTCCGTCGAGCTGAAGGACAGGCTGGAGCGTGTCATCGAAATGTTGACCAAGGAGGTCCAGGGTATGAGGAATAACATCAAGGTGACCACATTCACTACCACCATACCCTCAAATATGGGAGTTGATATCAAACAGCTCGACCCTCGACAGCGGGAACTCTATTTCAAACGGGGTATACAGATGAATATGCCGGGCATGCGAGGCAATGGAGGCGGCGACGATGGCGAGGACAAGGAGCCCAATGAGATAGACGAGCTTCAGCAAAAACTTCAGGAGGCCCAGCTGAGTCCTGAAGCCCAGAAGGTTGCCGACAGAGAGATTAAAAGACTTCGCAAGATGAACCCTGCAAACGCCGAGTACGGAGTTTGCCGCAACTACTTGGAAAACATTGCGGAAATTCCCTGGTCTAAGGCCACCGAAGACCAGTTGGGCCCAGAAACATTAACTCGGGCCAGACAACAGTTGGACAATGATCATTATGGACTTGAAAAGATAAAGAAGCGTCTTTTGGAATATCTTGCTGTTCTGAAGCTGAAGCAGTCCTTGAACAACGATGTCGAGTCGCAGATAACTGAGCTCTCCAACGATCTCACGGCAAAGGAGAATGCAACTGAAGACGATGATTCTTCCTCTATTGCTGAACGGGATGCCATTGAGACAAAGCTACAGCTACTCAAGTCAAAGCGTGTAGTTGACAAATCACCAATACTACTTCTGGTCGGCCCTCCAGGAACCGGCAAGACCAGTTTGGCTAAATCTATAGCTACGTCACTTGGCCGCAAATTCCATCGCATTTCTCTCGGTGGTGTCAGAGATGAAGCCGAAATCCGTGGTCACCGCAGAACATATGTCGCAGCCATGCCCGGACTCGTCGTCAATGGTCTTAAGAAGGTCGGAGTCTCAAATCCAGTTATGCTCCTTGATGAAATCGACAAAGTTGGTGGCGCGAACTTCCATGGCGATCCATCAGCTGCCATGCTTGAGGTCCTTGATCCTGAGCAGAACCATACATTCTCTGATCATTACATTAATATCCCCATCGATCTGAGTAAGGTGCTATTCATTGCTACTGCAAACTCTCTAGAGACTATTCCTCCACCGCTACTCGATCGTATGGAAACTATCTACTTGTCCGGATACACCACCGTCGAGAAGAGACATATCGCGAAGCAGCATCTCCTCCCAAAGCAGGTTCGATCAAATGGTCTATCCGATGGCCAAGTTAAAATTACGGATGAAGTTATGGACAAGATCATCACCTCTTATACTCGTGAGTCAGGCGTGCGGAACCTTGAACGTGAAATAGGCGCCGTATGCCGGTTTAAAGCAGTGCAGTATGCAGACGCCAAAGATTCTTCGCGGCTTGACCAATACAGCCCTAACGTATCCGTCGATGATCTCGATGAGATACTAGGCATTGAACGGTTTGACGAAGAAATTGCCGAGAAGTTGGCCAGACCAGGCATAGTCACAGGGCTTGTTGCATACTCCTCTGGAGGTCAGGGCAGCATTCTTTTTATCGAAGTGGCTGATATGCCTGGTAATGGAAGCGTTCAGCTCACTGGAACATTGGGTGATGTTCTCAAAGAGTCTGTCGAGGTGGCTCTTACCTGGGTCAAGGCTCACTCATACGAGCTCGGGCTAACCCAAGACCCCAACGAGGATATCATGAAACATCGCAGCTTGCATGTTCACTGTCCTTCTGGAGCCATTCCCAAAGACGGCCCATCCGCCGGTCTTGCCCATACCATTGCCTTGATTTCCCTTTTTGCTGGCAAGGCTGTCCCTCCTGAGATTGCCATGACTGGCGAAGTATCTCTGCGTGGGCGCGTAATGCCTGTCGGAGGAATCAAGGAGAAAATGATCGGTGCACATAGAGCAGGTGTCAAGACCGTACTGTTACCCCAGCAGAACTTCAAGGATGTGCGAGATGTTCCGAAGGAGGTCCAGGAAGGTCTCAATATTGTTTACGTTACGTATGTGTCAACCTACTTTACTGCATTCAAAAACTAGCTGCTAATATATGCCCAATCTATAGGCACATCTGGGATGCTATCAAGCAGATCTGGCCCAATAGCCATTGGCCCGGCGAGCAACGCCACGCAGTCTTCGAGAGTCGATTGTAAAGTTATGCTCTCACCTCGGTGATACGAGCATAATGGAACTGGAAACGGTTGTTTAAGGACGGAGTTGGCACATACGTCAAGGAGTTCATCATATTCAGAAATGAATATTGCATATTTCGGTTGTCTTTTGTTTTCTCCCTCGTTTCAGCGTTTTGATAATTCTATTCTTCACCCAGTTGTATATTTAGCAATGCATTTTGGAAACTAGTTGCATGACGTATCAATGCTATATTTTCTATCCAAGCTACCATCAGAGACCTAGAGAACGTGAGGGCTTCGAATCAAATGAGTTAGAGACCGAGGTAGGAAATATAACCATATAACCTGATAATACATAGCAGTAGAAAAGAGTCTAAATATACATGATGTTAAGCCTCCAGCTTATCCACGTTATAGCTGGTAGAAATAGTGAAACATAACCCTTCAATATATCCGAAGGATTAACTCAGACACCCTCAGAACAAACTACCCACGGTAGAGTTCTTCCATTCCCGTCTTTAGATGAAAATTTTTATATCCAACAACTGCACATGTCTTGCCGACGCCCATTTCCACAGCTTTAGTTTCACGATGTCCGAGCGGGTTCCTGTGCCTTTGGCGCTTCCTTTGGCTGAAGGGCCTCGCTTTTGAATACCGGCCTCTGGGAGTTCAGGCCAAGCGCTTGCCAAGTTGGTTGCCACTGCTCTTCGCCCTTCAGGACTTGCTTTGCTTGTTTGGCCAGCAATTCTCGCTTCCGTGTAGGAGCCTTCATTGGCGCATCATGAGCATATGAGGCCTGGAAGTCTTCCTGCATCTTCTTGGCTTCGAAGAAGGTCTTTTGTTCCCATCTAAATATCCTGTTAGAAATGTCGCCCAAACGGCCCCTTTTGCTCGTTGCGTTGTCAACTTACTGTTCAAAGTCCCGTGGTTCTTCGGGCCACACGAAGGGTTCGGTCATCTCAATCGTCATCTTCTTCTTGGCCTCCGGTCGTCGCATTGGCCCGGCACCTTGTCTTCCTCGGGGAAGCTCACGCGTAACCTTCTGCTGTTCGACATAACTTCGTACTTTGATAACATCGACATTGTAAACTCTCTTCATATAATCTTTCATATCAAGCTTGTTAAACGTAAGAGGAACCCAAAAGGAGGCATATCGAGGCGGTAGGAAGGGTGTTCGTATGAGTGTGAGCACGAAATCTGGTCTGAATTAGTAATTGAGACGACGTTAGCAAACTGGCATCATTTACGCTAAATTGAGACGCGCAAAATGTTGAAAACATTTAAAAGCAACCGGCGGATTGTGGTTCATGGACTAACAGATATATCTGCTTCCGCTGGTCAAGTGGAAGTGGTTTGGGCAGACTTTTAGGTATAGCCTTGGCTATTTGGGATGCCATTTTGAAGCTCGCTCTCTCAATGGAGATTAGGGTTATGTAAAAGAGCTCCCGGAAAGGCGAAATGCAGTGGGATGCTTAATAAAAGGAGAATGGCTGTGTGCTTGGTTGTTGAAGGCACTTTTTTGCTAGTTTGAACATTTGAAGTTGAAAAGTCGCAAGTGGTCGTTCCCGTGAACCGTAACTAGTTGAACCATCCATAAACCTTATTTACCGCCTCAGATCGATAAGGATGATTAGATAGCCAGACGAGTATTCAATAGCTTTAGTTAATATACAGCCAGTACAGCAATTCAAAATGATCGTGGTCTCATATACTGATTGTTGTCTAATTATATGAAAGAAATACCAACTTTTCGGAATTATGAGGGTTCGGATATGGTGAGCTTTTCCATCCCGATTTTAGTATCGGGATCATGGATTTGCGGTTTTTCCTCCAATTGTTCGTTTGTTTCTGACTTCTCATGGCCATTGTTCCCGTTTTCCTGATCTAAGTCGTCGTCGTCGTCATTTTCCTCATACTCATCAATATCTTGATCGTCGTCCACGTCCTGGCCTTCATCATCTCCAATGTCTCGAGCATCGCCATCAACACCAACTTCTTTCATATATGCCTCTAGTTCTTTAGCCATTTTCTTCGAGAAACCTGAGGCCTCGACAGCTACATCCAGTCTAGGAGTTCCGTCTGTTCCCACTAGTTTTCGGGCTTCTGAAAAGAAAGGCCCAGGTTCGTCACTGACAAACCCAAACCTCCGTTGGAAATAACGCTTGATGCAGTTAACATCTCTGTCAAAGTACATCTCAGCGTTCGCATGGTCGACCGAAACCATCTGGGGGAAGTCAATCACAACTGGAGTAAGTTTGACGTTATCTTCTTTCTTATCTTTACTTTCTTCATTTGTTTCCGTGGGTATCTCCTCTTCCTTTATTAGAATGTTGAACTCGTTATAATCGCCATGTATCAAGCCGAATTTCGCCAATTCCATGATCGTGTCGATTAGTTCTGCGTATAAAGCGGCAGGATTGGGAACAGATGATATTTGACGAAGGGGGAATGCATCAATCATACTCATAACGATGGTATGGCGGTTTTGCGAAATAGGTTCGGGAACAGAAAATCCATTGTCCCTTAGAGCTTTCATAAATGCAAATTCTTTGATAGCAGCCAGTCTGGACATGTACATCCATGATGCAGAACTTCGGTGTCGCAGGTAGTCTCTGTTGTTCTTTATTGAACGGAAAGATATTCGCCCCAATCGGTGTATCTTCAAAATTCGTTGTGTTCCAGATGCTTCTGCCACAGCTATAATATCGGATTCCTTCCCGACACCGATTTGGTTTCCCACAGAGTAAACTACCTGCTGCTTCTGGTATGTATTAAGAGCAAGATAATCAAGTCCTCCGTACGTAAGTCGATAGCCATCATCTAACAAAGTTCCCCGTATCAGTATGTCTGGCAATGTTAATTGTGTTTTGACATATTTTTTGATAAGGAGGGGCAAATGCCGCGGGCGATTAAATTCAGCTTCGCAAGATTCGATATAGACTTATGGACCGCGCTTCCTCCTCGGAGGCCAGAAAGTCGAACGATTAGCGGGGTTGGAACGACTTCATGATTCCTGCTTCCAGTCTCAACCTGTAGGCCCAATTAGTAAGAGTTGTAAATTTGCAGAGGTGGTGTTGGTTTTACCCCTGTGAGTACGCGGAAGTCTTCTCCCGTCAGATACCTCAAAGCTTTTGCATCCAACTTCATGGTTAAATTTATTGTCAGGTTTGTCCTTCTCTGTGGAAAATGCTCATTTTTACTATGTTAATATGGTTACCCGATAAAAAAAAAAAGTAGCGCGGGCAACCTTATCATCACGTGACAGTTGCTTGCGGCTACTAGCGCGCGATGGATGCAGAAAGATTCCCATCCAAAAATAGTACACCAACCCAGCAGTGTTATTTCAAAAGTCAAGGAGAGTAACGTCCAATCCAGCTTTTATTATTGAGCCTTAAATGGCCTTATTCAAGCTAGTCTAGGTTCTCGACTCCTAGTCTGTCGAATTCTATTCAGGTTGCCCTGGTTGCAAGTATTACATAAGCCGCGATAAACGCTAGTACTAAAATAGGAAAAAGTAAACGCCCAACCTCACTTTTCCACTTTAAGCCAGGCCGTGCCAGACATTCGTCTCACTTTAATATCAACCATCGACATCTGGTTCTCTGCCAGCTCTGCGCCCACGCGTCGCAACAACACATGGCTTTTTGACCTTTTCGCTCGTTTTTTTTGGTCATACTGCTACCGACCACGAATATATCCCACTTTTTGCTACGATCGCATACTTGGATTGCCGATTTGGGACCCCTTTTCAACTTCGACAAACCAGCGCCCCGCTGCGCGCCTTGCTCATTCAATAGCCGCATTCCCAGCTGGTCTACCAGACTTAGACACCATGGGGTTCGGAGACTTTGACTCGATATGCCGGAAGGCAGCGTTGCCGCTATGCTCTCTTGTTGGACCGAAGGAGGGTTTCGCAGGGACCAGAGGAATACTGCCGAACTGCTATGCAAGGAGCATTGAGGTCGCCAATACGATTATTTTTCAGGGTGCGGCTGGAATAATACATATCCTGGCTTTGGGAATGGCGATAGTTATGATCATTCATATTCGGTCGAAGTTTACTGCAGTTGGTAAATATTTCTTCCCCGAAACCTTTTTCCACAAGTACCGAAATGGCGACTAATATGTTTACCATTTTTAACAGGCAGAAAGGAAATTATAACGTCGTTCTACCTATATATGGCTCTCACCGTCTGCTCACTTGTGCTTGATACCGGAGTAACCCCGCCAGGAAGTCCAGCTATGCCATACTTTGCTGCGGTTCAGAATGGTCTGACATCCGCGATGTGTACCAGTCTATTAATCAACGGTTTTGTTGGATTCCAATTATACGAAGATGGCACTACCCTTTCTGTGTGGCTCTTGCGATTCTCTTCTTTGGGAATGGGCTTAGTGTCTGGAGCGATATCCCTCTTGACATTCCAGGGGTGGGCAGGTCTTTCCCCGACGAACACAGTTGCCATGTTCGTGGTTCTCTATGTGTTGAACGCTCTGTGTTTGGCCATATATGTGGTCATGCAGATTATTCTCGTCGTCAACACCCTCCAGGATCGCTGGCCTTTGGGACACATTACGTTTGGAGTCTTTTTCTTCGTTGCTGGACAAGTCATCCTATACGTGTTTAGTGATACTCTATGTGAAGGAGTCCAACACTACCTGGATGGATTGTTCTTCGTCACTTTCTGCAACCTTCTCGCCGTCATGATGATATATAAGGTAAGTTCTTTGAAAGACTTCCCTGCTGCACATTCAATACTAATTAATCTTTGCTACAGTACTGGGACTCTATCACCAAGGAAGATCTCGAGTTCTCTGTTGGTCTAAAACAGAACAACTGGGAAGTGAAAGAGCTCCTACCTGAAGAAGAGCGCCGGGCCACCCTTTATGTCGATAACAACTCAGAGTATGCTGGTAGTATGTACCACAGCCGAAGCTCAGCACACGGTGGTCATTCAGCCTATTAAACCAGATTTCGATGCTTTCTACTCCTCTTCACTTTTATAATCTATTTCACTTACCAGAACGCTCCGTTTCTCCTTGGAGTTCTATATACCATATAATTGATGATTGCCGCCTCTTGTACCAGCCCATCTCATATCCCTGTCCATTGCGGTGATTACTTTATGCTTTATTTGTTCTTGACGAGTTCTTCCCGATTTGGCGTTTCTATTTTTGACACTTTGTGCGCTGTAGCATATCTTGCATGCTTTCGAACCCATTTATGTACCATTTTCAATTCTCCATGTTATATTTGTTGATACTAGAGATGCATTACATACTACCCAATACTATTTTTTCGTTGTCAATTGCAGAATCTACTTTGGATGTTTCGCATATATACATACGTCAGATGTGAGACAAGACGTAATCGCGGCATAGGGCAACGCCTATAGGGTGGTCATTTACGTCACCAAAAAGACAACCACTCTCGCGAATAAACACCTCCGTTTATAACCCAGCATGAAGCAATTAAAGGATACCATGCCAGGAACCATGACGAAATAACACGAGGCATTTGTCTAGATCGGCGCATGGTCCGCGTCACGGTCGGAGGGAGATGAAATATCAGGCATCAACGCGGGATACGGGATAATATGTCATCCATCCCTCGAAAGAACATGCCACCTCCAACCCGGAAATCGAAATCCTTGTTGCATGATTGTCAGACAAAATCAAGATGCAAAGGTTGCGAGGGTGAGCCGATATATATGGAGGAGCATGCAGGTATGGTGTGGTGTTCATGGAGGGATACTGATAAGCAACTTCTGCACGATGTCAGCGCGCCAGCCAGGTTTCTGAAATAACCCTTCGGGGGAATTCGGGTGCCATCCTGACTTCTTTAAGGATTATATTGCCTGCTGGTTAAATGTAACGCTCATCTCCTCCGATACCAGGTTGGTAACTGTCGGGGTTAAGAGGTTTATTTCGTTTGCGTGCATTGCATGTTGAGTCTTGTTCTATGTTCCTACGTTAGGTAGCGGGTTTGTAGTTACATAGAAAATTGACATTTGGTTGGTCCCTTGGCCCAGAGCGTATCACGTGATATGATTTTGGCAAAAAATCTTCCCAAGGGCTTTTTGCAGGTTGGACGATGTGAAAAAGGACGAAGCAACGGATAAACCAAGCGACCACGATGCCTCCACGACTGCCGCTGCGACTTCTGTCGCAATCTGTCTCATCAATTTCATCCTCCATTCAGTCACATGTCTCTCCTTCGTTCCTTTTCCTACTACCGTCCATCCATACCCAGACCCGAGCAGCATCAATTCTAGCTTCGCTCTCCGACAACCCAGGAGCATACAGCAAGAAGATCCGACGTGGTCTTGGTCCTGCGTCTGGCAAGGGAAAGACGGCTGGTCGCGGTCACAAAGGTCAGGGACAGAGAGGAACCAAGAAGGCATTCTTCAATGGAGGGCAGACGCCAGATGAAATTGTGCATGGAGAGAGGGGATTTGACAACATGTGAGTTGAAGAGAGAGAAAAGGCTCAATTGAAGGCCGCCTCGCTCCTCTGAATTCAACATGCTAATCTATTGTTTGAATTGAATTACAGATTTGCCTTAAAAATATCTCCCGTTAACCTTGATCGCATCCAAGACTGGATCGACCAAGGCCGCCTGGATCCTTCGCAACCCATAACACTCCGAGAATTGGTCAAGTCTAGATGTATACACGGCATTAAGGATGGAGTTAAACTGCTATCACGCGGAGGAGAAGGTGCTCTCAAACAACCTATCACCATCATTGTCTCTCGCGCATCTGCTAGCGCCATCCAGGCCGTCGAGGCAGCTGGTGGATCCATCACGACTCGATATTACACCAGGCATGCTATCAAGAGAATTTTAGGCGGAAAGACTGACCCTTATGTCTCTCTTGCATGGAAGGACACTTCGGAGAAGCTTGCTGAGGCTGCTGCCAAGGGCGAGGACGTCTCTCACATCGACACTGAACTCATGCAGAAGATTGGCATGGGCATCGATAAGCCGTTGATGAAGGGCAATGGGTTCCAGTACCGCCTACCTGACCCGACCAGCCGAAGGGATATTGAATATTACCGAGACCCAGCCCATCGAGGATACCTGAGCTACTTGGTCAAGGAAGGAGACAGCCCCAGCTTGTTCTTCACGCCGCCATCCGCAGAGCAGAAGGCGAAGAAGTCCGTCAAGAAGTCCGCAGAGAACAGAGTCTGGTAGTTTTCTTGCTTCCTTTCATCTGTTATATTCCCTTTACCGTGGCTCTGTTGTCCGCGGTGATTGTATTCTGCCTTCTGTCTTTGAAACGGGAATGTATGCTTGGATTTTTGGGGGTTATTAGTTCATGTAAGATGCACCAACTGTATATTATAGATAACTTTAAATATAAAGGAAGTGAATGTAATCATCTTCGTCCTTTCAACTTCTGGCATATTGATCTCCGTGTGTCCAGACGGTTCAAGTCAAGAAACTTTACTCGCAAGCTGTCAAGATAACACCGCGACCACTGGGGTTCGACACCAAGCCCAAACCATGCCAGGTCATCCAATATCATGCCTGAAAGAAACTCCTATCAGTTTCAAATACGAATATTTAAGCCAACGCCGAGCAGTTTTGCCCTTTTCTTTGCTTATTTTGAGCCCTTGCCCATGTCTGCATGCCGCTAGTTAGTGGAAGATGGACAATCAACACCCGCCGTCGACAGGCAGCAAGTGGCAGACAAGACCGTCAGCCAGCCAGCATCCTCCTGTTTCTCTCTCGCTCGCGAGTCGAGGCATCTCGGGATGCAGGAAGTCAAACCTGCAGGCAGCAAGAGCCAGGCAAGTCAGAAGATAACACATGCGAGCGAAAGGGTTATACAGGCAAGCAAGGGAAGATGGAGGATTGTACTCCGCAATCCAGAGATACCCAAGAGCAACATTTCTCCGTAACTAATATGGGGTAGATAAGGAGCCTTCCAATGAACGACGCAGAGCTACGCTTTAGTTCGCGAACAGTCAACCGAGCCCTCGTCCAAACGCCGTCCGTCCGTCCGTCCATCCACTCCCCCACGTCGAACAACGCTCGAGTTACACTTTGCTGTCCCTCTTCACGACCCACTCATAACTCATAGCTCATCACTTATCAGCCGGTGGCAGAGAGGACACATTGAGGGTGATGGTGGTGAGGGGCGGACGGGGGAATAAACAAGTTCACAGTGAGATCGCCGGCTCGAATATCAGGATTTCACCTGCGCCTTTCTACCACCCATCTTCGCCACAGATGTAACTGCTTGTACTCCGTAGCCAATACACGCAAACACATTACACAGCCCATGTCTGTGATTTCCGTCAGCGGTAGGGATTGTCTCGGAAATAGGAATAAAGGGACAGACATGGGACATGCTTTCGTCTCCTGGCTCGGAGGCAAGGGTAGCTGGGCAGGGAGGGTAAGCGACCCGGACAAGGGAGAGACATGTCCTTGCACCGCTACCCACCTCTACGGCCTGGCAGGGACAGGAGAGCTAGCTTGCTTTTGCAGGTCAGATTGACTCTAGTGGACAGTTATAAGATGGGAGTTTAGTCTACATATGCAGTGTGTTGGATGCACGTACAGGGGGTTAAAAATGGAGATGCAGCCTTCTTACCCACCTTCGAGTGGAAAGTAAACAAGGTACACAGACGGTACATGGACACAGGCCAATGAGATGGATGCCTGTCCGCTGGAGGACAAGGGGGCTATCTAAGATTAAGAGGAGCAGGGAGTCTTAGCTCTCTGTCATACGATGGGGAAGATAAACAAAGATCGCATGAGTTATACATCGTTCAAGCAAGCATATAGGGAGGCGAATTATAGGTAGGATTAGAGGACTATGTAAGGTAGTAACTGAGGCCCGAAACCGCCTGTGATGATTAAAGTAAGCAGGAAGAGGGAGGGGGGGAGGGAAGATGAGGATAGGAGCGGCCATGCAGGTTGATAACGAAGTACACACAACACATCCACCAACACACCACCACCGCCAGCCTCCAGACCACGCCATATCGTGCCATGCTATGCCATGCCCATGCCCATACATCATAAGAAACCAGAGCGAAGAGATATTAACAAGTAAAGGAGGAGACCATTAACACCGGAAGCTGAGCTGAGCAGAGCAGAGAACGCAACCCATGAAAACCCATGATATCCGACGCAGATGAGTAAAAAGAGTCAAAGGGGGAAAAGGAAGATGAGCCAGCCATGTCAAGATGTTTCCCGCCAACGAGTACATGAATCGAACAAGAAGGAATAAGAAACAAAGCGAGGGATAACTAGCCGAGAACAACGGACCGGATGCGAAAAGGACGGAAGAGGGTACAGGGTATCAGTCATGAGAGCGTAACAAAAACACAGAAAGTAATAATAGAGACAAGAGACAGGAACAAGCATAAACACATGAGCGAGCCATCCCAGCAAACAATCAACAAGCATAAAAAGTAGATGTATCAAAAGGTGAAAAAGAAACCAAAAAAGAAAAAAAGAAACGAAGTAGAAGAAGAGTAAAGAGTAAGAAGAAGAAGAAAAGTAGAAGCTAAAAACGCTTAACTTTCAAAACGTGGAGAAGTGGAAATCAAAGCGAATCATCAAATGAATCACGTCAATGGAGAATGGGTAGTCGTGTGGTGATCGTATTGTATTGGTAGAGATGCGGCTTCTCATGTTCAAGAGGAGAACCCCCATCGGTTGAGACGAGTGGCGAGCTCCGCACTGTCTGCGCAGCTATGAAACCATCGGCAAGCAAGGACTTCGGAGATAGTCCATCGTTTCATGGGGTCCATCTCGAGGCACCCCTCAATCATCTCCAGTGCGTCTGCACGGTCTTGCTTCTCGGATTCGTCCGTGGTGGCCAGGACAGCGCTGCGATCCCATTTGCCAGCCAGGATGTTGCTCTGGATACGTGGCTGGAAAGAACTCTGGAAAGGCCTGGATCCCACGATAAGGGAGTAAGCGACCACGCCAAACGCCCAGATATCAACGACAGGGTCGAGGACCCCGACGTTGGCCATGAGGAGCTCTGGGGAGGCGTACTCTAAGCTGCCGGCCACGCTGGTGCTTGTGTCAGACGGCCCAATGGTTCTAGGCGGAGGTCGATCGGCAGCGTTGTCGTAGGGATCTGGGGAGCTGCATGTGTCGGTAGTCATCCATTCGGCCATGCCAAAGTCACAGAGGATCAAGCGGGGGGGTTCCTCAGAGTTCTCTCGGGGTTCCAGTAGGCAATTCTCCAGTTTGATGTCTCGGTGGACAACACGGGCGTCCTCGTGTAGGTATCGGAGAGCACAGGCCAACTGGTACGAGTACTGCTTTGCGTGAGAAAGTGGGATATTTTGGCGCTGCTTCTTGACCAAGTCGAAGAGCGAGCCTCCTTCGGTAAGCTTTGTGAAGCAAAACGTAGCATAGTCCGTTTCGTAGACCGCATCAAGCGGTAGGATGTGTGGATGGTTGAGATATCGCCAGATGCGAACCTCGTGGTCGAATTCGGCCTGCGCCTGGTCGTTTTCTCTTTCGCTTTTGCCCGTTAGGTACTTCTTCACGATTTTGACTGCATGACGGATGGTCTGGCCCTCGTCGGTAACTTTGAACGCTTCCTTAACGGTGCTGAAGCCTCCAAACCCGATCTGCTTACCGATAACGTAGTCCTGCCCGATAACCTGACCCTCGTCGTCAGGCTTGGGAGCGGGAGCCTCTTCCCGGTTCATGGTAGAGAGAAAAGCGCTGGCAGGTGATTTACCGCTCATGTTGGGAGATTTGCGAGAGTAAGATCGCATGGACTGCCGTAGACTGTTTGTCCGTCGACCAAAGGAGTAGCTTTCGGTCAGGCTGCCGTAGAGATGGCGAGAGAGGCTCGGCCATGAGTCTCCTTCGCTATCGATCGAGCCATGGCGACGGAGGTTTGGTGAAGATAGAAAGGGCGAAGTGAGGCTACCCTGGCGTGAATCCGGTGGTGTTCTCAGTTCATCTGAGATGGGAGAAGCCGTTGAAAGTGAGGTCAGAGATGTTGGTCGTGGAAGGTCAGCATCGGCGGAGAAAACCTCTGATAAAGGGGAGGTTCGTGGAGAATGGCACTGAGAGAACTCATCTCCTGAGCTATCTTGACGACGGCGGCCCTGATGGTGGTTATGGTGGTGGTTATGGTTATGGTGGTGAGAGTTGTATCCGTCGCTGCTGTCGTTGTTGCAGCCAGCCGCGGTCTGGGCGAGCCGTTCAGGAGCTGCGTTGGCGTAGAGCTGCTTGAGCTCTGACGATCCAGGCCCCGACGCCGACCTGACGCCGACCTGGCTTCTCCTTCCAAGACCGCTGATGGGTTCCTCGAGGCCGATCTGGTCGCCGGTTTCTAGGGTGACCTGGGGGTTGAAGCTGATGGAGGGCCTCCTGGCCCTGCCAAAGTGGTGGTTTAGGGGCGAAGGGTCCTGGTATCGCTGAGGATCATACTCGCAGTCCTCGTCGACGCCGGGAGAGCCATGAAGCTTGTCCTCTGGGTAAGGCACGCTGATGGGCGGTGTTGGTACGTGAGGCGTCCATGACTGCTCTCGCTCGTCCTTTCTGGCAGCCTTAGCACGAGTACCAGCACCAGCACCAGCACCAACAGAGGGAGAGGCAGATGGGGAGAGAGACTGAGAGGGAGAGAGGCGGCGGTTCAGGCCATTGCTTCCGCCGCGTTGATACATCGGTCCATGCTCTTCGTGGTCTAGCACGGGAGACGAGGTGGTGAAATCAGCGTCGATGTTCAGTTCTGTGAATGCGAGCGCCTTAGCATGGGCCATACCCTCGGCGAAGGGTATGCAGCAGAGGCGAGTGAATCACAGCAGTCAGCGTCGTCCAGGCTGCTGCTTCTGAGTGCTGTGTCTCTTGCAGGCGTGATTGATGCCGTAGTGTCGAGTGAGAAGATGAGGCTCGAGTGTTGCGCGAGCTTGGTCTTTGATAGATGTCAAAGTAAAGTAGTCGCAGTAGTAGCAGTAGTAGTGTAGTCGTTAGCGTGATATGGGGTATGAAGTAGTCGAGCAGACTTGGATTGATATATAAGAACGACCAAGACAAGAAGACGAGGAAGAAGAAGAAGAAGAAGAAGAAGCACAGAAGAAGCAAAGAAGCAGCAGAGAAGCTGAGGAATCGGACGCAGGAGAGTGGCCCAGTTAGGCAAGCCTGGGCGTTCGCGCAGCAGCGAAAAACGAGAAAAAAAGGGCGAAAAAGAAGGCGTCGGGAGAAGCCGGGATGGACGGACCAGCTACGATAATGCCTCTTTGGGCCTAGGGTAGGGCAGAGATAACGCGAGTGCAGGCAGGGAGCAGAGAGGCGCTTATCAGTAACGCCAAGCCTGCGCCTTTTTTGCTTTTTGCCGTGCGAGTTTTGCGTTTTGCTTACGCTTTTCCATTACGAAATGAGGTTGACATGGCGGCGCTTGGCCGGATGCGGGATGGCGCGAATGGCAGCGCAGGGAGGCTAGGGCTAGGTTACGCCAGAGTTACATACGGACCTTACATAACATACGGAGTACATGGGTGGAAAGAGTCGATGACGTCAGTGTCATGTGAGTCCATGTGACAGCTTAGTAACATAGCGGATATAAGTAGGGCCGATGATCCCGTGACTCTCAGGGGCAGCTTATGTCATCAACCTTCTCCTTTTTGGAGTGTTCCTTTTGTGCGCTCTCATTGGTTGGCCTTTATTTAAACTCATCTTTAATTCTGCATGCTGATTGGCCGCACTCCCGCCCCCCCTTCCCTTTTGCCTCCCTTTTTCACATCTCTTGCTTGCTCAACCTTCAGTTTTCATCTTTGATGGCGTGTTTGAGATCTTTGTGACCGTCGCGACTCTTCGACTTCCTCCTCCGTCTCTCTCTTTTCTCCTTCTCCTTCTCCTTGTTCTTGTTCTTGTTCCTGTCGTTCTTCGTTTCGTTCGTTTTGTCTCGTTTCCTTTCCAACGACTCCTCTCACGATCGCTGCTCTGTCGCGGTAAACGCCTTCGTCAAACGGCTATCTCTCTTCTTCCTTTTTACTTGGTCAGGCCTGGACGGGTGCTTGGTATATGGGACGGATGTTTCAGGCAGTTGGCACGCTTTAAAACATCGCGCAGACGAAGTCCTTGATTCATAGTGCTACAAGGAGGACGGTTTTGGTTGGGGTCCGTTTTGCCTTGGGATATATTTAAATATATTCCATGAAAATCGTTGTCGAGCTCCCTCTCCTCTTTCGCTCGTATTCCAGCTGAAATCCGACCCTTTTTTTCGCTGCCGCTGTTCTGCTGGTGATCGAGATTGAACAGAGATTGATCGATCGATCGATAGTCTGCTATCAAAGCCGCCGCCATCATGACCAGACCACAGATGATCCGAGCAGGTGAGACAGACATACAGGGCGGTTGATTGCATTTTACCTGCGCTCTACTCTAAGACCTGGTCGCTGACCTTGCGCGCTCTTCTTTCTTTTCCTTTTTTTAGATACCATTGACCTCCAGAGCCGCCAGTCGCCCTCTGCTCAGGACCATACTAAAAAAGCAGGTGGCTCTTCTGCCGCTGACGGACGGAATGGCTCGCACCAGGATCAATCTCTCCGCAAAGTGGAGCAGGAAGCGCAGGATGAGATGTCAAAGGCTCCCCTTGGGTTGGATGGAACTTCACAGGTATACTCTCAGCGGGACGGGCTTGAAGTGTACCGGGAACACGACGAACCCGACGACGGCAAGCCCAATGGCTCAGTGAACGGTGACGCAGCTCATGATTCGAGGAATGGAAGCTCTACTGAAGATGAGATGGAGGGCGACGAAGACGACCAGGACCTGGACGATGACATGATGGACAAGATATCGAGCTCCCCATCCATTGATGATGGTATGTATAGCATAATCTCTCCCTCCTTCCCTTTCTTCCTTTTTTTTTCTCAGCTGAATGCAGCATTTTGCTAATATGTCCGGTAGAGGATATTGATTTCGAATTTGTTTACGCTTTACATACCTTCATTGCCACCGTCGAAGGTCAGGCTAATGCGACAAAGGGCGACACCATGGTCCTCCTTGACGACAGCAACAGCTACTGGTGGCTGGTGCGCGTCGTTAAGGACGGTAGCATAGGTACATATTTCATTCATACCCACTCCATACGTCTAATCACCCAATTCTAACTCTGATATAGGCTACCTGCCGGCTGAACATATCGAAACCCCAACTGAAAGGCTGGCTCGCCTCAATAAACACCGTAACATTGATGTATGTAAACATTTCTCTCCTCAATGCTATCTGTCTTACTCCCTGCTAACTTTAGTTCCACTACAGTTATCTGCAACCATGTTAGGTGACAACGCCGAAAAGTCAAAGAACCCTCTGAGGATTGCTATGCGCAGAAGACACGGCAAAACTGTCACCTTCAACGACCCGCTCTGCTTCGAGGCCGAAGAGGTTCCAATCGACTACTCAACAGGCTCGGAAGAAGAAGAGGACCATTTCTTAGAAGACGACGAAGAGGACGAGGAGGAGGAAGAGGAAGAGGAAGAAGAAGAACATGAGGTGCATGAGAGGTCCTCACGCACGAACAAGCAGCAACATAGTGCCTCGAGGAGAGATGCAGACATGGAAATTGAGCCTCTACGGCCCAAACAGCAGCAGAAAGAGCTCGCTACTTTACACGAACATCAGCATGAGCGCAAGGAAAGTTTAGAGGAACATAACGACGATCTTGATAAGGGTGAGTTTAACTCTATTCTTCCATTGTTGCAAACCAAATGCTAACAAACCACCTAGACTTCCAACCTGGACGGTCCAGAAATGGAGTGGTTCGCAATACAGACTCATTCTTCAAGGACGATAACCTTGAGACAAAGAAAATCTCCCTCACTCCCAACCTTTTACGTGACGACTCAATCACTACACAACAGTCAGACAAGGATTCGAGAGTCCGTGGGAGCTTTGAATCATACGATAAAGGTTCATACTCTGACAAGAACAAGGATGACAAGAAACGGAAAGACAAGAAACCTGGAATGCTCAGTGGCCTGTTCAAGAGAAGGGATCGCAAAACCAAGGCTACAGATGATGATGACGACCAAGAAAAGGTCTCGGAGGAGTCTATCCGATCAATCACTCCAACCAGTACCTCGGGTGATCATGGCAGCAGAGATGGGCCTAAGCCAACAGTCACTCTGCAAAGGACTCCAAGCAAGCTTCAGAAAGCACCTCCTGGCGAACAACAGGGCTCCGGTTCAAGGAATGATAATGGGCGATCCACCTCACGACAGGAAGTTGCCGCTCCCCAATCCCCGCCAGCAACTAAACAAAACTTCCAATCCAACGGCCAACAGCAATCACAGCAACCGCAGCAAAATCACCACCATCATCAGCAGCACCAACAACAACCACAACCCCTTCAACGACCCCCGCCACGAACTTCTTCCGCTCAGGGTACACGAGTAC
Organism: Nannizzia gypsea CBS 118893; assembly: GCF_000150975.2. Classification (NCBI taxonomy): domain Eukaryota; kingdom Fungi; phylum Ascomycota; class Eurotiomycetes; order Onygenales; family Arthrodermataceae; genus Nannizzia; species Nannizzia gypsea. The sequence continues at coordinate 1,068,342 of NW_003345197.1, forward strand.
GATCTCCAGAAGTGCTCAGACCACTTACCAACAAGCAGGATAGGCCAATGCAGGAGAAATCTGAACCAATCGTCTCCCCTGTCAAGGAGCCTCGCATCTCATCTGAATCCGCGCGAGATGTTTCCACACATTCACCTGCAAATCAACCTAAGCACCAATACTCAGCCTCCCAAACCTCAACATATTCTACCCACTCAAGCAAGAAATCAGCCAGCATCTCCCATACCGCCGACCCGGTTCAGCAAGACCGTGAATTTAACAGTCACTACGACGACACGTTCGACGAGGATCACCGCTCACCCTCTCCCGAGAAAGACCAGTACTCTTCTAAACCAACCGATTCACCTTCTCCAACAGTCTCCCCCGCATTCTCGCAGGATCCTACTCTCGAAGACGACAGAAGCCAGGTACAATCCGTATCACCATCAGCAGCTATCCTTCCAGCCTGGAACGATGGCGGCTTGCGCGCATACATGGATGATGGCAGTGATATCCGCGATCTCCTAACCATCGTACACGACAAGTCTAATGTCCCTGCTGCCGGTCCCGACCATCCACTCGTCGGAAGCCTCTTCAGGGAGGAAAGCAAGGCATTGAACGATATGTCCAGCCGCTTAGATGATATGCTAAACTCGTGGTTAAGCAAGAGCTCACTTTCTCACTAGAGTTCGTTTTCTCGCTATTTCATACATCCAATCCTTTTTCAGATTTCAAGACAACGACAACTACCCCATGACTTTTACGACCGCACATACAATTACCTTTCTACACATACAATACAATACAATGCGATACAATGCAATGCATAGAAACCTGCCATGGATATTGACTATCCTTTCCGTTCCTATCAGACGTCGCATCGAACATTTATCTGGACTGTCCTGATTATTTCAAAATCTCCGGTCAGATTAGCCTTGTATTTATTTGCTCTCTCGCTTTACCATCTAAATTCACACGATACCTATGGAGTATTCTTCGTTTTTGCTGTTTTAGTTATGTCGGCTTTCATTTCCCCTTTTTCCTTTTCTGCCCATTTTTCATCTATTTGCTGGATTTACTTTGATGATTTATTACACACGTATGAAGCGGGGATTCAGCCTGGCTGGATGCGGATTTTCAATGTTCTTTTTCCCTGGGAGATATTTTCTATGTCCCTCTTTTCTGGGGTTTTAGAGATTTTCGCGTTTTATGTCCTGCTAGTTGTTGTTGGACACTTTCTGGAGTTTAGGTAGTTATGGTGTTATTCTTTCTGGACTGGTGCCATGGCCTTATCAATGTTACTATTTTCACTTTGCAGTCCACCTGATATAACGAGGGCATTAAGTTTATTATACTATTGGTGACTACTTAGATATAGGGGGTATAGTATCGACCCGTAATATCTCTTTGTCAAATGCACGTTTAGCGACAAAATGGCACTAAAAAACAGTTGATTGCAGAAAAGTCTAGTCATATCTAGATTTAACGGTTATTTTCCTCCAACGGCGGTAGGCCATAAACCCAGGTATCAAAATCATACACGCTAAAGTCAAGCATCCTCTCTGAATTTCTTGATAACGTGGGGTACTTTTGTAGCTTCCATTTGTACTTTGGGTTTTCTATTACGTTGTTAGCTCCTAACCCAAGGTATGTCCTGCACCTAGCTAAAAAGGACTGCCTCCACTCACTTTGATTGCCATCATCATTCTCATTGACCATGTGCTTCCTCCTAACCTTCTCCGCTAGGTCCTTGTTAACAAGCACGAGAGCAACGGTTTGCCATCCAGCAGATGCGACACTGAGAGTGAAATATGCGCCTAGTCCATCTGCATTCTCGGATTTGATGTCTGGAAAGTTGTCCCAGTTGTCTCCCGCTCTTTCAATACAAGCACTGTATCTCTCCATAAGCTCATCATCCTCTTTAAAGGGCATCAACCAGTCCTCGCCATTAAGTCGGGATGCAGCTTCACATGCCAAGTACTTGAGCCAATCGCGTTTCTCAGGTTCGAACCAGACGTTATGTCGTTTTCCTTCAGCAAATTGAGCAAAGTACACGTCTGTAGAGAAATAGTCATCTTGTTCCTTTGAGAGGCCACGCAAAGGGACACCTCCTAAGGTACTTCCAAGGCCAAGTGAACCGCAGCCTCTAGGTTCTCTTCCATAGCTAGAAACTTTACCATCGGCGTGAAGGGCGGTGTAATGGTAATCACCAAACGAAACTGATATCACCTCACTGTGCTGTAATCCGGCTGGAAGATCTGGAGAGGAGGCACTGTCTGGGCTATCCACACAGTTAAATGCGTCTTGGATGTGTTCGACGCCCCCTATCATGACCTCGCCCGTTGCCGTAAAAACAGCAAAGTTGCGGAAAGCACCCTGAATATCCTGCAAGATTCTTCCTGGTGCGCCGAACTTGGCTAGTTCGACTGTACGCTGGCCATTTTCATCAACTGCAAACACTTTGTTCAGATCCGTAATGAAAACTATATATCCCTCAAGAACGATATGGTTTATAACCTCCCCTAATCCCACATCGTCCTCTGCCCGGTCTTTATTAGATTTCGACCGCTGGAAACCGGTACCTGGCACAATTTTTCCAGGAACAATTAGCAACACAGACTCATCGCTGTCTGGCCGAGGGTTCTCGAGTTTCCAATAAACGATGCCTGTGCCAGCAACGAATGCCGAGTTCATATCCCAACCCGCAACGACCTTTGTCACGGTGCCTGGAGTGGAAGGGTCCTTTGAGTTGAGAACCGTTCTAGCACAAGAAAACTCAATAAGTCTAGCATTTTGGTCTCTATGGAACCAGCTCCATATCATCCCCTCATCAGATAATCCAAGGATATGACGTCTGCCAGAGGAGAACTGTTTAATGGCTGTTGATTTGTGGTATGAGTCTGCAGAAGTTGCAGGGTATTGCGCATCAAACTTGAGACGTTGATATCCGCTTGCACTTGAATAATCATAAAATACCCCATCTATACGTCCGTTGAGGTATAATTCACCGTCCGAAGTTAGGCACGAGGATGACCAGCCCCTTAATGGGATATTAGTCTGCTGTATGCCACTTATGGGGAGGACAGAGAGGATGTGGATAGTCGAGAACTAACCCGCATTGTAAATCAACTATATTCCTTACCTCAGCCGCAGCCGAGGATTCATACGGCCAGGTTTTGTTCACAGGTTGAGATGGGCGCCCCTCTCCGCCCCATTGATAAACCTTCGTCTGCGTCCGAAGATTTTTATACAACCAGTACCATCGCGGCCCATTAGCTCGTAGGAGTGGCTGGACAGGTATTCGGAAGGTTTTTGTCGTAACCTCCCGCCAGAACTCTGGGCTCTTTAGAAACGCTTCGTGGAAATACTTATTGACGCTACATAGCGCGAGGAAGTCTGGTACATCGAGCAAGGGGAATATAAGGACTAGTATGTCCTCGGGAAGGTCATCTAGTTTAACTAAAGCCATTTTTCACACTGTATAAGCGTACGCATAAGTTATATTTTTAAAAAAGGCCAACACAACGCTGAGGACGTGTTCATTTAATCCAAGGGTTGGAAAGTAAACAAAATCCAACATCAAAGGGCATGATGTCATCATTGATTACGTGATAATATTTATTGAGGTCGCTGCCTGCGGAACGCATCATAATTAACCCGTATTAGGATGTGAGAGCTTCGTTCTGTTTGAATACTGACATTGATAATATTATTATTGAAGCCTCTAAAGAGCCTTCATTTTAAAAGTAGCACTACAATGAACAGGTTATTGAGGAGACAAAAAGCTAGTTGATTTGTATATCTTATTGATCTCTTAGGACTGCAAGGAAGATTCAATCCCAATAGTGAAAGACCTCCTTCCTTCGGATGCACGTTGGTTCAAGTTAAGTAATGTATTCCGGCGTGACAGACGCTAAGGTACGTTAGCTCATTCTCATGGAATGTGCCGGAGCCAAGGTGAGGAGGTGACTGTATTTCTGCTAATACTTACAGGAGTTAGTCGCAGACCGATCCATGTTCATTGCAGTGTCCGCTGCAGCACCACCAGTGGGTGATACAATGTGTACCAGGCTCTATTATCCATTAGTATGGAATGTATACCCGATATATTATGAGCTTACTTACGGCCACCACATTGACTGGCACGAGTTCCAAGCGTGCCGGCAGCTACAGTTGTAGCAAGGAGTGCCGAAATAGCGATGACAACGACTTTAAACTGCATTATTTAACGGTAGCTGGATGGGCTGTTCAAAAGAGATGATATTTCACTCGGTTGGGTCGATGAAATATTTGCTGGCGTGGGTTGAGAATCCAATGGAAAACAGCCCTCTTTTATACCTGGGGTCAGTGAAATAGAAGGTCCAAGTTCCATTTACACATCCCGAAGATCTCATAATCGGGGTAGATCTTTGCAGTCGCACTATATGCCTCTCATGGCTAAGTTATATCGCGAATAGATTTGATGGAGGATAGTTACACCCCTGTATGAACCCAATGTAGTGGTTAATATGCTCATCCAACGACTATACAAGTCAACTTTATATGGAGAATCTCCTGGCAACATGCGAAAACGTTTTGTTGCCATTAGCCCAGGCAACACTTGGATCGGCGGTTAGGTGACGTAAATGGCTTCCTGTGGTGTTGGCTCAGGCATTAAGGGCACGAATAGACGGAGAGATAGGCAGGGACCGAGAAATGGCAGCACAGCGTGTGTAGTGTAGGAGCTAAGGATCCCTTTCACCAACGAATCTAGTCTGTGTGACTGATTATCCATTTTTTGTCCTTCGGGGCGCCTAGTGTTTCAAAATATGTTACCCCGATCTTTAAACGGTCTGGATCTATCAGTGCGTCGATGATATTTGTTAAACAGCGGAGAAGCACTTGGGATAATGCATTTCCACTTACGGAGTACGGAGTACCAACTAGTTAGTTACTCAGGGAATGATGGTAACATTAATATTTCAAGCCGGGCTATCATTACCATGACAGGATTCATGTGCTTATATGGCTCAACATATACGGCTCATTATCGAAACCCCAAGGGTTAGAATATCATTTTCAATAACTAGATTCGGGGGGAGTGTAATGGCGGAAATCAGAGCCGGGTTGTTGGCTAACGGTTAAGGGGCCGCAGTTGTTCCATAACCGAGTACGCAAAGCCATATTGGCTGGTTTGTGGCTCAGACTGTACCATGGGTGGGCTGTGTAATCCACACAGATACAGTCCAACAGTAACAAACTGAACACAACAATGGTTGCCTACGCTCTGTGCCTAATTATGGAGTCGCTTAATGAGATCGGCATAGTTAAGCCGGCCCACTGCGGGAGCTTCAATGTTGGATATGTTCATTGTTGGACCTACAAGCCGTGTCTTTGTTCTCTAGCATTTCATGCCCGCGGTAAGTAACGGTATAAGATCAGCAACACAGTAGTTGTTGTTAAAATCATCCTCTACTTCCATCCTCCAGGGCAGGCTGGTTCCTTGACCCTTGACTTCCTTGACAGTCCCCTTGTCCTGTTTGTTGGTTTCCCAGACTCCAAGGAGGGAAATCGGGTTTCTGGGGCCCTTGGGGAAGTTTAGGGCTGAAACTTTCACGTGACATGACCCTTTCACACGTGACCCCGGGTAGATTCGCAGCCTTATCTTATATAAGGTTCCTTACATAAGGTTATCTGCCTTAAGGTTTTGGATGACTCCTTTTTCCGCCTGACTCTTTGCTTCTTTGGGTCAGCGTGACGGAATGCGAGAAACGGAGCGTGACCTCGTCATGGCCGCCATCTCGCTCTCTGATCTTCTGTTCGTCTCGCTGTCTCGTTATCTCTCAGCCTCTCGTTCGTCTCTCGTCGTGTCCGCTTCCCATCGTCGCCCAACCCTCTCCTACACCAACTCGACCCGAAGTCTTATCTTTGGGGCCGGTTCGACAAGCCTGCTGCACCCCTGCCCATATATATCCTCCCCGCATAAAACGACACGTGTGACTACTCAGCTCCGCTGATATAGTTATAGACCGCCTCCACTCCTAATAACGCGCCTTAATAAGTAAGCCTCCTTGGGGTTGAAGCGGTGCGATCGGATCTGTCTTCTTCGACAAAAACTTCTCGCTACCTCCTTTACCATCTTGCTATCACGCTCAAAAGGGGCTGAGGTTTCAGAAGGCTTTTCTGCTTGTGTCACCCTGTGAAGTCAGTTACGGAGTGCATTTATAGCCACCAGGCCGTCCGTCTTCGCTCCTCGCCACGGAGATTCTACCACCACTTTCGTCACTCTATCCTGGGAATGGGAAAAAACGACCAGTTATAACCAGCAGACAACAGAATCATGCCTTCAGCAGCATGGAATCCCGCTCATCGTACCCTTCCAGACCACTGTGAACCGGTGTCTCCGTTCCTACACTTCATCTCATCGACTTTGCAAATATGTCTACCGACTCCGCTTGCACTCATCTCGTCCACGCTCGGGGTACTGAGCATCATCTCCTGGCTCTTTGCCCAGCTCCCACAGATATATAAGAACTACAAGATAAAGTCAACGGCAGGCTTATCGATAATTTTTATCGTGGAATGGCTCCTGGCAGATACGGCAAATTGCATCGGTGCTGTTCTCACTAACCAGGCCGGCTGGCAGATCACGATCGCGGCTTACTATGTGATTGTCGACCTTATCATGACATATCAACATTTCTGGTACACTCACATGAAGCAATGGCAGCCAAATCGCCTTAAATACGCCAACATCGATGATAGTGAGGATAGCGATACTGATTTCCCACCATCAGACTGTGACTCATTCCAGCAGTTACGAAATTCGCAACATTCATCTGCTCCTCGCTCAGTAAATGACTTGAAAGCGGGAAGAGACCAGTTACCCGATGAAAAGGCTCAACCTCAAGCATCTGGCGGGAAACGATACGTTAAATCAAGCCCTCTTGGAAGTTCGTTAACTTCTCCCAAGGCCGTCTTGTTCGTTTCCATGCTCTGCGCTGTTCTAGCCAATGCCTCTTCAATCCCACCTACTGGCCTTTCAAGGCCACACCCGGCCATACCACCACCATCGAACATGAAGGAGTTTGTGGGCCGGATATTTTCTTGGATTTCCACCATCCTTTACCTTGGGTCCCGGCTACCGCAGCTATACAAGAATTACACACGCAAGAGTACTGCTGGTCTATCGCCCTTGCTCTTCGTTGCTGCGTTCTGTGGAAACATGTTCTACTCTTCTTCCTTGCTCACTAACCCGAATGGCTGGCATAATTTCCCACCATACGGAGGAGGTGGATGGGCCGGTCCAAAGGGGAACGATCGAATGAGCTGGATAATCCTTGCAATCCCGTTCTGGCTTGGGGCTACTGGTGTGCTCCTGCTGGATGTATGTGTGGGCATCCAATTCATGAAATATGGCGAACAGAAGCAGAAGATTGTTACCCGGGTAGGGAGAGGCCGCCATAGATGGATAAGGGTCACTGGTTTCATGAAGGGCTGGATCCCTTCACTATCCCCCGAGAGAAAGGCATCAGACAACGAAACGCAAGCTCTTATTTCCCGTGAGAGCGATAGATATGGAAGCGTTTGATTTGATCATCGACTTTCCATATCCATAGCGTTCCCTATACATTTATGCACGTTTTGGTTTTATCTTGGTTTTTTCAGCACTTATTAGACGATTTCGAACCTTTGTCAGCCCTTTAGCAATGCTGGTGTTTCATTTTAGTTGATTCACATTCCGGCTGACTGATACCCCTTTTTTTTATTCTATCAGGCACTGTTTATATATTTTTGGTTCCTTTTCCTATTGGCTTTTCATCTCGGTCAGGGGATGTTCATGTCACCTTACATATATCTGAAGTACTCGAGCGTTCGACGCCTCCATTCTTTACACTACCGCTGAGGTTAATCCCACGATATCACTCAAGAATTCCCTCGCTCCGTGTTGTTCGTGGTTTCCATTTGCCTTATTTTCTACATTTCAGCATATTACCTGGATACATTATGGTTGGGAGAATTTTAAGACGTTCAATACACACGTATATAGAAGCCATGTCTACCTTTCGGTTTTTTTTACAGCACATCGCAGAACAATTTCATTTGATGTTTCGTTTCACCCAAGCTCGAATGTCGTACTTCAAGTCTCCTTGATAACACACGCTCGGTTATTTTTATTTATTTTTTTTTTACGGCGGCGGGATCAAACCCCTTCCACATTGAACCCATGATCTAATATTTATTGCATGGTGGTGTCAAATTGTATTGATGAAGGGTAACTCATGACTCCTTTACATAGATGCATTTTTATGCCTCTGTCTATGCCCAATTCCGTTTCCTGACCACAGAGTCCCAAAGGGAAACCATATTGAAATCACCCCCCGAATCTATACCCTACGCCATTCTCCCTTTATAATAGGATAACGCATTCGTCGATTGATGCCTCTTTGAGCCAGAAGACCACATCGTCCGCGGGTGTGAATCTTAGCGCCGTCTGCAGTTGCGGCAGGGTCCCCAGGGCGCGGGAATTTTGGTGACCTTAGTGCATGGGAAGGAAGGGTGGTTTCGGCGGTTGCAGGAATGAAAACCACCGACTTCTTTATGCCCACAAGAGCATTCGTGGATAAGTTGGTGACACATCGTGAACTTGTTTGGTGGGTTTTCAAACAAGAACTGGAGGGATAGTAACGGCAGACCTATAGTCATTGCGTAAGCAAAGGTTATATATACCCTGGTATCTCTTGAGCCACGGCTATTCTCATTGCACACCTTGTTCCGTATAAGGTCAATATATCCAGTATATAGAAGACTGGCTTGATGGAAGGATGCGTCGTTGAGGAAATGCCTGGGTGTAAGAGGCGAAGGTACCGCGGAAGTGCCAAATATTTATACTCGTCTGTTTGGACTCCTGTGTTATTTCAATCGGATGTTTCCACACTGTTAAGTGATTAATTGCCAGTAGCTATGCTTTATATCAAATTGAAGTGAGTGTTGCAGGTTCCTGCTTGTGTGAAGCCTTTAGTTCGTCGAATGCATCCTGTTCACAGATACGGTAACGGGGAAGCTGAAGAAGCGTAAATTTATCCTGCGGTTAGTCTACAGTTTTGGTATGAGTGACAGTGGATATAGAAATTACCTCAAGTCTCTCAAGTGAACCGAACATCCATATATTTAAACACGGAACTTCCCATAAGCTGCGACTCTGCTAACAAACGTGCAGGACAAGCGTTAACCATGTAGTTACTCCGTACAATGCGTTGGCATAGGGATAGTCCTCTTTATCCTCTCTATAAGTGACATGGCGATGACTGGAATACATATATATACATAGACAGCAAGGCAAAGTAGTCAATGGTCTCATTACCTACAAAGGGGTAGTGAACATCCAGGTGCCTAACAGTACCCGTAGTAGTACTCGATAAATTAACTGCACCTATTAACTAGTTAAAGGGCTCCATAGCGAAATTCCCGAGTGCTTAGACAGCTCCCTGCAACTGTGCTGTAGTGTGAAGGAAAAGATACACTGATAACAATGCTTACCATGTCTTGCATGTATAATACTTGCAACACGCAGACACTCGGGTCGGGATAGATCAAGATAGCAAGCAAACAATTAGACTGGCTAGCTAGTTGTATCATTGCTCTTCCCATGTACTCTACCATTGGTGGCAGCTGTCACAGCACTTCCGTACCGAAGCCCTCCGGGGATGGTTTCCGCGCCATGCATGAAGATCTATGCAAACGAGAAGAGAGAACCCGATATGGTTGGTCTAGGAGCCCGGAAAACGATCTGCGACGTTAGGCTGTCTTTCCCTTGAGCTTTCTTGCAGCTGAAGCCAATAGGGTTGTGTAACATTGAACGGATGGTGTATGTGTTTGGTTTGGTCACCAGTGTAATTGTCTGTCTCGGTGATAGTTCAGCTGGTTATATGGACTATTCGATCCTGTTGTGTACGGGGTATATATCCCTTCTCAGTAATTGATACACCAGGCTAAACAGTATATCATATGATTATGCGTATCATGTTGGTCAAGAGAACGGGCATGTATTCTCACGAAGCAGGCAAAGAAAGCAACACCGAAATATGTCCGGCGCTTCTATCAAAAAAAAAAATATCTCAAATAAAACAGTAAACGAGATACCCGAAGCTGGTAGATCTCTGTGACACCAAGTGCTGAAGTAGGCTGTACAAAACGTTAGACGATGTTGTCCGAGAATGCATATTCACGATGCAGGGCCTCAGGGAAGCACGTATAAATTGTCTGGTATATGCAGTACATTTTGTTGGCATTATAACAGAATATACGGAGTATATGCGCCGTATTTATTCTGAACCAAAGTAGAGCCGATAATTGACAAGTTGATAGTTCACATTTCCGTGACAGGAGGTCCTGCTGATGGTGGTGGCTTGCCCATAAAAATATATCGAGCAAAGCATCCACTCCATCCTGCTGGGATCAAAGGCTTGGAATTGGCGTATTGTTTGCTTTCGGCCGGTTGGCTTGCATGATTTGGTTTCTGGCCGGATCGACGGGAGGGACGGGGGGCTGGTTGGTGGACTCGAGCGCCTGTTGCAATGCTGTGTTCCTGACGAGAAAGATGTGGAATGATGCTGAGTTGCGGATGGATGCACGTATACATGTACACGCATATAATATAGGTGCACGGTAATGATGTAGTCGCCGTTCGGGATATGGAGATTGGCATATAAGATGGTTACCTTGAAGAAAGGGATAGGGAGGGCTAGAAATGTCATTAAAATATAGGTCTATTAATATTATTATATGTTTCACCATGCACCACACGCCCACTCAACTCATAGACACATTTCAAGTAATAAAATCAAAAATCACACATCATACATAGAAAGTCCTGTGCATACCACATAGGATTGATTGATTTAACCACAACAAGAACTGGGCCAGGTCAGGTTGATAGACAGAGATGGTATGCCTGGGCTTTGTGTCTCCCTCCCTCTGTATTGTTCTTGCTTTCTTGGATATTAACAAGGCATAGATGCTAAGGGAAAGCAAGTAGATAAGGGAGTGAATGTACACAGGGAGGGGGTTTATTTAAAAGTATCCTTTTCATATGCACATTAAAAGTGGCAAGCCATCCTGAGAGAAACGAAGGAGGAGGGAAAGAGGTGAGGGTCTCCAGGCTAAAGGGGGAAAAGAAAAAGAACCAGGAGGCTAAGATATGGCGCGGGCTATACCAACCAAAACAAACGCAGCTAACGCCATTAGAAAAAGATGGAGCTGGATATCTGTACATGCAATGCGATGCAATGCAGGGGATTCAATCTCAGTGCGACTACCACCCTGATCAGTGGCAAAATAGAGATTACAGCATTTATCGTAATGGACGCTTGGTATCCTGGACACCTCTAGCGATAACGTCTTCATACCTCCATCTTGGAGGAGTGGGTTCCTGAGAAGAGGCTGCCTGCTGACGGTACCATTCAGCTTCCATTTCTGGCGTCATGCCATCTGGGGGTGGAAGGGCGCCTCCAGCAACACCACTGGAGAACTTGAGCTGCAAAATGTTCCCGATCTCATCACATGCGGCAAGCAATCGATCAAGATCATCCTTGGTGTGGGCGGCGGAAACACAGAATCTGGCACGAGAAGAAACAAGGGGCGTGGCAGGATATCCAACGATGACGACCGAGATCTTGCGCTTCAACATTTCGTGTGAAAAGGCAGGCATTTTCGCGGGGTTGAAGAGCAGCAGTGGAATTACAGGGGAGTCGTCATTTCCGTAGACTATGAAACCAAGTCGTTTCAACCCCAGGCGGAGATAACGCGAGTTGAAAGCCAATCGCTGAAGCCGTTCTTCACCTTGACCAGGAATAAGTTCCCCAGTAATGATTCTCAGAGAGGAAGAGATCTGAGCAAGGACTGGTGGTGTTGGGGTCTCGCCATAGAAGACAGCAGGGTTGGTAGCTCGAAGCTTGTCGATGATGATTTTGTCAGCAGCAATGTATCCTCCATTTGCACCAAATGATTTGGTCAGGGTACCCATGAGGATGTCGACGTGCTTGGTATCAATGCCGAAGAAATCACAAATACCGCGTCCTCGAGGGCCAATGGCACCAATGGAGTGAGCTTCATCGATAAAGAGATTGAACTTATACTTCTTCTTCAGAGCCAGGATCCCGGGAAGATTGCACAAGGAGCCTTCCATCGAGTAGAGACCCTCAACGACCACAAGAATCTTCTTCCATGGGCGGTGTGTTCGGGGCTGGCCTTGAGAGATTGCCTCCCGCAGACGCTTCTCTAGGGCTCTGACGTCGTTGTGCCTAAAGGTTGTAATGGCAGCCCCGGACAATCTGGTACCGAATCGGATAGAGGCATGGTTCAGCTCGTCTGAGATGATCAAGCAACCCTTCGACACAAGTGCAGAAAATATACTGGCATTGGTTCCGAAACCCATAGAGAAAACCATGGTAGATTCCTTGCCAACGAACTTAGCAACAAGATCTTCAACTTCAAGGTGAAGATCCTGGGTGCCGACCTCACTCCTGGTGCTAACAGAGCTAATTCCATATTTCTTGATGGTTTCTTCGACCGCATCTGCACAGGGGCCTTCAGACTGTGCAAAACCAAGGTAATTGTACGAGCTCATGTTCAGAGTATCAGTATAGGTACCGGTGAACCGAAAATGGCGGTTCTGGTCGTCACTGACACGATCAATCAAAGTGATAAATCGTCCAGGCACACCGGTGACGGGTCGTTCGAAGCAGTCATTTATTCGCAGTTTCAAACGGCGTACATAGAAGTTGTCAAAATCGCTGTTTAGGGCTGCGTAGCCATTTTGTGGCTTCAGGTGTCTGTAATTCTCGCTTTGGAACCGCTTTCCAAAGAAATCACGCACATGTCCAAATGCTATTAGGATTAGGTAACTGATGTAGGTCGTGAGGAGATAATAGTAAGGGGGTTCGTCCATGACTGGTTCAGGAAATTGGCCACCATAATGCTTGGAGACGTATCTATGAGAAGGGTGGCCGAGAGGGCCGAACTGGGCATGCTGTCTGGCTATACGGCGGGCATCCTCATTGGAAGGGGCCTGAAAGAGCGTCTTAGAAGCAGAATCCATGGTGTTGCCGTCTGCGGTAGCACCGGAAGCGGAGATCATAGGTAAGGACTGTGATATAGGTTGCTCGATCAAGGCAGTCTTTGAGGGTTTAGGAGAGGTAGAAAAGAGCTGACTGAATCTGCTAGGTTTCGAGGCCGTAGGTCGTGCGGGAATGGAGCCGTCTCTCCCGGCAGTGGGAGGAAACGGAGGCAGGTCGGATAGGTTTGCTGAGGGAAGGTCTGTAGGTTGACGCGGCATCTCAAAGTGACGTATGCTAGGGAGGCTGGAGAGCTTAGGTTCCTAGGTCCAAGCGATGAGATGTTGCGAGGATAGGCAAAGTGGTAGCCGGAAGACGAGGTGTGTGTTATTGGATTTTTTTCCCTCTAGCCTTTTCGTTTTCAACGGAGATTTATAACGATGTGCAACCCGGTCTGAGGTATGGGCAATAGCGATGGACCGTATGCCACTCTGTAGTCCTGGAAAGAGCGTCCAGAGCGTTAGCAACGGTAAAACGGGCAGAGAAATCTAGTCTGACGAGGCTGGAGGCAGAATTGTCTGTCGAGGTTTCCAGGGTTTCGCCTGATAATAATGAAAATATAATAATGCCAGGACTCACCTTCAGGAGGCTCCCGAGCGGGCCGGGATTAACTAGCTAGCTTGCAGGCGAGATAAGCAGTTTCAGCTGTGGCCCGTGAGCTCTCAATGCCTTCAAAAACCAGCTGCACGCGAGCTGCCAAAGTGCTCTCGCAGCTAGCAATGCCCGATTCACAAGCAAGGCGAGCTGAAGAGTTGTGATGCTGGTGATGTTGTTGTGGTCGAAGCCGCTGGTCGTTGTTTTATACTCGACGGCTCCCAAAAGGGGGCAAGAGAACGAAAGGAAAAATAAGGAGAGCGTAAAAGAAGGTTTCGTAATTTTAATTTTGCCTTTTCTGCCTGCCAAAAGTTGTGTAAAGTCTGTATTTTTCGCGTTCCATGACGTATCAGATTATTGAAATTTTGCGCGTTTATCTTATCGTATTTTTTACCGAAGTTACGGCCCTTTTTTTGGCGGGCTGATACGCGGTGTGACAGTAAATACGAATTAATAAACATTTTTATCCAATAGAAGCGCAGGAAAACCGACAGAGATCAGCGAGTCGCTCGTAACTTCCGTACCGTCTTGTAATAGACCTTGATGATATAAGCAAAGAATAACGGTGCCTGACCGGATGCGGAAGTTTGCTTGGTTTGCCTCCCGCTGTCATTGCCCCTTTCGGCTCTTTTCATTGGCGCTTTTAGACCCCCAGCTGCTTAGCTAAGCCTTCTCCGCGGGGCGCCTTCAGGGCGGCCAGGGATTTTCACTTTCTCTGCGTCGGATATTTTAAAGCAGGTAGGGAAAATTTATTTGCGACATCCTGGAAAGTGTTGGGAAACGCCGTGCAAGGGAGGCTTGTACCTGGTATATGAAGCACGGAGAGGACACTCGGATGGTATAGATAAAATTATAAAGGTATGGACGCCTCTCTCTCCTCTCTGGTTCTAAGCTGACGTTTGCTCTAGTTCATTATCAACCTGCGCTAGATACTATATCCCCGGCTTATCGTGGTTATCTTACAACCCCTTGTTATCGTGATGCCGTTCATCGATCAACCAGAGACCAACGGCAATGGCCATTTGATGGAGCCAAAGGAGCTCTGGCGCCCGTCAAATCCTGAATCCACGCAGATTTATCAATTTAAGAACCGCATAATCCAGAGACACGGCCTCTCGCTGCAGAACTATGACGATTTGCGCGAATGGAGTATCCGCAGCCCGGCGCTTTTCTGGGAAGAAATATGGCAGTACACTGGCGTCAAGGCGCACAAAACCTACGACAGCGTAAGTGACTCACTCCATGAGAATTCGCAGGATTGGAATCAATTGCTGTGATATCCAGCTTTTATTTGCGTTGAGCCGGCATGCACATATTCGGCGCATTTGCCCCGCTGTGATGGGGAGGAAAAAGAAAAGAAAGAAGGAGAGAAGGACAGAAGGTAACATTGTCTGTTAGGTATTCGATGAGAACGCGCCTCTGTTTCCTCGCCCGTCATTCTTCAAGGGCTCGTTGCTCAATTTCGCAGAGAACCTGCTTTTCCCGGCCTGCAACCCCAACGAGGAAGAGATTGCTGTCATATCTGCCACAGAATCTACTCGTGAGAGTATCTCATGGAAGGACCTTCGGGAGCGAGTACGTGTCTGCGCACTTGCTTTGGAGGCTGCTGGTGTTGTAGAGGGGGACCGCGTTGCCGGATTTGTAGGCAACCATGCCAACACCCTGATTGCCATGTTGGCAGCCACCTCGCTCGGTGCATTGTGGAGTGGCGTTTCCACCGATACTGGTGTTCATGCTGTCCTGGAGAGATTGAGACAGATCGAGCCCAAGGTACTCTTTGTGGATAACGGAGCCGCCTACAATGGCAAAGTCCACCCAACTCAGTCAAAGATTACGGAAGTGGCTGCTAACCTGGAGTGTCTGGACCTTGTTGTTGTTATTGACGCCGTCAAGGACTACCCATTTGAGATCTCGGCCGCCAGGCCTCCCAAGGGAAAGAGTGTGGCACTGCAGGACTTCCTCTCCTCTGCCGAGGCCATATCGAAGCCATTGGCCTTCAAGTACCTTCCTCCTGACCACCCTGTCTACATCCTATACTCCTCTGGCACGACTGGTGCGCCAAAGCCTATTGTCCATGGAGCACTTGGAACTTTGATACAGCATAAGAAGGAACATGTCCTTCACTGCGATATGCGACCCGGTGACCGCCTGTTCTACTTCACAACCACCACATGGATGATGTGGCATTGGCTAGTTTCTGGCCTCGCAAGCGGCACCAGTATAGTTCTCTATGACGGATCTCCCTTCCGCCCACTTGATCCCGAAAACGGCAAGGGTGATATGGCCATGCCTCGTTTGATTGATGAATTCCAGATCACCCATTTTGGAACTTCTGCCAAATACCTCTCTGTTCTTGAGCAGAACTCTCTGAATCCTAGAGAGCACCCATTCAGACCTGTAACGCTTAAGAGTCTGAGAGCTATCTTTAGCACCGGATCTTCCCTCGCCCCATCCACATTTGACTTTGTTTATTCTTCGATCCACCCAGACATAATGCTTGGCTCCATAACTGGAGGGACAGACATTATCTCCCTCTTTGGTGCTTGCTGCCCAATTCTCCCCGTCACACGCGGTGAAATCCAGTGTCGTGGCCTCGGAATGGCAGTCTCTGTCTTTGACTACGCCGGAAATGACATTGGTGCATCCGGCGATGCCGGTGACCTCGTTTGTCTTAAACCTTTCCCGTGTCAGCCAGTTATGTTCTGGCCTCCTGGTCCGGTTGGCGCTGAAAAGTATCGAGCTAGTTACTTTGATACTTTTGGCCCTAAGATCTGGCATCATGGAGACTTCGTCCGCATAAACCCCGAGACTGGTGGGTTGGCAATGCTGGGACGAAGTGACGGGGTGCTAAAGCCTGCTGGCGTTCGATTTGGGAGCGCAGAGATCTATAATGTTATACTCAAGCATTTCGCAGATGAGATTGAAGATTCTCTCTGCATCGGCCGGAGACGCGAAGGAATCGAAACGGACGAAACCGTCGTATTATTTGTGAAGTTAATGGGTACAACCCCAGCTTCCTCTGGCACATCAACGCCTGTCATTGTTGAAGAGCCAAAAGCCATCTCAAAGGAGCTTATCACCCGCATACAAGCCGCTATCCGCAAGGAGCTGAGCGCTAGGCATGTCCCTGCTATAGTCGACTCATGCCCCGAGATACCAGTCACATCCAACGGCAAGAAAGTCGAAAACGCAGTCAAGCAGATTCTCTGTGGGTTAAACATCAAAACTGGTGCCAGTGTCGCCAACGCGGCTTGTTTGGATTGGTACCGCAAATGGTCTAATGAACATTAGATTTCTTTCACCTAACGTAGATTAGATGGGTATATATACTAAACAGCTTCCGGTTTTAATAATATCAGTATAATTATGTGTTATGTCTCTTGAGTTGCTTTTTTGGGTCGAGTTCGTGCAAGTGACTAAAATGTGACGCTAGTCAAGCACCCGTGCCAAGCCCCCAAGTTTTTTTTATCTGATCCGGAAACATTGAAAATAGCTGCCAACGTCTTCTACATTCCTGGTACCTTTAACCAACAACATATTCCGTACACAAAAAAGAATTCCAGCTCGCCTTACAGTATGCATCGATTGGCTCTGAGAGCAAGCAGGTCTAGGAAACCTTGCATACCCCGTCTCACCCCTAGGAGTTTTGCAACTGTTCGGCAGCCAGAGAACAAGGTAAGCTCCTGCGTCGATGCAGATGATGCTGAAGATACGCTTTTTAACGCATGAGGGTGCTATAGGATCCCGTCGAGTTGGACCAGATAACGACCCTTAGCAATGGTCTACGCGTCGCTACCGAGTCCCTTCCTGGCCCCTTTGCCGGTGTTGGTGTCTACATTGACGCGGGATCGAGATACGAAAACAATGAACTCCGCGGTGTAAGCCATATTGTCGATAGACTCGCATTCAAATCAACATCGAAACGCAACGCAGACCAAATGCTTGAATCGTTAGAGAGCCTCGGTGGAAACATACAATGCGCTTCGTCACGAGAGTCCCTCATGTATCAATCCGCCAGCTTCAATTCGACTGTCCCTACAACCCTTGGCCTATTAGCAGAGACCATCCGAGACCCCCTAATCACAGAAGAAGAGGTTGCTCAGCAATTGGCGGTTGCAGAGTATGAAATCACAGAGCTTTGGGCAAAGCCGGAGATGATTTTGCCGGAACTGGTGAATATGGCTGCTTATAAGGATAATACACTGGGAAACCCTTTACTTTGCCCACGGGAGAGGCTAGACCAGATCACCAAGGCGACCGTGGACAAATACAGGGCCGCGTTCTTCAACCCGAATAAAATGGTGGTTGCATTTGCCGGCGTCTCACACACTGACGCTGTGAGAATGACAGAGCAGTACTTTGGGGACATGAAGAATCAGAAGTCTCCTCTTCTGGCTCAAGTCGGGTCAGAGACAGCGCCTATACAGGGAGAAGCGGAGGTACCGACATTCCCAGCCTTCTCACCATCTTCCACAACCCCCACCGAGTCTCCGGATTCCTCAATGCCACATTCCCATTCATCAACTCCTCCTTCCTCTCCCTCTTCTCCAGGCCTCCTCTCCAGAGTACCATTCTTCAAAAACCTATCGACCTCCGCCGCAAACCAAGCAACCGTATCCCCGCTTAATCCATCTATTCTCCAGACCGACTTGATCGACGTTAGCAAGCCTTCATATTACACCGGAGGCTTCATGTCTCTCCCTCGCATTCCTCCTCCAGCAAACCCAGCCATGCCACGCCTCAGCCATATTCATCTCGCGTTCGAAGCTCTCCCCATATCTTCTCCGGATATATACGCTCTAGCAACCCTTCAAACCCTTCTTGGTGGCGGTGGATCATTCTCGGCCGGTGGTCCCGGAAAAGGAATGTACTCAAGGCTTTACACCAATGTTCTGAATCAACATGGTTGGGTAGAAAGCTGCATGGCCTTCAATCTCAGCTATACCGATAGTGGCCTGTTCGGAATATCGGCGTCCTGCGTCCCTAATAGCATAGCCAACATGCTAGAAGTGATGTGCCGTGAACTTCAGGCCCTGACACTTGACTCTGGTTATTCTGGCTTACAAATACAAGAAGTCAACCGTGCTAAAAATCAGCTCCGCTCATCGTTGTTGATGAACTTGGAATCGCGCATGGTCGAACTTGAAGATCTGGGCCGACAAGTCCAAGTCCACGGACGCAAGATTGGGGTCCAAGAGATGTGCAAGCAAATCGAAGCCCTCACAGTTGATGACTTACGACGTGTTGCTAAGCAAGTGTTCGGTGGCTTGGTACAAAACCGCGGCCAAGGCACCGGTAGACCTACTGTTGTCATTCAAGAAGGTGAAATGGAAGGCACTAAACTTGCGCCGTTGCAATGGGCTGAAATTCAGCAAAGAATAGCCAAATGGGGCCTAGGCCGCGCGTGAACATGACCAAAATACATTTGAAGGCAATGCTCAAACGGATACCGGATCAGTTACTTCTACGTTTTTGGAATTAGAGAACTGTGTATTATTAAATAGGTTGGATGGTGTAATACTAGCATTATGAATAAATATTTTTATACTTAAGGATTGATATAAAACGCTTTTAAAAATCCCGAACCACGAAATCGTTAGTTAACCACTGTACCATTCTCATAACATTCATAAATCCGCTGCGTGAATATTGACCTTACTGGCTTGCCTCCGGGATATCAGCTCTTGTACTCAAGAATATAGCCATATCCTCCAGCTCCATTGGAGCGAACCAGTGTTCAAGTTCATCATAAAGCATCCAGGTTACATCCCAGCCAAGCTTTTCAAGTGTTTGTGCTGCAGCCTCTCCCAGATTTGGTGTGACAGTCCTGTCCATACCGCCATGGGCCAGCCATATAGGTGTAGATAGAGAAGCGATAGCTGCTTCTGCAGTAATGGGGGGCAAATCCAACACCGACTGGCAAACGTAATTCATAGCTTGCAAGGCTCTCGAGTGCCGTGGCCCTTCGTCTTCTCCCTTTTGTCCTTCTTGGTCGTTTGAAATGAAGCCTGCTATTTGTTCTTTAAATGGTAGCCATCCACTCATACCCACCAGCCCGCCCAAGGCACAATGCTCATCGTTTGCATAGCTCAGTAGAACATGGAGTGCTTGCGCACAACCTTGGCTCAGACCTCCAATGACAACATTCTTTGCACCAACGAGTTCCACCTCGGAGTCAATTATTGTTCGCAGGTGTTTTGTCGATTCTCTAAGTCCCCCATAAAGTAAATCATTATGCTCTTTGGCTGGGGAACCAATCGGACCACGATCAAACCATTGGGGAAGATATAAGTCCCATTGAGCTGAGTGAGTCGTCTTTGCGGAAGGGAATATAAATTTGAGTCCCGGAAAGCGTTTCGGAAGAGTATTATCGGGGCTTGGAGCAGTTAAGATTGTGGTAATTATCTCGGCCCCAAACACCCGACCAGCGCCGCCCCGACCGTGAAGAAGTATGAGAGTATGGGTATGCTTGCTTCTAGGAGGTATTATGGTCGGCTCTGGAAAAGGAATGGGATGCTCAGTCGGTTCAGGTTCTGTTTGTGTCGCCATAGTGTCTTGTGCTTTTGGGGTTGACTGCGGGATGGGGTATGGCTCTATGAAGGCCTGAGGTCAATGGACACGGCTAGTCAGTCAGTATAGGTAATGGGCTTCAGTTTAAAACTGATAGTAACAGACGTAGGCCGTAGTTCTAGTTTATCCACAGATAGTCTCGTCAAAGCTCTGTTTGTATCTGATGCTTCTTCTCACGAAGTCTCTTGAGCTTATTTAACCCTTAGGTACGGCGTACCAGGTACCTAGGGATTTATCTCACACCTGATCGGCGATAAGTGAGATTACGTAAGCTGGTAGTTTCGTCTGGATGAAAAAGTTTGGATGAACTTCTTGCTCGACATGAAAAGCATCAAAGACCAGCCATAACAACCTCTTACCCAGCAAACAGTACATCTTATCCCTTGGAACGACCGGCAAATCCAAGGCCTATTTCATTCAACTTCGTTCACTTTATATTCACCCTCCGCTTCAATCCGTCACAATGGTCAAGCTCACCGAAGTCGAAGATGAGCATTTCAAGGAAAAGCCTACATCATCCAAGTCCGATGCTTTGCTATTGAGCGATGATGAAGACGAGGATTACACCGACACCGGTATGCACTATACTTTTTTATGTCTATATATGTGGCCCTTGTTATCTGTGGTGTCGGCGTCCAACGGGGAAGAAAAATTACCTCTTCTCGTCCAAGATTCGATTTTTGCACTTAGAAACATAAATCTGCTGGATATAGGATTATCATTGCTAATTTAGGGTATCTTGCACTAGAATCTGAAATATCTACAGACTCGTTTGACGACAATCTTGACAACGAAACGCTGTACGAGAGAATCTGTGCGCTACAAGACATTATCCCTGCCCAATCCAGACACAAGATTGGCAATGTTTTCTCTTCCATCTCATCCTTCGCAAAATCGACAGTTTCTTTTGGTGGATCCGCTTTGTGGATTGTAAGCACGAGTGCATTCTTGCTTGGTGTTCCATGGGCCCTCGCATTAGCTGAGGAGCAGCAATATGTTCAAATGGAAAGGGAGCAAGGCATGATCAAGGGGGCCAATGAGGTATGTGTGGATGATTTACCAGCGACACAACCCCGAATCATAATGTGATGGCTAACCGAAGTTCTACTTGCTTTATAGATGTTGACTCCTGGCGCCACAAGCGCTCTTACTGCCCCTGACCCCACTGCTCTGGAGGCTAAACCCGCCTTGTAAATTAATTCGCAAAGACGAGACGAGCTACACGGGCCAGTGCAAATACCAATGGGTCTGAGTTCCTAGCGTGTCTAGCGAACATAAAATACACCATTGAATCGCGTGTTGGATCTATTGACTCGTCAAGATTGTATACATGAATCATGCAATATTGATATCTGCCAGTGGATTACAGCCACCGTATACGGGACATGAGCTGGGTTCAAGGGCCACGAATGCATCCGAAGAAGCGACAAAATGGTCATTCATTCCCCTGGTTATTGGAATTTTTACTTCGGTCAAGGATTGAGCACCGTTTGTGTCTTCTCATAGTTTTGTTACTGTCGACAACACTTCTCTTGTCGGTTTTCTCTTCTCCTTTAATATTTACACATGTACTTTACATTGGTAACTGACATCCATTTTCCTTCCTACACTGTACTTTATAACCATGTTGAGGTTACGTTTTATCCATGAGTGTATTTTCATTCGTGAACTACTGGAAGATGGGCTTTGCTTTAATATCGGTAGCGGTAAAGGGGGAACATATTGAAAATTCAATCATTTCATCATTAGTTACCAGCATAGTTGGGGAAAAGGTCATGCAAGAGTTGGAAATACAATGTTGTGGAAACTCCAAATATCCAATGGAATAACCCTGCAGCAGACAATTGAATCTCCGCCACACTGCTACGGCGGGATTAATATCGAGATGATGTCTATAGGATGGTCAGTGTATTCAATCGTATAAAGAGCTAATGAAGGAAGAATAATGTACCGTTGCAGCTCGTGCAGTCTTCAGGTTGAGGTTGAAATCTCTCCATAGTCGGTCGACCTCTCCCGCTTCTCCCATCGTATCAACAACCTCGTTGGCATATTTTGAATGTTTTTTCTGGCTCCAATGCTCCCGTTTCAGAACTTCACTGTCTTCAAGAATACCTATTCTCTCCAGATAGCCAATTACCCATTCGTTGAGGTGGTAACGCCAATGAATCAAAGTATGAGCCATGGATGCTTTTGACTTGCAATGCCTACAATAAAATAAGACTTTTAATACATAGCAGCTAAGATATGGGGGCCATTCGACTTACCTTCCAAGATAAAAGTGTGTATCCTCGTTGGGTATCACATTTCCCTCGCAGTCGACATTTTCGCGCTCTGCATCGGAGTCCTGATCTTCACTACTGTCATCTCCGTGAATAGGCTCCAGTGTCTCCAGGCTATATGGAGGGCCGTCAAATCGGATATCATAAGATGCTGGATGTTTTGACCTGTTGCATGCATCACAGGGATGATCCTCTGTAATGGGGTAGGGAAGAACCACTATCCGTGGCCTTGCTTTGAGTGAGACTACAAACCCCTTATTCCAGACAGATGATATAAACTGAGAGCCTGCCAAACCAGTCACTTCATCCTTCACTTTTCTGAATGCCATTTTATAAACGGTATCATCTCGACGAAAGGCTGGATTGATCTTGTTGTGCACCATCCATTCAACAACATCCCTAAAATGGTCCTTAAGCCTTTTGTACCTATGTCTCGTAAATTCAAATGGAACCTCAATCTCGTCCGCCGGCACCCCTAATTCACCTTCGTCATCGACAAAATCGGCATCGTACTTGTCGAGATCTTCAGAAAGAGCAGGCTCAGCATCGCTATCGATGTCCGCTTGCAGATCTTCCGACGATGAAGAATCTTCAGAATCCTCGCTATCTTCAGATCGGTCCGAACTATCGGGATCGTGGTCCGTAAAATGTTTCTCTTTTGTGTCTGTTAATTTTGACTTATCCCCAGCACGCCGACGCTTAAGGAGTTCTAGTTGCCGTTGCCGTTGTGCTTTGGCAGTTGACATACTCGGTGTACCCCTTGTCCGAGTCTCGATTACGTCTAAGACACCGTTAGAAGAGGGTTAATAAAAGACGAGGCACCTGCGATATTTGCAGGGGCAGTGAAGCAAAAATAAGCAAAAAACTCGCTTTGTACATGTCCACGGCACATACTTCTCGCTATTTTTATGTAGAAGAAATGGTTTTGATATATCAATGTATCGTGTAAAACATGACAAAATTTCTGGTCTAAACGAATAATGCCAAAATGACCGCCAGGGAGCTTCTTACCTGAAGGTTGAAGTATTTCAAGGTCTTCCTCCAAATCAATATCACGCCGACGCAATTTGCTGCTACTCTTCTTTGAAATTCCACTAGGCTTTGGTTCTTTTTCATCATTGCCCCTTTTGATTCTGCACTGTACGGCCACCTTCCTCCGTCTTAGCGGGGATGAGCAGATAATATCAGAGTCGGATTCGGAATGACGTTTTATTGTGGCCTGATCGCTAATTACCGGCACTTGAGGAATAACAACCTGCATAGTGGTTCTTCTACGCTTCGCAGGTGATGTCGACACAATGTCATCACTCTCCTCAGAGCTAGATTTATTGATGTCCGAGTTTGTTCGCTTTATCGTCCTTGCTTTAACACTGGAGGGAAGGCGAATAGGCTCTTCATCAGACGAGATGAAGATAGACTGTTCTGTTGGCGTTTCACGAGATGTAGAAACAGATGTCTTCCCTCTTGATGATGACTTTTCCGAGTGAACATTCTGATATCGCACACGAGCTGGCGATCGTTCCCCAGCTGGAGGTGACGAACTGACAGGGGCAAATGATAGGGTAGTTTGCCGTTTCCGAAGCGGCCTGGCGCTACTGGCCCTGCCCATTTTGAAAGCAGCGCAGCAAGCTGATATAGGGTATCTGGTATCTGGTATCTGATATCTCCTTCACCTGTAGTGGGAAAGTTCTTCACTACGCACTACGCGCGCGTCTCATCCCGCGAAAGCACGTGATCGATCGCTTATTTCCTATTTACATAATCAAGCTAGACTATTAGTTATGTGATATTAGCAGGTTCTAAATATAGTCATTAGTTTATTATATAAGCGTCTATGCCTTCTTTCGACTTCATGTGCAACAAACGAAACGTTTTAACGACGACTTCATCTCATCACCAGCTTGCTCAGAAAATTCAGGGAGAAGCCCCTTAGAATAGTGACATGAGAAAGCTCTCAGAAGCTTTTCGCTCGGCTGTCAGGAGCGAGCGAACTTTATCTTGCACCATGACGTAACGACGAGCAGCTCCTAGACCAAGGCTTGCAACGCCATCAGAGTGGGGACCTATCGACAGCTTGCAACAAAACAATGTATGCAGACGGGGAGGAAAACAAGTTCCACAGGGATAATCCCCCAGCGCCATTGGCGATTATTGGCCACCCAAGCAGGATTGTTGATGTTGATCTGTCCGTGAAACGTTACCTCCGTGGCTAGATGGCAATCCGAAGGCGAAAATGTATCTGAAATTACGGCCAGGATCGAACGGCAAGGCCATGACGTCAAGGGAGGACCGATATCAGGGATATATCCACCTCCAATGCAATTATCTCTGGTCGATTATCTCTTCGTATTCACAGCGCATTGGGAATAGTGGATTTGTTTGGCTTGCCCCTCAAGGTGCGCAATCAATTGATGAGTTCATCCCTAGTGTCATATTTTCCCTTTGACCGTCTTTAAAAGGCGTCTTTCCGGACTTGCGTGCGTCAATTGTATTCTAATCACAGACTTTCTTTCTCCTTGCCTAATATCTAATATATTGATACAGCAGAACATTGGACAATTCTTGAACAGATAATACCTTCTAGATGAAGTGTTACTAGCCTGCCATCATGCCTAGTAACAAAGCAACAGTAAACACCCCGGTAAACCCGGAGTGAGAGATAGGGTACGCTCGTGGGATGGTCTTGCGACACAATTAGAGGAAATCTAACAAGTGTCATTAGGAAATCAACGAGAAGCTACAGTATTATGGGATCTATTCAGGTTCGACTCCCCGGAATACTAGCCGAGAGCAATCATATTCGAATAGCCAAATTCTAACACAGATAAATTCAACCAGCTTTTGCCAATGGCAAAGCTCCTTCGGTAGGGCTCCAAACTCAGCCAATGTTCAAGCATTCTTCAATAGTTACCCGTTGCTAATTATATGTAATATAGAACAAGCAAATCGATGTTGCTTTAAACAGCCTTCTTGCTTCCAAGTCGCTGGCCAATCCATCACCAGAGCTTTCAACTGAGACTCGGCAGATTATTGACGACCTACGCCATATAATAATCAGTGCGAGAAACCTCGTTCTTGTCAAGAACGATGGCAATATGATTCAAGAGTTTATCTGGGATGCTGGAAATTTCAAGGGTCCGGGAGATATTCAAGGCCCTGATACCTCTGGTGAAAAGGCCGCCGCCAAACAAAATGCTCAACAAACCGCAGCTGGTCTTAAGACGCTGGGCACTTTACTCATCACTAACGGCCAATTCAGGAAACTTTGTAAGTCCTGGTTGCACCCACGAGGGTTACATTCGCTAACATACTTGCGTTTTTGTAGTGCAAGATGCAACCATTTTAATACGGGATATGGCTAGCGACTCAGCCCAGAAAGCCGCTGGTGCCCTGAAGCCATCGGAGGAGGACTTAGCCCAGATTGACAAGCCCGCTGACGAGAACGTATGGCATGAGTCCCCTAATATGTCGAAGGATGCTCTTATGTCTCGATTCAAGAAAAACAAAGCTCAAGGGAACGTCGACGGAATCAATGGCTCTCATGCCACCAACGGGACTAATGGAGTCCATGGAGTCAATGGAGTCAATGGGTCCAATGGGGTCAATGGGGTTGGTGGTGTTGCCTCTAACCAACAGGTTGGCACTTCTGGTACCACTGATACCGGGGAGCTCAAAGACGAGGCAGCTATGAAGACCAAGCAACGTTCAAAGGAAGCAGCTGAGCGGACCAGAAGATTCCTTTCAGAGAAAATGCCCCGAGAACGGCGAGAGCAGACAATTTGGCGCATTAAGAAGATGATCGTTGAAATTCAGGGACACGCTGACTGTAAGTATAACCTCAGCTTTGTATCTGTGTCACTAATGGTAGCAACCTAACACGTTTTATAGATCAAGAAGCTATAGAAACACTCTTGTCAATCGCGGAGGGATACGCCCAACGCTCTAGAAGCCTATCCAAACAGGGGGCAGGAACGCTGAAAGGTGCAAGAGATCAATCGGATACTCGGAAATTAGAGTCTAACCTGAAAGTATGTTAATAGGACATCTGACCGAACATAAAGATTCACTGACGCGGCTCAAGACTGTAATCGAACGATTTGCGAACTCTACCTCGACCGATGACCTGTTTGATGCCATCAAGAAGTTCTACAGAAATGCAGAAAATGATCCTAGACTTAGAGAATGGTTCCGAAACGTGGACACTTTCACCAGGTATATTGATCCCATTGGAGTCACATCTTAACGATATAGGTGTTAACGTGGCTGTAGAAAATGCCTCAAAGAACAGGGCTTCGTCTTGCGCGATGAGTCTACTGCTGAATGGAACAGACTGTATGATGAAGGTCGCTTCTTATTTACCAAACGTTACAAGAAGGATACCGATGAGGTCGTTGAGGAGGGTAAATTCCTGGCAAACCAGTTTGACGAAGACCCATTGAACAGGGAATTTGGTCAATCTCTGAAGAAGTTCTTTGATCATCTTGGCCATGATGCCAGCGGAAACATTGCTTTCCAGAAGAACATATTGAAGGACTTTGCCAATACCGTCATTCCAGGAACTCTGGCGAGTCTTTCATACATCCCTCTTCCTCGAATTGAAGTATCCGACCCAATGGTCGACGTGGTATGTATTATTTCATTCATCGTTCCGTGGTTTTAGTAATGATTTCTAATCTGGTACAATAGGTTATTGAAAATTTGGCCGTTCAATGTGATAACCTGATGCCCAACATCTTGGAATTTAGTAGTGACAACTACTGGAGATGGGGAAGAAAGAATATTGGTAATCACAATGACAACAAGGCAAGTATTCCATATCACTTATATTTCTAGCTCGGCTTCTAATAACCTACACTTAGGCCATGATCTCCGCCACTGGAATTCAGACTGATTGGAGAGGTAAAAATTCCCTTATATTGCAACCCTTATGCATTTTTTAGAGCAAACTTCTAACACTTTTTGCTCAGATGTAAGCTACTACATCAAGAAGAAGAAAGGCTTCCCACATGTCACCGATACCGGTGTGATGGATGTTTTCTTGGGAGGCGATGGCTTCAGCTTCAAAATCATGAGCTCTTCAGCACAGAGCAAGGATAAACAACACTTCATCAAAGCTGATAAGGTCATCGTCAACATCAAGAACCTGGATATCAGGCTCAAGAAGTCTAAGCATAAGATGCTCTTTACCCTGTTCAAGCCACTGCTGTTGTCAGTAGTTCGACCTGCTATCCAAAAGGTCCTGGAGCTGCAAATTCGGCAATATTTCACCAAAGCGGATAAGTTCGCTTATCAGGTCCACCAGGAAGCCCAGCGCACTATGGAGTTGTCGCGAAACGACCCTGGCGAGAAGAGCAATGCGTACACTCACTACAGCAACGCCCTCAAATCACATATGAATGCACGCAAGCAGGAGGCCGAGGCCAAGAAAAAACAAAAGCCTCCAAGAGACACTAAGGTCAACATTGCCATGAATCAATATGAGTCGATGTTCAAAGACATTGTACTCCCCAGCGGCATTTCTGCCAAGGCAACAGAGTACAAAGACCTTGCTGCAAGAGGAGAAAGATGGGAATCTCCTGTGTTTGGTATTGGCACTGCTGCTCCATCAACTGGACTTCCACGACTCGAGGCCATTAAACGAAAGTACAGAAACCGCGGTATCAGCGGAGCCCATCGACAGACTCAGCCTATGGCCCAGACAGGAGGAGCATCCACGGCTATGGCAGAACCTACCCACGTCATGCCCACAAAGATGACAGGGCTCGCCGATGGCCTCATGACCATTCCTGGAACCAACGCTCCAGTTTAAACCACACAATACATTCTTTTTCGAGACTTTGGGGCCTGTAATGTGCTGAGTATCCGTCGTTATACTAATATCATTCCTTTCCTATGTTTGTTTCCCTATGGATTTGGATTTCGTGCCCTGTTTGATCTTACTGTTTTGAATGATACCAATGTGAATTTCGGTTCCAATCAGGCTTTAGGAGAAGTGGTTTCTTTCGAGCGCCTTGAAATTTAATCCAGGTAACTACTGGGTCGAGCTTCATGGTAGCTTCAGCGAGACGTTGAAAGCCCGCGATTGGTAATTAATTTAGTGGTAATTCGGGTTGTCCCGACTTGTTAATATGTAATTCATTTTGTTTGATTAGGCCCATCCGCCCGACATTCGTTTAAATTAATTACCATTTCAACTTGCATAAAGAGTCCACATGAGAAGTCTCCATGATAGTAGTGGGCTATCTGCATCCCTTCTGGACCAAAGGAAAAATGCTGTCTTTAATGCTGTTTAATGTCTTATGCCTGGGCACACGTATGAAACAGAGCTATAGTGAGATATAAATCTAACTCGTCAAAATGAAGTCAGTCAACGAGTACGGGTAAGCATATTAAGCATACATAAAACTCCGTAGAAAGAAAATATTGAACATAGAAAACTTGATTGTACTACTATGCCCTATATGTTTTGGTTTTGTTTTTGGGAGCTTATTTATATACATGAAAGGAAGAGCAGCAGACGAGTGGTGTAAAGGAGACGGAAAACCAGCCGTTTCACATAAGGAGAATATAAAAGATTGGAATAAGGAAGAACAGGGATGTTTCCCCTCCCCACAAGATCGAAGTCCTAACTTTCCAGAAATGAGTTGTTATTTAACATTTAAGGTGAAGAGCTATAGAACTAATTAGTTGGGAGAAAAGACCACCTTCAAGGGGAGATGAAGATGAAACTTACCCTGGGCGTAGATAGAGTAGTTGTCGGCATTCTGGAGAGCTAATCTGGGTGGAAGCCTGCTCACATGGTCATAACCGTACCCATGGTCGCGGCAGAAGGGTTGGACAACACTTGGGTTGTGAGCTGCTTCGTGGATGAGGGTAGTGGGCTTGTCCTGAGCATGGCATTTATTGGTGAAGTCTGACTCAGTGAAGAAAGGCATGCAGGGGAAGACTTCGTTCCGAGATGGGAGGGTATAGGCAACAACATTTTGCTCACAGCGCCCACGAGAGTCGAAGCAGTGCCATTTAATGGGGCCATTCTCAACGGACGCCTGGGCAATAGCCATCAAGCGCTCGGAAACCTGCTTCATGGCGTTGGGGTCTGTGGTACCGAAGAATTCCCGAAACTTTTCTGGGTTGGAAGAGACAGCTTTCGAAGCGGAGGAGGCAATCATTCTGGCATCGTTAAGAGCACGCTTGATGACTTGATATCTACGGGGACTGCAAGTTGAGTTGAGTCCGCCGCGCCTGTTTAGGGTTCCAGCAAAGTGAGTATCTTCAAAAGCCCTAGGAATCAGAGCAGCCTTGCGGGCATCGATCTCCATCGTAAGATCGTTGGATTGATAGTAAACGTGATCTATGATCGCAGTGTCATCACCCTCGGCGACAGGCACGGCTCCACGAGCAGAGAGTGTGTACTTGCCGCTCCGCTTCAAGTTGTGGACAGTAGCAATATCGAAAACGTGCTCAACGCTATCTTTGGGAGCTAGACGAGTGAAGACGCTCTTGGGCAGAGATCTCATGCTATAACGGGGTAGCATGCCAGTGAACTCGACCTCCTCACCTACGAGTAATCAGCATAATGTGGTCCATATAAGCTCCTAAGTTCTTCTTACCATCCTCGTGAACGACATTGACTTTGGCGGTTGGATTCTCATCCATGATGGTGTTGAATTTCAATAAATTCAACGGACGGTCTCCGTTGTTGGTGACAACAGCCTTCACCATGGTGTTACCAGTGGGAATGAGCCTGACATGAAGAGTCTGGTTGGTTGGAGCCTGGGGTAGTTCCTGGGTTGGGAGGGCGAGGGCCGGGGCCACGAGAGCACTGATTGCGGCGATTGCGGTAAAAAATTGCATTATTGCAAGTTTTTAAACGAACGAGTTGGATAGAACGAAAGAAATAAAGAAAGAAAGAAAAGATACGTATATGAAAAAAGAAAGACAAATGAATGTGACAGTTCGCTAGGAACTGTTAATTTGGATTGTTGGGTAAGTTTGAAAGAAGGTCCTGCTGCTTACAGGCAAGAAGAGCTCTATTAGCTTCGTTCGAGGACGGCTTTATATATACTCTTCTTTAATGAACAGTATCAAAGTCATCCTTTGGGGCGAACAATCCTTATGGAGCCAGAATATCCATCTCTGCTGTGAGGAGCACCTCCAGGCTTGAATTCTATGCTTGGCCGGATATTGTGGATTAAGGGGTTCGTAGAACCCAAAAGGAGCCTTCAAAGAATAGGAGAACGATCCATCTAAAGGATACGTAGAGACCCCTAAGCTCCACGGAGAATTTTACCTTGCCGATCCTAACAAGGGTTTTAGCATATAATTCTTTGCTCAGAGCGGTCAAGAAAGACAAGCCTTTTCAACAAGCCTATTAAAAGGGTATATCTGATACGAGTGAATCCACCTATAGCCAAAATGCAGAGATCCAAATCGGCGTACCAAGCCTCATTATCAGGGTGTTATGTGAGAAAAACGAAACAAATCAGGATTCACTCTGGGCCTGGTGGAGAGGATTCACTTGGAGGTGTTGATGTAAACATCTGCAATAAATGATGGTTGGTCGGAAGCACATCCAATGGTGGATTTGATGCTGATCTCCTAGGAGGCCAGGCTCGATAGACACTGGCCGTTGAAGTTGAGAGGTTGACATCACGTATGCAGGACCATCGAGCGTGGTCCTTGTCGAGAGTCCAAGAGGTAACTTGCCTAGCTGGTGGGATAGACGAACCAAAACATCTAGCGTCAACATCAGGTGCAGCAGGCAGTATGCCCTCTTGAGTGTACTCCATAAGCTAGTCTTCAGTCCAAACCCCGTCATGTTTTTGCTGATAGCTCAATCGTACGGAAAATTCGTACATTCGTGAAGTTTTTCTGTGCCCCTTCAGTTCGTCCGGCCACCTCTGGAACATGGATCGTAATGAGGCAGTGGCGATCTCTTTAATGCGGATGGAGCTCGTGCGCGATCCCCGAGAATCAGCCATAGATAGGTACGGCGGACTAAATCGCCATCCCCATTCGTAGATGCCAACGAGGAACAGAATAACGAGGAAATCAAAACCTTGACCACCCCACGCAACATTCGGCTACTTGAGACGCTAGCGTTTTCCCTTCCTCGCTATTCCCTGACAGTGCTGTGGCGGCAGAGGAGGGATGATGTCGGGCAGGAGGAGAATTTTTATGAAGGCATTTCGACTTTTCTCTTTGGCGCGGCTCTAGCGCCAATTTGTGCCAGGCTGCTTTGAAATAACTAGCGCCATGCGATCTTTGGATATCATTTGTGTAGTATAACACCTGAACAAGATGTAGAAGATTCTGACCTAGCGTTCAGCGTTGGCAAATGGTAACTGTTTATATGCCAGCATTCTTGGGCTGTTATGTCGTCCACAAAGCATGAATTATTACTTATTCTCGCAATTCATTTCCTCAGGCAAACCACGGTCAGCACAAGATTGATCCACTAAGCAAGAATAACTGACGCTCTGTTGGGCTTTCAGGCTTGCATTATACTCTCGGGGGAGCTTACGGAGCGTACTCCGTATATATACTGGTGGCAATGGGAAATCCAATAAATCCGAGTGCTTTGAGATGCAGGCGCGCTGTAGTTAATCAGAGGCCAATAAATCACATAGATAGGTCGTCCAAAGATATGTACGGAGCTAGGTATATTTCCTTTGATGCCGTGAACTGGGCGAATTGGTTAATTCGCTAATATCATGCCGAATTCTGCTATGCCTCTTCATGTCTTTGAGCGGGAGATCCTCTTTGCAAGACGATCTTCACTGTTATCTGGCGAATGGTAATTAAGAGCAGAATATGACACGTATGTCAGCCCACTAATGGGTGAAACAAACGAAATTGCCTCGGCTGCAGGGCTTGACGTAACCAAGTACCTAGAAAAATATCATGCGAGCCATGCAGTGCATATACCCATATGGACTAAACGGTGTGAAATTTCCGAGCAGGAGAATTGTTTATATCCGAAGGGTAGCTGCCTTCTTTCTGTCCAGGATGGTGGTATCTGTATATCTAGGCACCTTCAAGGACGAGAATAAAATAGTGTCACTGAAGAGACGCCGTCGACGTGCTAGTGTTATTGACTACCCCGTATCTGAGGGGAGCTCCGTTTATGACTGTGGCTAGTTTTGCCGCCCTATCAACTTGCCTGTTCGCTAAGATGGGCCAGAGCACCGTAATGGGGAGCAGAGAAAGGACGGAGGGGTCTCCGGGTATAAAATTAATCCTGCCCAGGGGGTGGTGCATGGCGTAGTTGACATGTTTCAGTCCCTAATACGCGGCCCACAACGTCGTTCTGAGACCAAAACCTCCTGCCCTTTCCCCGAGCAAGAGGAAGAAGAC
The DNA here is from genome assembly GCF_000150975.2 of Nannizzia gypsea CBS 118893. NCBI lineage: Eukaryota > Fungi > Ascomycota > Eurotiomycetes > Onygenales > Arthrodermataceae > Nannizzia > Nannizzia gypsea. The sequence continues at coordinate 1,101,214 of NW_003345197.1, forward strand.
TCGAGGCCAAGTTTGCGGTCCACCGAGACCACCAAGCGGCCCCGTTGCTAGAAGATGTCTTCCCCCTGCTGCATGGCCACGTCCAGCGCCATAGTCCCGGAGATGGCTTGTCCCGGAAGAGTTCCCCGTAGTGCTAGGATGTCATGCCTGCTAGTGAAGTCATTGTTAGCTAGTCGTGCGTGGTTATGACGGAGTGTTGGAGTCTTTCCCCTGCAGAAGGTTGACATCACCGTCGACGTCAACCGCAAAGTTATATCAACCTTATTATAACTTCAAGACATCATCACCACCGGTCAACAACAACATCGACAACAACAAGCATAAGAAGAACAAACGAACGAACGAACACCCGATATTCATGCTAACCGCTGGCAGTCTTGTTTATCGGGCAAGTATATTTGGCATCTTTGCCTTTGCCCTGATCGTCTTCCTCACCAACTCGCCCTTGACGGCCTTTACCGAGTATCTTCCCGGCTGTTCATCGCCTACCATGGCCGACCAGCTCTCTTTTCTTGAGATCTCCATCTCTCCAGCTCGCGAGGCCGTGCCAAAGGACCAGGACCTCGAGCTCAAAGTGACCGTCACGAACACTGGCGAGTCCCAGGCAACGCTCCTCACATGGAACACTGTCTTTGACACTCTGGCGCCCTCGCTCGGTGTCTTCACGCTCCGTGACCTCACCGACGGCTCAGAGGTAGACCAGAACATCATGATGGTCCGTCGCCAGATGCCGGCACAGGAGCGTGACATTGTCGAGCTGGGTCCCAAGCAGTCAACCGAGACCACCGTCACCTTCAGCAGCCTGGAGCTCACCTCTGGCCACAAGTACTCGGCTCAGGCTAAAGGTTTCTGGCAGAACGTCTGGAAGAAGCCCATGTCGGACGTCGTGGCCCACCATCTTGACCTTTCTGATGGAATGCACGGTGACTTTGCCTCCAACACCGTAGAATTCTCCAAGGTAAGCCAGAAGTCAACAACCCCTTCTGATAGCCATGTGAACAGCTATATTCATTAACTTGTCATAGGAGTGATCAATTCTACGGACCATCTGTCGATAATCAGCGACATATTGGCTGCTGAGCCAGCGTACACGGGTTGGCGCACTTTTCTTTCTTTCTAGTTACATATTGTCTATATTGCTAGTTATTTGTTTGTATATAAACTGCACCACGATAGCCACAGAATACCAGCCATAACTATCCAACGCCAGCTCGCGGCTCCGTCTTTAGTGCCTTGGCCGCGTAAACCAGGCTGCAGTAAAGGAACTCAAACGCAGCAAAAGAGGCTGAGCCAGCAACTTACTGGTTAATTCTTCCTTGCTTGTTCGTTTGCTACTCTGCTAATTGAACCCCCTAAGCCGAGCTTTCCTTCTACGATCCTGTGGCGACGGAAACAACCCCCACCAAAGCTCTCTCAAATCATCTATAAGGATGGCCCTAGGCACCGGCCCTCCCAGTAATTGGTTGCACGCCTTGACCTTACGCGTGAGCCTGGTAGGCGGGGTTATCCCCAGTTCAACCACCTCCCAAAAGACATCGGGGACTATCTCGACGGGCACCTTGAAGACAGACTTGTACCAGTTCCTCTCGTCGTGTGGGTCATCGGGGTCATGCGGTTCGTCACCGTGCGGGTTCTCTTCGGTTGCCTCCATAACAACAAGTAGGAATGGCGCATCGTCGCGCCAAAAGAATGAATCCGTAGTTGGAAGAGGGTCAGAAAAGACTGAGTCAACGACCTCCGGGCAGGTCGAGAGAAATAAGCGATAATCCATCCCGTTTGGCGCTTCCTTTTTGACCTTCTCATATTGCTCACGGAGTCTCTCTTCAGTAGCACCATTAAGCAGCTCCTCATCTTCAACCCAATAAAGGGTGAATAGCTCTCGTCCCCTTGTAACCTCCTCGTACTCGTGCCCTCCATGGCTATCCACAACCCGCTCAAAGGCAAGATTTAGGATCTGTTGAAGTCGATCCTTGAATTCAGCCCATCTCGCTTCATCGTCGTATAAAACTGTGCGGAAGGCAATAAACCCCCAAGGGCGGCCATTAAGACACCTTTCCCGCGACTCACTTAGGAAACCTGGTGCTCTATATTCGGGTGGAGGGACGCCTTTATCTCGCAGTTGCTTATCATGCCACTTCCGGCTCTTTCGCTCTGTATAGATTCTCATTTTATCCATACCATCCTCCCCAAGCACTTCCTCTAACCCTTCCAACATCTTCATTCTTTCATCCTCTGATAAATCTGTGAAATCGGCTTCAGGGTTGCTAAAGCGTGCCCAATTCCATCCTTCAGGCCAGTAAGAGCTTGACGCATCCGAGAATGGTTCACCGTGATCAGCAGGGCGTTCTTTGTTGCCCGACGGCTGGGTTGTGTCTGGGGACATGTTGGTATCTCCTGGCAACGGAGTAATTTTGTGTGCTTCAAACTGGCGTTGGAGGCGTAATTACCTATATCTATCCGAAAAGCCGCGGCAGTGCTAAATGTAGGTTCGGTAGATACAGATTGCCAAGATATGGGGTCTTCTTCCTTTAGAACCTACCCTAGATCGGAAAATAATCCTAGTTGCGGAAACAGTCCAAAATCTTAGCATGAATGTGGCCAATCTTGCAAGGGTGAGTCGAGGAATGTCACCACTTCCTCAGGCAGTATGTCTTTGAATCTCCCCTTAATATATACGATACTTATTCATATTCGGTTTCAATCAGAGCTATAGCATCGTCATACGCCTTAAGAATAGGATCATATAGCCTTTTTGGGTCTTGCGGCGTTCCCAAAATAAGTTCTCCCTTCCCATAAGGAAACAGCACGCCTCGTATGGCCCTGCAGAGGGGTTTGACGCACTCGAATCCCAGCGGAAACTCCTGTAGAAGATATTCAAGTCCGCCAGCTTGCATGTCGCTTCGCTTGATTCTTGCAATTGTCTTATAAGTTCCAGTATACCATTCTCTTAGCATGCTGTCTTTCGGCTGGCCCTGTCTCTGTCTCTCTAGCGGATTGAGTTTTCTCCAGCTGTGACGGGCACACTGCCAGATAAGCACGTAGAAGAACGACTCAAGATCATGCCGGTAAGTATGGTCAACATTAAGAAGCACCTCGATTGCCATAAACTCCATCGTGCCAGTCTGATGCCGTGCGCCGCTGCGCTCACTACCAACTTCCTTAGCAAGGTCTAGATCAATTAGCATGCCCGAGTGACCGTCTGCCTCATTTGGATTAGTTATTATTATATTGTTCTCTGAAATATCCCTATGAAGGATGTTTCCATCGAGGTAAAGAGACCGATGCGCCTTTATTGCATCGCGAAGCGCCATCAGCAACTCCAAGGGTGATTTAAACTTGTAGATTGGCCGGCCGGCCGGCGATATTACAAGACAGCGGAGGATACGGTTGTCGTAAGGTTCGCCGTTATTTTTGTCAAAGAGGCTTGGCTCATGCGCCGACTGAACGGAGAAAGTTAGTTCATTCTCCTGCTGAGTGTCCCTCGACGGCTGATTGATGGAACGCGATCGTTTGGATGCCTGCGCCCCCTTGTCCGGAGATCTGCGTTTCCTGGACGACGTTTTTCGAGGGATATCAAAGCGCCAGGATTCGGTGAGCGGCTGAGATTGATGAACCGAGGAGACTGCACTGGTGGGGGCACTTTTGAAGTTGTGGTGCTTGCCGTCGAAGGTCAGGCCGCGGCGCATGTCAGCAATACTCGTGATGGTACTATGGCCAATAATCCTGGCGACTCCTTGGACATTCTTTCGACCTGCCAGCTCGAGGAGTTCCACCTCTGGGCGCCGCTTGTCTGATACCCAAGAGAACTTGGCTACATGTTTCCCTTGTCCATCGTCTGCGAGAAAACATGTGGTCCCCCGACACACAATGGCAGATTGAAAGGAAAGCATTCCACCCAGCCGCAGCACCGTTTCCTCTGAGAGTCCGGGCCTTCTGACGGTCATTGATTTGATGCCGTCTTCATCCCTGGCAATGAAGGTGTCTAGTCCTAGCTCCTCATCGCTCATCATGGTGTAGCCCAAAAGCACCTGAAAGAACCGTCTCGAGTTCACATAGATGTCGATGATGCCCGAGCTGTAGGGACCTGAGCGGTCAAACACCCACGCCTCCATCTTGGTCCCGCAGACGGCGAACGCGTGGATGAACCGCCGGGTGGGCTGCGCAGCGAAGACCTCGCGCACGCAGCGGGCTATCTGCAGCAGTGTGGCTTTGTCCCGGAGCTTATCCTCGGGTTTTTTGAGCTCGCCAACCACCAAGATGTCTCTCCAGTTGTGTTTGCCTTGCTCGAGGGACGTGTTTCTAGCTCTCAAAAGAAGGTCGATTTGCCGTTTCGCCTTCGAGCCGATAAGATCCGCTTTGCTCACCGTAGTGTAGTAGGTGCTGCGTGATTCCGAGAGAAGGTCTTCTTGGAGACGAAACCACCAGGCAAGGACATCGTTCTGGGTAGGAGGATCAGGAAACTGGGCCCAATTACCGTCACCGTCTGGGGCCAGCACGCGTCGACAAATGGCATCTGCTTTATCGCTCCAGTCTTTCCCTTCGAAGTACTTGTCGAAGAAACCCTCGACATCTCGAAATGTGCAGTCACATATCTCCCCGAAGAGCCTCGGGTTCACCAACTCAAGCGTCTGCTCGGAGCCTTTTTGTGATGATGAGGTGGATTTGACCGGGGTGCCGTCAAAGGTAGGGGGGATGCTCGTCGATGGGGTCGATCGCGAGGTAACAATGAGTTTGAGGACGACCTTCCAGATGTCCACATCGGTAGGCTTTTCAGTAACAAGTCGGATAAGTGCGCGGTAGTGTTCATAATTGAAGTCATCATCCTGAAGGGAGGCGAACAATCTTGATAGCTCGAATGCCACATTTTTATCGCTCACTGGCGAACGTAGGTGGAAAGCTGACTTTTCGCCCATTAATGCGAGGAGAAGTTTCGATACTGCATCATAGCAGGTTTCACTGCTTTCCGTAGTGCCATGGTTGTACTGATGCTCTGCCTCTAGAAGAAGCTTTTGTAACCGATCAAGTGAGTCATTGAATGGATATTTTAGAATAACGGCGTGATCGTCCTCCGAAAGGTCTGCCATTTCCAGCAGCGTTGGGTGTTCAATTATTTTGTGATACAAGTGTCTAATCACGACGTAACAGACTGACTGGCTAACTAGCCAGCCAGACACTTTAGTAGTCCCTTTCCTAGCAGTTGTTGGACCACAAGGGACAAAAAGGCCTGATGCCCCAAGGATACCTTGGGTAATGTGTGCGAGTCGTCGCTAAAGTGGAATATTCCAACAGCAGTTGCCGTCATTTCAGGCGCTTGTCCGGATATGATTGCTGGCAAGGATCCTTAGCCTTCAGAAATTACTTTTCTCATCGCGTCAACCGCGTCAATCGGCCGATCTATGCCCAGTTAGGCAGTCCATGTGAAGCGTTATCACGTGAAGCAAGTCTACGCTGCCTGTACAGTCAACTAGGATAGTCCTAATCCAATCCCAAACATTTACTACCTTTATGTCAACTCATACTCCCGTAGACGTACCTCTTACGAGACCTACCTAATCAGGTGTCGGGCCGAAAACCTTCTTAATGGATTCTTGCTTTCAAGCTCCTACGGAGCCCAGTCGAGACGAGGTCCTGCAAGCCAGCACGGATCGATGGCGGTCCTGCATTCATGAAGCTACTACATCAACGCTACCGCAGTCGAGTATCAGGCTGGACACTGCTCTCCAAAATGTACCAAGTTTCACTGCAAACAGGCACGAATCGTATTCAGTCGGTTGGTGAAATCTCACGCTGAAGTGTCGATCATACTGGTGCATCGGCGAAGGAAACTGCCATTCCAACCATTTAGAGCTGGATGAGCGTCTTCTGTTTGGAATTCCAACACCGACAAGCTGCAAAATCGCTGGAACCATTATACAAGAGGGGCGAACTATGAATGTTCACGAAGACGGCTTCTCGGCGGAAGCACATGGTAACGATGTTGCTATTCTGTCTTACTGTTGGGCGTACATTCTGTCAGCTCGTTGGGGCGGAGTCTCAGGGAGGACAGATCAGTTACCGAGACAATATTGCTGCCTGCATTCAAGAAGCTTGTTTGCATTCTCTAAACCGGATTGTGGACTTGGGCGACGTGATCTCTAACGAGCTCCTATGGTGGAGTGCTGGCTCCAGGGGTTGGCTGGGAAGCGACCATATCTACGATGCAGCGTAATTACTATTCACCGTGGTCTGTCAGCAATGATACCGCATCGGGATTTCTTGTACGTGCTGTAGCCAGGGACAGTGGCACACATATCAGTGTTACCTCATCGGAGCAAGCATTCGAATACCTCTCTCGATTCTGCCAACGGAAAAAGATCCAGGAACAATGTCTCATGGGCTTAGCAACCAGTCTAATGTTTCCCACTCATAATTTGACTGGTGTCCCTGTCAGACTGGTCTCCGCTGAATCTCCAATATGGCAAATGGAAGTTTCAGATGATGAAAAAAACGCCGACATGGAAGCTTGATTTGAAGTACTACCGTACTTCATGACAGTTAGTTTACACGGACTGGTCCCGGTACTGTGTTTTACCTTTTTAACAGCGCAGTTCCGTGTGTATTTTGCAGCCAGTGGTTGTTGCCGGGTATCGAGCTGCTAGAAACTCTCCCTCGCAGACAGGTTGCCCCTGTTCTTAGTCAATACTGTCCTTCACTGGCAACTTGGTGGACTGGAGCAATTTTCAGTGGGATACACGAATACGTCTTTCGGATGGCTAAGAATGCTACCCCGCCGATAAGCCACTCATCAGCATGGTGGACCCGTTCTTCCCAATCGTTCCATTGCTGCACGATTTCAACCCCTTCGGAGAACAAGCAGATACCCAGGTTCCAGGAGGCATTGCTACTGTACCTATTTGAACCTCTCTGGGATCACGAAGGCCCTATATCACCGTGGCGGCCCATTGGCACAATTGGTCTGCGGGATGCAATGATTCAGGTGCAGATCCACTCCAAATGCGGATCGCGACATTTCTTGAAATACAAACACTGGTCGTGGTCGGAAGCTAGCGGAGAATATCAAGATACAGGATATTCTTGTGGAAGTGATGTTATCGGGAAACAAAATCTTGATATCACAATCGGTTTGGCCGCTCCTATTGAAATGAACTAGATGCTAACAGAGCGTCAAAGAATTCTACGAAGGCAGTGCTCTGATGGCTTCAGCGGGACGGGAAATCAAGTGCAGACCACGAAATGGAACAATACTTGACAGACTCCATGTCAAACGGTGAGCGCATGGATGGAAGCGAAGAGCAGATACCTGACAACAAAGCAGTGACAGAAAACGATCGCGCTACTACTCTCCAACTTCTGTAGAGAACTGGCTTTCTCGAACATGAAATGTGCCTGACCAATAGATACAGCCCTTCAACCCGGCTGTCAAGCCTTCATACATACCAAAAGGTGAGAGCGGGAATCAACCCCTATAAATAAATAATGTCTTCACAAAGATATTACTAGATTCCACCATGGACCCGATATACACGAGGCTCACCGATTCCAGACGCGCTGAACACGATTGATGGCAATGACTGACCTGGAATTGAGCCAAACTGACGGTATCTCTCGCGTGGTATTCACCCGGGGTGAGCCTCACCTATCTTCTTCCCGGCACGTCGGCTCTCCTTGGCGGGTTTGGGGGGCTCCTATAAGATAATAGGAGAAAGCAGAGAGAGTAACTAGCATAAGGAGGCTAGAAAGAAACAGCGTAAAGAAGTGTATGTGGGAATAGTAGAGATAGTATTTACCGAGAGTAAACCAAGGAAATACTTCAAAGAATTAGAAGATATTGAATTTATATATTATAAGGAGCAGAGCATCACCATTCTATAACAATACTGAGTATCGATAGCTTATAGATACGACATCGCGACCATCGCTATCTTGAGATAACTACCTATGTATGTAAAAAATGGTTGTAGGCATGATATTAAATAAAAGTGGCGTAGGTTTCGTGTCTTGTAGGAGTGGGCTTAAAGCAGCGAGTACCTAGGTATAGAGGTAGGTGGTAGGTGTAGTAAGGCGTCTTTTTGTGTAGCGCCCTAATAAAGAGATAATATTTTATTTTATTTTTAGAATCAGAGACGTGTAGGAATATCTCAACTGCTTTATATCTAGGCAGCTGTGACTAGGCAGGTGGTCAATACGTACTCAGCCCTGGCTATGCGCAGCGGAGTATATTCCTGTAGAGAGTATTTAGCGCCGCGACGCTATTATTGGAGGCTGAGCTACGTAACCAAGTGAGCCCACGGCTAAGTACTTCTTCCCCCCCTTGCTGCTGCTTCTTCCATCACCAACTTACAACACCAGGATCAACCACACCACACTCAAGTCCCTCGCCATCTCTCTTCCTTAGCACTCTCTTTTTCATTTCATTTCCCTCTATCTTCGGCTTCAGACATGGGTGTAAGTCCTCCTTTCAAGCTCCGAAAAGCCGCCTTTCGCTTTTGCGCTACTTGATGCCCCGCCATAGATCGTTATGCGACCCCTCCAAGGCTCCAGCGTTCACCAGCATCAAACCAACCAGCCCATCCTCCCATCCATATTAAACCATTCACTTTATGATTCTCTACTGACACAGCGGCTTACTTGCCTGTCTCTTGTAGCTTGCCTCAAAAATGGCTGCTGCCAACCAAGGCGCGCCCTCCTCCTATCCTGGCGGTCCTCCACCTCCAGGCGGCGGCGGTCCAGCATACGTATGTTCATGCATTATCTATTTTACACCCTGGGAAGAAGGATGAGAATAGCAAAGAATACAGAGCTATATCTCACCTCTTTCACTTCTCCTTGGTCTGCGAAGAGTAGCGCTGACTGTTTTTTTTTCTGTTTGACAGCCTGGACAGCAACAGTACCAGGCCTATCCTGGCGGCCCTCCACCACCCCAAGTAAGCGGCCCCCGTTTGACGCAGCTCCTGTTCTCTTCTTTCGGATAAAGCTGCTTTGATATCCTCTTTCTATCGCCATTTCAGTGCTCTCTGCATCTGTTTCGAGTTATGTTGTCATTTTGCTTCTTTCGGTTTCTGTTCAGTTTTGTTACTTGTGACGTCATAACTTTGGCTTGTCTCTCGGACCAAGTAACAATATCTCTATAACTGCTATGCTTTTGATCGCGAACCGGCTGCAAAATGAAAATCCTTTGCTGGGCCTGGTTCATGACCATAGCAAATCAATCCGAACTCCCATAACCGTGCCTAACGCGAAGATGCTCTCAGGCCAGTTCTCAGCCTCAGCTCCTCCTTGGAGTGCCACGCCTCCGCCGCAGAGTGGAACACCAAATCCTTACTATAGGAATCAGCAACAATCTCCCCAGCCTCATCAACAACAAAATGCTTACAGCCAGCAGCCTGCCTATGGTCAGCCGCAGTCGCCTTATGGCCAGCAGCCTGGATATGGACAGCAACAACCACCATATGGACAACAGCAACCTTATGGACAGCAGCAGCCTTATGGACAACAACAACCTTATGGAGCACCACCGCAGCAACCAGCTTACGGGCAGCAATACCCTCCTAACCAGTCTCAATACGTTCGTTTCTTTTCTCTTCTAGCGCATTTTTTCTTCATACAGTTTTTTTTTTTTTTCAAAGTGCTTGCGTTTCTATTTCTACTCTCTCTTTTTCCTTTGTTAGTCTTCTTCAGTATGTTCTTTACCTTAACCATCCTTCTTTTCTTTAGGGACAAGGACCGCCAGGTCAATTCCGCCAAGGTCAGCCTGGCTACCCTCCCCAAGGAGGCCCCGGTTACCCTCCTCAGGGCGGCGCACCTGGTTATCCTCCAGGACCACAAGGAGGCCAGCAGTTTAATGCCCCTCCAAACCCACAGCAACAAGCAGCCTACAAGCAGGTTCTTCAAAGCTGCATCAACGAGAAGCAGCTCCAGGGAATGTACCCACCAAACTCGCCTATTCTCGACCAGATAGTGAGCAAGATCAGCGGCCAGGTTGACCAGCTCTGTGCCACATGGCGAGTCCCTCGTGAGGTTGGCCAAGATATCGTCAAGCTTGCTCTCTTCGACATTATTCTCTACATCGATGACAGCGGCTCCATGCAGTTTGAAGAGAACGGCGAACGTATCAAGGACCTCAAGCTTATCCTCTCTCGTGTCACATTCGCCACTTCTTTGTTCGACGATGATGGTATCCAGGTTCGCTTCATGAACTCCAACGAACAGGGTAACAACATCCGAAACGAAGGGCAAGTCGAAGCTCTTATGCAGCGCATGCAATTCAAGGGCCTTACCCCCATGGGAACCAGCTTGAAGAACAAAGTCCTGGAACCCCTCGTCCTGGCTCCTGCTAGAGGCGGTCAACTCAGAAAGCCGGTCTTGATCATTACTATCACGGACGGTCAGCCCGCTGGAGAAGCCCAGGGCGCTGTGTTCGATGCCATCCGCAGTGCTACCCAGGAACTCCAGTCTAACCCAAGATATGGCCGTGGAGCAGTCTCCTTCCAGTATATGCCCAAGTCGGCAATGACTTGAAAGCCAGAGAGTTCCTGTCTAAGCTTGACGAAGAACCTGGTATTGGCGAGCTCGTCGACTGTACTTCTAGTATGTATTGGCTTCTTATATCTAGTAACCCCCGCCTCGAAACCTGTACTAATAGTTTCCTAGACTTCGAGGTTGAACAGGACGAAATGTCTCGCGCCAACCCACCAGTCGACTTGACCCCTGAGCTCTGGGTACGTTATATTTACTTGTCTCATGATGTGCTTAATACTAACTACTCCCCCTATAGCTTGCTAAGATGATGCTTGGTGCTATTGACTCCTCCTACGACACCAAGGATGAGAAGACCCAGCGAGCTCCCGGAGGAGGACCAGGAGCACCCCCACCAGGCCAGTACGGTGGATACGGCCAGCAGCCTCCCCCGCAGGGTGGATATCCCGGTGGTGGTTATAACCAGCCGCCACCACAAGGCGGTTATGGACAACCACCACAGCAAGGTGGCTACGGACGCCCTCCATCTGGCCCTCCCCAGGGCGGACCAGGCTATCCTCCACAGGGAGGATATGGCGCACCACCACCCGGCGGCCGTTACTAGAGAGAGATCGCAGTCGTGTGTTCCCTCTCTTCAACTGAAGGTCTTTAGTTGCCGATTATATCTCTTAATACGGCCTGTGGCCCTTATTGATTTTTTGTCCCCACCGTCCCTATAATGAATGTACTTTGGACTTTTTCTTTTCTATACTGTCGCATACACAGAAAGCAAACCCATCCAGTCTGCACATCCGGGGGAAAGGAAGAAGGGAAATGTATGACTAAAAAGACCAACCATGCAAACAGAATGCTCTTTTTATCCTTTTATCCAGCTCATTGTCCTCCGTACTATGTACCTTGTAAATAAAAGTGTGGCTTCTCCCGCCCGCTTTTGGGAATCAAGCGCGCTCACCCACTCATATACGCATGTGGCGCCAAACTTCCCGTTCTCGCGCTAGTTATGCGCCGAGGGCCATTCGCATATTATCATTGGCTGTCATAGCGGAAGGCCCCACTTCGCTCCCCTGTCATGTGCACGTCATGTGCCTGTCCTTGATGACTCAGCCGAGGTTCGGGACACGCAATTCGCTGGTTACGTCAGTCGCTTTTCTCGCCCTTCCTGCGTTTTTGTCTGAAAAGGATGGAAGATATGAAGAAAGCGACAGACGAGACGTCGACGGAGACGAAGACGAGGACGGCCGGCGCGGACTCTGACGATAGATTCGAAATCCTACGTTTGCGACGTTCGAGACGTGCAAAGCAGTTGTGGCGGACTCCTGCTACGCCAATCTCGCGATTTGTGACTGCTTGAGAAAGAAACGCCTCCGGCAGATGGAGGGGCGTCCTACCACACCATAGGACGAGCCCAGCACATAGCGTTTTACCAAGTGATTCGAGTTTTTTTTTTTTTTCAGTCCTCTGACGCCTCTTTAATCTTTCCTTACTTTGTTTTTTTTTTACATCGTCTAATTTCACTTCCCTCTCGTCGTCCGGTTGAGGCTGTGTTCTCTCGGCCTGCTGTGGGAGCGCTGGATCGCTCCTCTTTTGGACACCTTCGATCGTTTTTTTCATAGAGGATTATAAGGATGAGGGACGGGCAGTGGCATCCGTGAAACCTAGGCCCGAGTCATCATAAGATATATACAACAAAGAGCGTGACCGTCAATCCTCGAAGCCACCGGACTTGTTGAAAGCGGAGCGTTCACATATAAATAACACCAGGGGGAGCGAGGTGGAAAGATCAACATGGCCGGGGAAAGCAACAACAGTCTCGGGTCGAGAACGTCGTCCAGTTCCTCATTGCGCCAGACACCCCGGTCTCCACTACGACAATCGACTATGGACGAAGAACCGGTGTCCGCGGACGAAGGAAATGAGACTACGGTGGAATACGAAAGCATAGCTCGGCATCATATCGGTGGACAGCAGCAGCAGCAGCAGCAGCAGAAGCAGGGGGAGGAGGGCTCACAACATACGCCTGATATTGACCAGCGGAGACACTCTATCCATCGAGTACGGTTTTCGACCGACATTGACCGAGCCGAGCAGACAGCGTCGACCTTGAGGGCTGCTAAGCCAGACTCCGATGATACCTCTTCAACAACAACAATAACAGCAACACCTACTAGCACTACGCCGGCTTCCCTTAAGGTGCCTCCTGCTGGACGTAACAGAGGGTATTCCCTTCGTCGAGCTCTCTTCAACCGGAACCTTGTACCAACGCAGCCGGAAGAACCCGATTTAGAGCAGAATGGAGCTTCTACAAGCGGACAGAGCGAGAAGACTATTGGCAGTGATATGTCCCAAGAGGCCACCACGGAAAAGGGAGACTATCCTACTTTAGCCCGGCAATCGGAATTTTTGAAGTCTACGACCGCCTTTCTGACAACAAGGCCGGTAAAGAAAATTTCTCTTACCCATACGATAAACAGCTGGCTCGTTTTTCTGCTCTCTCTATTCAAAACACATGTCCTGCGTATCAAAGATATCCCTCCAAGTGCAGATGGACGACATGTTGACCTTGATGCTCATAACACTAAACCTCGGACCGACGAACGTACTGGCAAGCACTACATATCAAATACGATCCGCTCAAGTCGATACAGTCTATGGAGTTTCCTTCCCCGCCAATTAATCGCGCAGTTCTCGAAACTTGCAAACTTTTACTTTCTATGTGTTGCCATTCTACAAATGATACCCGGATTGAGTACCACTGGTACATTCACCACGTTTGTACCATTGATCATCTTTGTGGGGATCTCCATTGGTAAGGAAGGATACGATGACTTCCGCCGATACAGACTTGACAAGGAGGAGAATAATCGAATTGCATCTGTACTACGTCCGTCTCCGGAAGCGCAAGATGAGTGTTACGAATCATTACCAAAAGCAGCTGGCGATGTAAGCTCAAAGGCCACAGATAACCCACAGCCATGGGTGGACGTCAAATGGGTCAATATACAAGTTGGTGACATTATAAAACTCGAACGTGACCAAGCCGTGCCAGCAGACATTGTCCTACTACACGCCGACGATCCCAATGGGATAGCCTATATCGAAACCATGGCATTGGATGGCGAGACAAATCTCAAGAGCAAAAAGCCATGTCCTCTAGTTGCCAAAGCGTTCAGCACAGTGGATGATATTATCAACAACCGGTCTACACACTTTGTTCTCGAGGATCCAAATATTGACCTCTACAAGTTTGAGGGTAACGTCACTGTCGGAGATGAGACTGCGCCTTTGACAAACACCGAGGTGGTGTACCGTGGTAGCATCCTCCGAAATACCCATGAAGCAATCGGAATGGTGATATACACCGGAGAAGAATGCAAGATCCGTATGAATGCCACCAAGAACCCTCGCATCAAAGCCCCAGCTCTTCAAACCATGGTTAACCGAGTTGTGGCTGTTATTGTCATTTTCGTTGTTGCTCTTGCTGGTGCATGCACAATCGCATACAAGTATTGGTCTCGCAGCACAGAACGCATGTCTTGGTACCTTAAGCAAGCAAATGTTTCTTATGGCCCGATATTTACGTCTTTCTTAATCATGCTGAACACAATGATTCCAATCTCGCTCTATGTGAGTTTGGAGATTGTCAAGGTTGCTCAAATGTTCCTACTGAATGATGTCGACATGTATGATGAGGCATCAAACACTCCGCTGGAGGCCAGAACTTCGACCATCAATGAGGAACTTGGGCAGATCAGGTATATTTATCTTCTCCTTTACCACAATGCTTGTACAAAGGTCATGCTGACAGTGTTAGTTATGTATTTTCGGATAAAACCGGCACTCTGACTGACAATTCGATGCGATTCCGTAAAATGAGTGTTGCTGGAACTGCCTGGCTTCATGACCCCGATTTAGTCCAGGAGGCTGCTGATGAGATGGCGAAGAAAATACTCCTTCGCAGACATAGCAAGGGCAAGAAATCTGTTCGTGCAAAGTCATTTGGCGATGCAGGCCAGGGCCGGCCATCGGGGCTATCCAGACGCTCTGGAGTCTCCCAAGCGACCACACGTGAATCCGGAACTTGGAGGCCTAGTAAAAAGTCCCGATTCTACCATGGTGGCAAGACTACAGAGATGCTGCAATATGTCATGCACAAGCCTCACACGCTATTTGCGAAGAGGGTGCGGTTTTTCATTGTTGCTATGGCTCTCTGCCACACTTGTTTACCGGAGCGTGGACAAGATGGCGAGTATACGTTCCAGGCCGCATCGCCGGACGAGGTTGCCCTTGTTACTGCTGCAAAGGAGCTGGGGTATCTCGTCTCTGATAGGCAGCCGAACAGCATCACCATCCGACGGTCAGAAGGCAACAACAGCAACAACGATGATAATGATGATGATATAATTGAAGAGACATACGAAGTGCTGGATATCATTGAATTCACTAGCTCACGGAAACGCATGTCAGTTGTTGTACGCTTACCGGATGGAAGGATCTGTGTTTTTACCAAGGGTGCAGATTCGACCATCACTCAGCTCCTGAAGCAGGCATCCCTGGCCGGTGAAAAGGTACAGGAAATCGAGCGCCGTGCTAGTAAGCGAAAGGCTATGGAGAGCATGGAAATTATTCGCCGGAACAGTGAGCATATGTCTCGTGGGGGCAGGAAGAGCCTCAGCATCCATCGACCCAGCTTTGCCGGCCGGCGATCTAGCGTTTCGGGCAAACAGGGACCGTCTATCCGCCAGAGTATTGATATGTGGCTTCGTGACCGTGAGACGGACGGTGGCTTAGATATCAAAGATGGGGAACATGAAGCGTATAACTACAGTCCGCGGGCATCTGTTCAGCTTGGTGGTGGCCGAGGAAGTCCTCGGGTGTCATTCCAGACCGACGATGGAGCTGCTGTGGAGGAAGACCTGGTGGACGAGTCTCTGGTGACCAACGAGCCGCTGGTGTTTGAACGGTGTTTCCAGCATCTAAACGATTTTGCGACTGAGGGGCTGCGTACCCTGCTATATGCGTACCGGTTTGTGGGGGAGTCGGAATATAACGAGTGGAAGCAAGTGTACAAGGAAGCCACGGTCAGCCTTGTCAACCGACAAGAGAAAATAGACGAGGCGGGAGAGCAGATTGAGACACAGCTGGAGTTAATCGGGGCCACGGCGATCGAAGACAAGCTTCAGAAGGGGGTTCCGGAGACGATCGATAAATTGCGACGGGCAAACATCAAACTCTGGATGCTGACGGGGGATAAGCGCGAAACAGCAATTAATATCGGCCACTCATGCCGACTGGTCAAGGATTACTCCGCGGTGATCATCCTGGACCATGAGACGGGGACGGTGAAGCAGACGATAACCTCTACGATCGAGAGTCTCAGCACCGGCGGGGTGGCGCACTCGGTAATTGTGGTGGACGGGCAGACGCTATCTGTGATTGAAGGGGAGGAGGAGCTGCGCGAGCTCTTCTTCGACGTGGCGATCCGTGCAGACTCAGTGATATGCTGCCGGGCGAGTCCCAAGCAGAAGGCATTCCTTGTTCGATCGATTCGCAAACGGGTCAACGGCGCGATCACCCTTGCGATCGGAGATGGGGCGAACGACATTGCGATGATCCAGGAAGCGCACGTTGGAATCGGGATCACGGGCAAGGAAGGGCTGCAGGCAGCCAGGATATCGGACTACTCGATTGCCCAGTTCCGGTTCCTGCTGAAGCTGCTGCTGGTCCATGGGCGGTGGAACTATGTGCGAGTGTGCAAGTACACGCTGGGCACTTTCTGGAAGGAGACGCTGTTCTACCTGACTCAGGCGCTGTTCCAGCGCTGGAACGGGTACACGGGCACCAGCTTGTACGAGCCCTGGAGCCTAAGCATGTTCAACACGCTGTTTACTTCGCTACCGGTGATATTTCTGGGCACGTTTGAGAAGGATCTTGCGGCGAGTACGCTCTTGGCAGTACCAGAGCTGTACACGAAGGGCCAGCGGAACGAAGGCTTCAACATCCCCGTCTATCTCGGCTGGGCAACGGTGGCAGCGTGCGAGTCGATGATGGTCTACTTTACGATGATGCGGCTGTTTGGAGACGCCATCTTTACGGCGGACAGCGGCATCTTCGCGATGGGCCTGCTCACGTACTCTGCGTGCGTGATCGTGATCAACCTCAAGCTGCAGTTTCTTGAGATCCACGACCACACGGTGCTGACGCTGATCCCGCTGGTGCTCTCGATAGGCGGCTGGTGGCTGTGGAACATCATCCTGTCCGAGCAGTACAAGTACAACGAGATCTACAACGTGCGGAACAACTTTATCCACGTGACTGGCAAGAATGCGTTGTGGTGGACGACGTTGATAGTGGTAGTGGTGGTCGTGGTCCTGTTCGAGATTACTGTTGCCACTGTGCGCAAGACGCTGTGGCCTACGGACGTGGATCTGTTCCAGGGATATGAGAAAGATGGAGAGGTGAAGAGGCGTTTTGAGGAAGCGGCTGCATCGGAGCTGGCGCAGGGATGGGAAGGCCGGCTTTCAGGGGAGAAAGGTGGAAACGACGACCACGATGATGACGGTTACGGTGCAAACGCAGCAGGGCATGAGCAAGAGCACGAGCACGAGATGCATGTCCAGGAGCTGATTGAGCGGAGAACCCAGGAGGAAGACCACCACCACCACCACCACCACCACCACCATCAACATGAAGGTACCGGCGTCATGGCCAGGGCACGACGATCGTTGGACATGCATGAGCTGTTCTCTAAGGGATTTGGCTCTATCCGCCGCGGGCAGGACATCAAGTGACCGCCCATGAATTTTTTTTAATTGATTCCTCTTTTCTTTTCCAAAACACTTCAACACGCGATGTTTACGATTTTCAATTTTGTTTCCTGACGTACCTACCTGTACCCGGGGGAGGGAATAGGGCGTCTTGGGCAGGGAATGTTTCGGCGTTGGGCGTGCGGGTCAAGTAAGGTTCGTCAGTGCTACCTTAGTTGATACCAGGTTAGATACAGCAGGGGCAGGATAGTCTCCATCCATGACCCTTCAGCTGTTCTCTTCTCTTATCGATGTTCGTCTTGATGTTCATCTTGCTGTTCTTATGGCTTGTGTGGCGTTCTTCTTTTCTTCCTTTGACGGCTCCATGATATTTCTTTCTGTATATACCAATCCTTTCAGCTTTCAGTACATAGACGGCGGAGTAAAAGAGACGCCACCATGAAATTGACCATCTTTCTATCAACACATCTTCCATCATCTTTCCACTTCTTCCACTTCTTCCACTTCGTCGTCTTCTCTTTTCTTCTTCCGGAGCAGGGATGTACGATGGACTGGCTGATCAGGTGCGTTCGTGCAGGGCAAGCCGACACCCGCGCTGCAGGGCAAAGCAAAAGCCAAAGATCCAGAACTCGACTCGCGAGTGACCCGACCTTTTTCTCGACGGGCAAAGCTATAATTAAATTAGATGTCTTATGTACGTCCGGTTAAGCTGCAGCGGATCTCTCGCGCTAGCACCAGGCAGGCTCCGTAGTCTTTGATCGGGGCAGCACGCAAGTACTCCGTAACTTAGGTAACTAGTCAAGGTCAAGCTGTAGGCGAGCGGCGAGCCCATCGTGATCTCATCGTGATCGCATCTGCATCTCCATCTCCAGCTTCTTGACTTCAGCCTTCCACCTTCCTATGTGGAGGAGCGGACGGAGTAGGTTAAGCCCCCTTCGGACGGTATCAGGCAGCTATCCGGTATCAGCGCTGGCCTAGCGTGGGCGGTGGTAGACGAGGGCGCCCCGTACTAGTCGCGAAGGCAGCTCGAGTAGCTAACCGACCGTCACACTCGGAGGAAGCTGCTGCTCTTGTCGCTGGCGTGATGAGGGTGTGCTTGCTTTATGCAGTGTTCCTGGGGACATCCTGGCCGCGCCGGAGGAAGAGAGCACCTAACTAGGGAAGAGAGGGAAGAGAGGGAGGACAAGGGCGACAAGGGCGACGGGTCAGGAGCAGCGTCTGAAACAGACCCCTCCCTGTGCCTGGCGTCTTCCTTGCATTTCCCAGAAGCAGTAGAAGAAGCAGTAGAAGAGGAAGAGGCAGCATCATCTGTCTGTCTGTGTCTGTGTCTGTCGTGTTTCTCGTCTGTCTGGCGTCTACGTTCTAGGGTCAGGCCAGTCTGACTCCTTCTCCTCCGACCACCTCCGACCACCTCCTGTCTTCTCTCTCTTACTTACTCCTGTTCTTACTCCTGTTCTTACTCCTGTTTCCTGTCTCCTTCTCCTGTTTACTGCTTCTTCTTCTCTTCTGCTTCTATCTTTAACCTGCTTACTCACCTGCTTCTACTTCTTGTCTACTTCTTCCTCCTACAACTTTCTACGTCAGCCAAAGTCACTTTTTGTCGCTTCGCCTGAAACGCCTCAACCTTTTTTTCCTTTTTCTCTCTTTTCTTTTCTTATTCTTCTATTTTCTTCTTTTCTTCGCGACGTTCACACCAGCAACGCAACCTTCGACCTTTTCTCTTTTCTTCTTCTTCTTCCTCGACTTCTTCAACTTCTTCAACTTCTCCAGCTTTTCGTCTTTTCGTCGTCTTCACTTCTTCACTTCTTCTTCTACTTCTTCTTCTTCTTCCATTCTTTCTTTGCCGTCCGCTCCTTTACACGGCTCGTCGCTCGTTTTTCTTACTTACGTCTTCTTACAGCTCGCGCTCGCTCTTCAGCCTGCTGCTGCTGCTGCTGCTGCTGCCTTGGTCCAGCAACTCTTTTTCCAACAACCACAACAACAACATCAACACCCACACTCTTTTACTTTGAGATATCTCACTTCTTTCTTTTTATCTTACTTCGACCAGATCAACCAGCTTGGACTACTACATTCATTCACTGTCTTTCTTTTCCCTCCCTTTTTTTCTGCGTCCTGCTGTCTCGACTCGACGTGTCTGAGACAAGAAGTCCGGTCGCCTCAAAACAACAACATCAACTGAAAGCCATCCGCTCCTTTTTCATCCTCAGCCTACGCTTCTCATTCTTCTCGTCGATGTCTGGATACTTCACTTAGAGAAGCGGGTTTTGCCCACTCTTTTTCACTGCGCGCGCCAGCCGGATACTCTTGGGGCTGCCTTTTCGCTCTTTTATCTTTCCCTTCTGGCTTCCCTTCTTACTTCATCTCGAACTTGACGTTTCGAGTTTCTGCTCCTACGACGACTTCACGATCATCGCTTCAACCAACAACCTCCTTGTCGACTGGCTCGCGGCGATCATTCATTCATCAAACAACGAGACGAAGACGTCCTTGTTTGGTTTTCTAGCTCCTTTCTACTACTTCTTCTTCTACAACTCCTTTTTTATTCCGTGTTTGGCTCCCGATTTATCCTCCTAGGGGTGACGCATGGTTTGATTACTGCATCAACAACAAGAACAACAACAAGAAGAAGAACAACCATAGCATGCCAATCATGTCAGATTCTCCCTTTGCGACGAGTGCTGGCATCTCTACTCCCACAGATACCATGTCGCTAGCCACGCCTCCTCCAACAGCCGCCTCCCAGACCTCTTCCTCCACATCCGCTACAGCCGCCACTGCTACAAGTACGGTCACTACAACCGCCTCTATGGCCAGTGCGAACGCCACGGCAGGTGATAGTCCTGCTGCTGCTCGCCCCGCCTCCCGCAGGCCTCCACGCAAGAGCACCCTGACCCAGCAGCAGAAGAACCACAAGCGCCAACGCGCCACCCAGGACCAGCTCGTCACCCTCGAGATGGAGTTCAAGAAGAATCCCACTCCCACAGCTGCTGTCAGAGAGCAGATCGCGGAGGATATCAACATGACCGAGCGTTCGGTGCAGATCTGGTTCCAGAACAGGTACGCTAAACCTAATTCAGCTATTCGATTGGCTCAGCCTCTCCAGGTACCAAATTCTAATATACTAACTTTTGTTTATTTGTTAGGCGTGCTAAGATCAAGATGATTGCCAAACGGGGCATCGAGACCGGGGAAGACTGTGATGCCGTCCCTGAGTCGATGCGAAGATACCTTGCACTCCAGCTGGATCCTGCCGGCTCGAATGCGCGAAACATGCTAGGCCGTGCGGGGGGCTATCCTTCGAACGAGCCCATGATGCAATCCGCCACCTCGTCTAAAGTTGGTACGTAGATCTCTCTCTATATATATATATCTATCTATTTTCTACTTTGACTAACAATCCATAGTGATCCAGCATTTTGCATGCCGCTCTCTCCGCATCGGCACCTGGCGCCGTGTGGGCCAAAACACCATGGACCTGGTCATCTTCTACTCTCCCGACCAGGCATGCATGACTTACTACATAAACAACGACTCTGCCGGCTACAAGATCGAGTACCCCTTCTCGAGCATCAAGAACATCGTTCTCGAGCCCGGTGACCCTGTCCCGCCATTGGACGGTGCTATTCCCCGATCAGGCGGCTTAGTCATCGAGCTAAACCGTCCTCCAAACTTCTACATGGACTCCTCCAACTCAGGCGGCTTCTACCAGTGCGGCGACTTCACGGAGGAACAGCAGGCTACCAAGTCGCTGGTTCACCATCTCGGAGGCCACCCCAAGGTCTTGAGCGTCCAGCTGGCCAAGCTTGTCTCACTTGAAACGTTCCAGAACCGCCATGTTCCAGCCTACCCGTTCACACCAAACACCCCCTTTATGGATGGCTCTCCACAGTTTGTGCCTCTCCATCGCCCTGCCTCGCAGCCAAACCAGTTCTCACGAGCCCAGAACCGCCTCTCTGTAGACAACCACCTGTCTGTAGGAGGTCTACACCCCAACAGAGGCCACAAACGCCAGCGCAGCAGATCGGTGCCTGGACCCGTTGACTTTGCTGCCCTACACGCCATGCCGGCTTTCCACTTCCAATCCGCAAACCCCTTCCAGCCAAGCACCCCACAGCACCAGGAGCACCACCACCCAGACATCTTCGCTCCCATACCCCTTGCACACTCGCAGTTTCAACTTCCCCTGAACATGGGTGAACCCGACCTCCACGTCGATACATCTGCGACCCAGCCACCACCACCATCATTCAGCATGTATCCTGCATCCGCAACCACGGCAGCTGCGGCTTCTACTCCTGGAACCGACTTTGTGTCCACCCCGCTCTTCAGCAGCGCGCCAGACCACCACCCTCAACCCCTGGGAACTCCATTTAGCTTGCCGTTCCTCTCTCCCTCACCAGCAGTCGACATCGACATCGACTCTGACCCCCACAGCATTCCCCAACAACATCAGACCCAATCGGCCTCCTCCAACGGCCACTCGCCTCCATTGACTGCCACCCAACGCTCGTCTCCAACCAGCATGTTCGCCTCAACCGTCACAACCACAGGCGTAGATGACGGCATCATGCTCAGCGATCTATACGCTAAGCAGAACCTAGGGTGTAGCAGCGCCATCACCTCCCCAGGCATGGAAATGGACGAGTCCTTTGCAATGACCTTCCAGGGTCTAAGGGCACACGGCCACGGTCACGGTCACGGCATGATGGGTATGGGCTTTGACAGCGGCACAGTAGACCCAAGCACCCTTGCTGCTGAATCTTGAGAGAAGCCAGGGATATCCCGCAAGGCGAGCAAGCTGAGGACGGGATGATATGCATAATAAGGTTTTGATGTCATGGGTAAAACTGTTTCATCAAACCCTCTTCTCCTATCCAGACGGTCACCGCCCTACTCATGGTATCACATTACCACACACCTTTTGGTTGAGTTGGTTTTTGTTCTTTTTAACTTTCTAGCCAACTCACTACAACCATTTTGCTTCTTCTATATCTGGCATCATCTTGCCATCTTTACGCCTTTTTTTTTCCTTTTTAGGATTTATATTCACTTCTTGAGACTACGGCCGGGCCTGTAGATGACCCCCTTTCCTCTCACCTTATTTTATTCCTTACGTTGCAGTGCAGTCACCCTTTTGCAGTGCAATCTTTTTTTTAACTTCTTTTCTTTTTTTTTTACTTCTCTTCTTATTTTTTGTTCTACTCTTATTGACTTTTATGAACCCCCTTTCTACTTTCTACCACCCACTTATATATAACCCCCCCCTTCCATGGCAACCTTCTCCGCTTCCTTTTCTTTCTTATTTTACCCATCTCCCTTTCCCGTTTCTCTTCTCTTTTTTTCTTGCATTTTCTCTGGGAATTAATGATGCCCAACCGATGTTATCTTTTACTTATTTCACCTAACAACCCCTTACCTTCTTAACTTTTGCTTTCTAATTACCATGAGCACGGGCAAGGAACCGTCTGCCAATTGGTACTGGGAGGAATATGGAATGAACCAAAACAAACAAGAAAAGCAGATGTCTTTTTTACTCCCCCCTTGCACCTCTCGTTCCCATCCTTGAAGCTTGTTACGTACCCGTCTCATGACCGACCCGACCCGAATTACTCTCTACCCTTGCTTTGTGTATCTTCTCAATCGTATCAATGCTTGTCTTTGAGGAAATATGATGCGTGTACTTAGCAAGGCTCACTCACACCACTTTTCTTTTTACCTTCCCGGATTCTCTCAGAAGTGTTTTTCAAATATGATATTATTTATAGCTTTACTGTTACATCATCCATACCATTACCACAAGTGTTAACGATGTAAACCCCCACAAACAAACACCCCCGTAAAACGCCATGCTCCAGACCGTCTAGACCCTCTAACTCCAACACAAAACAACCAAAATCAAACCCCTAAAGATGCTGCCACGCCTTCGGCAGCGCAGCTTTGACTCCGCTCCGCTGCAGCTTTCTCACCAAATACCTCTCCACCCCCGCCAAAACACCTCGATAACTCTGCCCTTCTCTCCCCTTCATATCCTGCGTCACGCCATCTCTCGTCCACACGCTCCACGACCCCATCATCGAAGCCATAAGAACATCTGTTCCCACCCGATCCCCAACAACAACCACCTCATCCGCCCTCTCCACCACGCCCCGACTCTTCAAATACTCCAACACAGCCGCATACGACATCGGCTTCTTCACCGCCGACCCCCCTCCAGGGGCCCTGAACACCTTAATATCCAACTTCCCAAGATACTCTTCTAGCTTCTTCGCGTCGTCTTCATACCGCTTGCTTCGCGGGTCTGATCCGGCGGTGTTGGATACGATTAGTATCCCGTCCGGATTCGTATGCATGTTGAAAGGCGACGACTCGCTTGTCCGTAGCTGTTTCAGTTTCTCGTAGTAGGCTGTTGGAAAAGTGAGTTTGTGAGGCGGCGTTAGGGTGTTGTCTTTGTCTATCACCAGCGCTCGGATGGTGGGTGGTCGTGCCCCGGCGGCCTCGGGTGCAACGGAGTCAATTAGATGGTAGGATAGGTCTTCTGGTAGTTGTAGGAATGTTGAGATGGTAAGGTGTGGTATTAGGAGCGAGGGATTGCGCATGAACGCTGATGCCGTGAGTTGAAGCCGGCGAAGTTGGTGTTGAACAGCGGCATTGTTGCTTCTGCTTCTGCTAATGCCGAGGTTTGACTTGCAATTGGCTATTTGTAGTGTCCCTTTTCGGTGTAAATGGTATCAAATGGGTATATGTTGCTGTTCTCGCTGCTGTCTTTGTTGATGTTGTTGGTGTGAAGGCGACTGAAGCTGGTGAAGTCATAACTTCCCATGGTGGTCCGTGCGTGGAAGCTCAAACCAAGCAAACTTTCTTCTTTTCTTCTCGATATCAAAATCACCAAAACCAAGCGGGAAGGAAGATCGAGTGACCAACGAACAAAAGCTGCCTTTGACGCGCGCGCCTTGATTTGGACTAACGGTTCTGCTTGATTTTACTGCTGTTTTTCGATTGCACTCTATACTCCGCGGGGTTTTGTTCTCTTCTTTTTACTCGATCCTCCTTAGCATCACTCACCATGGGTAAATTGACCAGTACCATCGGCATTCCTATCAAACTTCTTAATGAGGCACAGGTCTGTTTTTCTCCCCGAGACGGCAAAATACCTGCTTCTGCACCCGATTTTGTTCTTATACCTGCACCTTTCACTCACGGGAGGGGATCAAATGGCTGATAGTCGTCTAATTACAGGGCCACGTCGTTACTCTCGAGATCACATCCGGACATGTCTACAGAGGGAAACTCCTTGAAGGTGCGCGCAATCACCGCGTTAACGCGATTCGACCCATATCCTCCTTACGCTTCTGTCGCTCCCTCCACACTGCTCGAATTTGCTCGCTGATGATTTTGCTATAGCTGAGGATAACATGAACGTACAACTCAAGGATATCACTGTTACAGCACGAGACGGCCGTGTATCGCATCTAGACCAAGTGTATATCCGCGGAAGTCATGTCAAATTCTTTATTGTTCCCGATATGTTAAGGTATGAGTGCTATCAATCATCCCACGCCAGCCTATTCTACACCTGTAACTATATATGACTAACCCGTCCCTTTTCCTCCCCAGAAATGCTCCAATGTTCCGATCCAGAGGCCAGCGAGGACGAGGTGTTGGTTTGGCGAGAGGCAGAGCAACTGTTAACAGGGCAAGAGGCCAGCGAAGAGGCTAAGGGTCCAACGATAGAAATGAAGTTATTGGGCTGGCGTTTTTATTCATTTGATCATTTTTTCTTCCCGTTTGTTTGCGAACACTGTTGCTGAACGAAATATACTTGATGTAACGGCTTTTTTTATTATCTAGTCATGCAGGTCTATTGTCGGTCTGTGTTATTTCCAGCCAGGTCAAGACGGAAAGAAATAGAGGTTTTAATCAAGAAGTTCAGAATAACAGTATAGATTCTTCTGATATCCCTGGTACGAATATCGATATAAAGCACCATTTGCGGTTGTTTTTGTGCATCTCAAATTGACCTGTTTCATCGTATCCTGTCGTGTGATGTTGAATATCGTATGCTTTCTCAGTCTCAAAGTCAACAACTCCGAACAAATATACGGTACCGACACAATTCACCATGTCTTCGCCTCTCAAGCGGCCGGAGAAGGCAAAGAACAAGGTCAACCAAATTTCAAACCCTCGCCGGCTCCTGATTCTAGCTCCGAGTACGGAATCTCAAACAGTTATCCCACCCTTCCTCACCCGCCTGACTGGCCAGCCGCCCATTCTCCCCTCGCTGAAATCCGACACGAAACAAACTGGTGAGAAATCTCCGACCGATAGCCGCCTAGATTGGAGTCTAAGTACCCATTCTAACTTGTATTGTAGACAGTGATGCGACAATCGACATCTCAGACGTCGCATGTACAGCTACTACCCCACCACCGGCGTCATTTGCGGGATACACCACACACGCGCCGTTACAGCTAAATACAAAATACTACAGCGCGGATATACCACTATGGGTCGACGAAGTTCCGTCACTTCCATTAATACCCTCATCGGATGTTTCCTCGTCGTCGGCCGGGGGGGATAGCGCAAGCTCCCCCGAGGCTTGGAGAAAGGAGTTCGCCAGCGAAGAGGCGCGGGAGGTCAGGGATGCCATAGGGGCAATAATAGTCTGCACGCAAAAGCCGGAACCGCCTGATCCGGCTTTACTAAGGGAGGGGATGATGGATGGGGGTGAAAACACTGACAGCGCTATTTTTCAACGCGCGGTGGACAGGACTAAAGATCTTGCTCGTGCGGTTATAGAAGTCAAAGCGCTGGCCGAGGAAGAGAGAGGTGAGATAGGTGATATCCCTGGTGTGATTGTGTTGGTGGGGGATAAGTGTGAGAAAGGTATCTCCGCTGCAAGTAAGCATGACGATGGTGATGCTTCAGCGGATTCAGCGGAGTATGGAGCATTATGGTGGGACGAGGAGTTGAGTGATCTAGGAGTTGGCTCTGGACTTGAGGTAGTGTTTTGGGATCCTAAAGGAACCACTGAGGATCCCAAAGCAAGAAACGAATATGGAGGTAACAACCCCCTGTTCTCTGAGTACGCGACTGTGACTAGCTGACTCGTCTCTCTAGAACTCATGGGCATTGCAAGAGTGCAGGAAGTATTAGAAACTCACCAATGGTCGTCTTCAGCCTCAGATGACGCGGAGTACGATTTGGAGTCGATTAGCTTACACGGAGACGAGGAGGCCATTGGAGGTTTCGCTCTAGAAGCTAATGAGCTTGAAAAGGAAATGGCTGGTCTTCGGCTTGCTATCAACAGCAAAAGGAATGATGGCAGCATTGATGATAAGTTTGAGGATATCGGAGATGACAGCCTTCAAGTCGAGCAACTTGAAGGGCTAATGATGAGAGTGCAGGCCATAAAAGACATGGGGGCAGATTTACCTGACCAGGAAAGGAAGAAGTTTGCTGCAAAAGCCATTAGGGATCTAATGAAGGATATATGAGATTATAATATTAATTAAAAGACTTCTATTCTGTAGAGACCCCGTCTAGTTGAAAACGTATTTAATTCAATGTCGCTGGCGTGTAGGGTAGGGCGCAATTCTTAAAGGGCTTTCTTTTTGCCCTCAGCCTTCATCACTTTCCTCCTCTGCACCATCATGTGGGTAAACAATATATAGGACCCTGAATTATCAACTTAGTAAGCTATCAGATGGCAGGGTTTATGCATATAATGGTCATACCAGGAATGTAAACGAGTAAAATAGCAATGAATGCAAAGCGGAAGATGGCAAGCAGACCGCTTGCATTGACCACCGTAAGGTAGATCAAAAAGCATTCGCTTGAAATCCCAACTGGGTATAAGATGAAAAACGTGTTATATCTGGAGTTAAAGGGTAAAAAGGTTATCAATGCGGTTGTCACGGATGAGAGGGAGTGGGGGCAATGCGAACCTCAACCACAATATGGCTTTAGGAATACCCTGTCCCAGAATCTGGAAGACAAAAAAGCCATATCTAATACACTCCGTAATCCCCCATGCAAACAGACACCCAATAAACCCCCAATCGCTCAGCTGGGCAGAACTCATCCCATGACCGAGAAGAAAATATTTGCTCGCCCCCGTGCCCTCTAATTCGAAGATCGGTAGAGTGGGACTGAATGGCGAAAAGACGTACATGACTCCCCAGACCAGCAGTAGCCTGCTGGCTACCTGCATGGTGGTAGTCATCACAGACGCTCGAACAAGTCCGAACAAGGAGTGAAGAATCTCCAAGGTGGCGAGTGATTGAGTGGTCCGGAGCAGGGGGAAGAGATAGACAAAAAGCCCGGCAATCCCTTCGCTCTGGCTGCCATTGCTGCCACTGTATATCTGGAAGAGAGAAGAAAACAGGCGGAAAGTGAGTGTACCCCAAAGCCCTAGGGATACTAGGTTGTACAGGAATAAGTAAGCCTGCGTGAGAGATGAGGCTGGCGTTGACGATCTGGAGGGTGCCATCTTGGGGTTGTTTCTCCTTGCCTCACTTTTCACCGGACAATGGCTGTGGTATCAATTAGTGGACGCTTCAAAACAAACAACGCGATCAATTGAAGTTGTCTCGATTCCCTTTTAAGGAAAGTTTTTTTCAACGCCCTGCAGATATTCACGTGATTGGCTACACGCCTTATCAGATTCGATCTTATCAATTTATCTCGGCGACCAGGGCTGCTCGCAACCTTGGAAGCTGGCTCACTACCCTAGGTAGGTAGGTAATATGGTAAAAAGCAGATTTTGGGCTGGTGAGTATGATGGCCTCTATGTTTGTTCATTAAATGGTATATAATTTTGCTACGAGGACGGTTTCTATCAACATCGATATGTTGGCTAAGGTAGCATATCATAAAGGTAAGAAGCAGGCAAGCAGGGGGCCGATTGAACTACTTCTTCCCCTTTCCCTTTTTCTTCCTTGTGCCTCCTGTGCTTGCAATCACCTGGCTACCGGCCTTTGCAGGTGTAGACGAACCATGGCCATCTTCTGCCTTATCGTTGACTACACCACCTTGGGTTCGGTCAGCTGCCCTTTGCTTGCCCTTTTTGCCTCTAGGTCGATAGCTCGATCGGTCTCTCAAGGGAAGCCATCTCTCAGGGTCAACTTTCTCGTTTGGATCCATATTCTTCGCTTTTCGGATCCGTTTATTTTTCTTCGCCGCGTCCGGTGCTCGCCGTTTCTGGCCTTGTCTTAAAGTAGAGGCAGCTGTGCTCACAGGGAGTTGAATGCCGGCGTTTTCCAGGTAGGACACATCTACACCGGCAATCAACTCTTGGACGGGCAAAAGGGATTTCACGGGGGACTCAACAAGAGCCGGCGAGGAAATGGCATGAGAGGCGACAAAACCTGCAGTTGCGATGCGATCAGTGCCATCTCTTGAATGGAGATGGGCAAATATTCCGGTAGCAGTCGATATGTCTGCCGAGTCATGTGAGTTAAAGAGAGATATTGCCGCCGCGCGTAGTAGTAGTATTGGGTGATAAGAAGGGTCCTTCTCCAGCCAATACTTTGCAGCCTTTGATAGCTCGGAATTTATATGATGTTTGCGACCTTGAGTTCTGTACAAGGTAACTAGGATGTTCACCAAGCCAGGGCTAAATCGAACCATCATCTGAGAGTCATCACCAGTTGCTTCCAATTTCTTGGAGAAACTCTCTAGCGTGGATATTGCGGCATTGATGTTTCCATCTGCCACATGAAGTTGAGTAAGAACCAAGATGAGGCCGAGATCATGAGGACGTATTTCAGCAAGAGATGATATTTTCTTTATCGCATTCTTGCCTTCAGCTCCCTGCGTGTGGGCGGCAGCATTGAACACGGCGAGAGAGTTTATATCTGATGAAAGGGTAGTAGAAGAGGGGCGTGAAAGAGTTTTAGATGTCGACCTTGAAACTCCATCAAACTTCTGGACCATGAGATCGATGACAAAAGCATTTCTGTTCAAGGTGACGTTCTGATAGGAAAATAATTTATCGTTATCAGTCGGTCTCGAAGTTCGTCCGAAGTTCTTGTGTTTGATGTAAGGGTTAAGGTTATGATCGGTTGTAAGAAGAGCGAGATTTTCAGCAATGATCTTAGTAGAAGATTCGGTAATCCTGCATATGCATGTCAGCTACATTGGCCTAACGATAGTCCCAGTTCCGGGTGAGTGTACATACTCGGCAAAGTCAATGCCTCTAATAAGCGTTTCTGCCTCTTCAACCTTCCCCTGCTGCAAATAGACATGTGCCTCCTGGATTGTGATGGGCAACATTTCTGCTTTCTTGTCTTCGGGGGAAAGCTCGTCAGACGCTTCGCATAGTCCTTTCTCTTATGTCAGAAAGCACCTAGAACGATATTCGTAGATAACATACCTTTTGATATCGTCAAAAGTTCCAGTGCCTTCTCATAACTGCCCCTGGCTATATGTTCACATGCTACATTATAAGCGGTCTCAAAAACATCCAGATCCAAACCATGCCGATTTGGTACCATATCCCATGCAAGGCTACTTTTCCCTGCCCAAAGCCTTTGAGCCTCAGTTGCTGCTATATTGATTTGCAAATCAGTGAGCTCCCCTGTGGAAGCTCTCTCATCCCCGATCAAATCTTGGTAGATCTTGAGAGTCCGGTCAAAATCTTCAGCTCTATAGGACTATAATATTAATGGATTAGCAACGTTTCTGAGGGAGCTCGAACCATATAAAAGAGGAAGGGAGATTATTGGTTTTAGGCAATATCTTTTGACTAACTGATAGGTGATAGGACACGAACCGCTTGTGATTCAACATGCTTTGCACCTCTTTCAGGACCAACAGAGGCAGCTACTGACATCGCCTCGTCCAACTTCCCAGATTTATACAGCGCATAAGACCATTCAAGCGGCAGCCTTTTCTTCAACTCATCGCCCCCTTCCTCAATCACGCGAATCGCATCCTCAAATCGGTCCAATTTGATAAGCGCAATAGTTTTGATATGCTGTGCGTCCACATCGGCTCGAGACTTTTTTAATATCGAGTTGCAGGCTTTGATGAATTCTTCATGATCATCTATAGTAGATCTTTGCATGAGAGCACTCAGGCTCTGCAAAGTCGTCCCCATGGGGGCTGAGGTTGGCGATTGCGATTTATCAGGGTCAATAGCGGGGGATCAACGAGGACAGGTGGAGGCTCCGCGAGGCGTTCAAATCCAGAGTTTGCTAGTCGCCGGCAGAGCCTGGGAAGCAAATAGCGATACCCAACACTCGTAGTTCAAATTACCAAGCTTATTCGTCATTCGTCTGCCTTGTTCTATCCTTCAATCTGTCTGTATATCATACATGATGTCAAATTCTATCACGTGAAGTTAAAAGCCCTATGCCCTAATAACTGTTTATTAATAAGCAAGTATAATTATATAATACTCAGGGGTTGCGCTAGGCCTAAAACGTAGAATTGGATATAAAACTCTAATGTAACCTTCGCAACTTTCACTCGTCTATTCGCAAAAGAAACAACGTCCACTTTTCGATTGAGGAACAACTTCTAGCCTTGCAGCCAGCGCAGTCGACTTTTACACCGCATCTTATGGCCGGGATACCAAATGCACTGAGCATGCCACTGACAGGAGTGACTTCTGCTGCCAAGTCCGCCTACATCCCGGACGCTCGACTCTCAAGACACTTGCGACTTAGCCACATGCCACTTAATTGGGGACGCGTCGCTCACGGATGAGATATACCACATAGGTGGAGCGGTATGTGCTCGGATCGCTGTGGCCATCCCGATATCCTCTGGCAGTCCAGATCCCATAAGTTTCTTCTCGACGTACTCCGTATGTTACGAAATACCAGCAGTCGAAATACGGAGAACTAGCACATATGTGCCTCGGGCCGTCGAATGAGGGTCTTCAGTATCAAGGATTCGAATGCCCGGATTAGGAGGCTTACAGAGACGCCACCCAACCATGGCTGATCCGCTTGTAGATCCCACCACTCATCGCAATTACCAAATCTCTTTTTTATATACATCGATGCGGATGGGCTCGTGATCGAGAGACTTTACGGGCTGGTAGGCCGAGAACCAGACAAGCAAGTTAAAATATACGATCGTCGCGAGATGGTTTACTAGCCACTGGCCGTACCTTGCCAACTTAACGAAGGGTTCGGTAGGACAGTAAAATGGCTGGTTCCAACATAATTCTACTTAGCTTTGGCCTTGACCGTGGGTTTTGATCGATTGAGGATATGGTATCAGGTGAATATGTTTACCTGGGGCACAGGGAATGGAACCCCTGCATCAAGTTTCATGCAAAATGCATTGATCGGCTAACGGCTGATGTTAAGCTGTCATGGATGACAGTCATGTCTGAAAGTGATCCATTCGAAGTGTGGCGAGGGGTGGCTAAGATCCCGAAGACTCTACTTACTCCGCCTGCCGGTTTGCTAGAATACCAGACACAGTTTAAACCAAATACGTGAGAACTTAGTCTCGTCTACTGATATAGTACCAGAAATAAGGTCAGTCAGAAATATGAAAGGCTCGGGATATGCCTGGAGTTTTCACCGAAACATTTGTCGCCTTGTTGTACACTCATAGAAAGAGACACTACCTAAAAATCGGCAACATCGGTCTGAATTAAAAATTACATGGGCTATGACAGGCTAAGGAAAAATTTGAGTCTGAAGAGAGAACAAAAGTATAATAAAGGAACTAATCAAGGAAGGCGTGAGTGTTTTTCGGATGGGGTCCGCAAATAGTCCGAGTCATCGTCACTGTGACGAGGGCTGCTATTTCTCCGGCTACTGTTGCTGTCGCTTTCTGAGTTATTGCGAGCCTTGACCTGGCTACGCAAAGTTGCCACCTGTCTCCTCCGGGCATTTATGAACCAGTTGCTGATCTGGAAACACGGACATGTTAGTTCTTGTGAAGGCCGCCATACTAAAAGAGTATGGATGAAGGCTTACCTGGCTAATAGTCAATCCGGTCCGGCTCATAAATATCTGTTTATCCTCTTCAGTTGGGTATGGATGATCAAGATGCTCCCATAACCAGGCTCGGAGCATGTCTGTAACTGGCTTTGGCAGGTTCCCTCTCCTCTTTTTCTCTCTCATGTCACCAAGTTCACATTCTGAGAGGCAAAAGCCTGAGGCTGGTCTAAAATGGCCAAACGTTGATTGGGGATACGCCCTGTCGCAAGCGTGAGGATGCTCATATGAAGAAGGGTATGACAGTTGATCGCGGCAATCACAGGAAGACATCATGTTGACTGGAGAAGATGAATGTGAGAAATTCGAGGAATCGAAAGATAATTGACTCCTGGGAGATGATATTGAGTAGCTCGATAACTCCCCCTCATTTCTTCCTCTACCGTTCAGCGGTGCATATATGGCGTTGCTGTTGGCATTCGGCGAAACCTTGACGAAGTATTCCCTTGATGGGGATGGGACAGGAGGGGGTAATGACCGGTTGATCTCGTTAAGAGTAAGTTTAGGACGGGAATGTGATTGTGAGGCAGACATTTGGGGTTTCGATTCCGCTACGTGGGGCTGTTGACTTGACGATTTGGCACTGTTTCCCATGAACCTGTCTGGTCGCAGGGAAACATCATCAAACCGACTATCTCTGGCAAACAGTCTGGATGGAAGCCTATCAGTGTGTTGAGTGGGCGGTGGCATGGTATCCGGCAGCGAGCCTCGCCTCCAGTTCTGATTAGACTGAGTATAAAACACTCCACCCTCTATTTCATCATGGAGATGATCGGGCAGAAGCTAAACAAAGTTAGAAAACAGTGCTTCACATGGATATGGGATCAAGTCTCATTATATTCCTACCTCTCTAAATGAGGGGAGCTTCTCCGCGCGGTGATCTGATAGTACCGTTGAGTAGGCGACCGTCATATTTCCTGATAACTGCCCAATTCTGCAGAGAGATTTAAAATTTGAGTGTCAAAATCGTAGGAAGCAGCACCAGTATCATTCAATAAATGCCAAATGACGAGGCGGTTATGGGATATGGCAATATATATGTTTATTTTGTACTGCTCGAAGACGTTGGGTCGGGTTGAAGCCAGTAAACCGGCTCAGTGTTTAAGCGTGAGTTAGGTATCAAACGCCGATAAAGTTCAATCTTCAGGCTGACGAAGGGAGTGTATGATATATAGGCTGATGTAGGCCAAACTGAGAAAACGTCACAGAAGATGGTACTCCGTTTGCAAGGAATGCTTCTAGGTGATGCTGGGGAAGAGACAGGCGAGTAATATATGTATCAAAAGGCACACCTGCGTCTGTTATCGAACACCGTCCAGCGGCCACCACCGTCTGAAGGTGGGTGGGATTTCCTTGGATCCACACACTGATCGCCATGGGTTGTTATGGGCGAGAAGAAAAAGAAGAATGACAGGGGCAAAGACGCTTGAAAGGGCCTGTCCTGATCTGGTCCGATTGTGGAGGGCTTGGAGGAGGGTATGGCAAAAAAGCAAATTCGGTCGGACAGAAAAGCTCCCCATCAGACTGATTTGCCTGGCCTGACGAAAAAAAAGAAAGTGTGTCCTGCTGCTTGTTCCCAGGCTCAGCATCATTCGAGCACCCACTTGCTTGTTCAATGATACGATGCTCGGCCCTTTCGCTAGGGACCAATAGCTGATGGTCAGGGGTTCAAGCTAACGAGGTAGTTGCTCTGCCGTCAGAATATCATGCTCTGCCGCAGGGCTTAACTTAACGATCCAGCCAGAAAATAGCATCAGACCCCCAAAAGTACTCTCTGACATGTCCCAAAGAGCACTGACAATGGAGGTTGGTGGATCCAAAAGGCTGCATCTCGAGCTTTATGGAGTGAGATCTCCGAGGGTGAGGCGTTTTAGCATTCCCTGATGCCCGCCACAGATTGGGTTGCCTCAGAAGCAGGATGAATTAACGCCCATTCTCAGGCATAACGCCAATTCCCAGTATCTCAAGTTGGTCTGATGGAATACTACATGGCATAATCCCATATTAAGACACGATTGTGGTTCTTTCCCTTTTCTTTTTTACCCTACATCTCTTTTCTTCTGCTCGGTGACAGGCTTAAGGCCCTCGCGGAGCCTAGAGGGAGCAGAGGAGGAAATAGAAGAAGAAAAGAGCCATATTATTACTCCTTCTCCATGGCCCTCCGTATCCACATGGCAAAGAAACTACAGTTTGCATCCACCAGACGCGGGGTGGATGATATCAAACATACCCTGGGACATGTCAATATAGGTACGGGAGTCAAAATGCCTGCGTTACGGCTGACGGTTGCTAATCGCCCTGAAAACCAAATGCCGAACAACAGATTATTGCCAGGAACAGTTGACCAAATACAGACCTGTGGAGTGTCTACTCTGTACATTGCAAGGCAAGAAACCTTGATCTGGCATCGAATCTCCGTTTACTCTCAAGCCACTATCGACTTGCAAATTCAGGTTTTGCCTTGATAAAATTGCAGTGGGAGTAAAGGGAAAAAAAAAGGAAAGAAAGAAAGAAAGAGGAACCAAAAAGAAAAGAAAACGATATCCATGCGTTCGGGCTTTGAGGCGCTCAGAAGACTATTCTGCAAATCTGTCCTTACGAGGGAGAGTCGATACCAGGTTGAAGGACGTGACAAGCGCGAACCGAAAAGTCATCCACGCAAAGACCAAGGGCGTTCCAATAATCAGTTTCCTCGTACCGTGTATACGGAGTACCTCTGCGCTAAGCAGCCGGTTCCTTGGACCCCGAGCTCTGTGGTTTGGCCTTTTAAGGTTGAAAAACGTATATCAACTGGCTCTACCAATATCTGCTGTCACACAGCATCCGAGAAGAAACGATGGTCGAATTTGTTGCAGCAAATAAATAGATTTTTATTTTTCTGGCATGATTCAGCCCATCACCGGCCACCACCAAATCCCTAGTACATTGCCATCTACTACGTAAAGTTTCAGTTAAATCGAAACATGGCTGGCTTGCGATCGAACGATCGGCCAATCACACGACTCAAAACTTGGAATTTGTGGGAATATTGACTTCGACTTGCTCGATATATAACTTGGTTCCTTTCAATCACGACTGAATCTGACAGCAACGGGCATATCTTTTAGGGCCCTGATCTGCCGAAATACTGGGATAGTTTCTACCAAAACCCCATACAGAGAACACCATCTCGACAGACGAGTTTCTTCATTCAGAGTTTCTTATGACCCCCACCCCCCGCGCGCAGACAGGGATATGTTGGCCCTAGCCTAGTTGTCTACGAAATCGATCGTTGCCACGTCGGGCGGTTGTCAGATCTGCTAGTCGCTCTCACAAAGTCAGGTATCTCAAAGGTGGGAAAGCCATCATAGCATACATGCAAATCGCCGTATTGAGCAACGACAAATCGGGCCATAGCCTGGAAAGTGTTTAGTACCATATTTACACCAGTCTGACCTGACCCTGCTTGCCTATTACGGGTAGACGGAGAAGCGTGTAACGTGGCTCTCGAAGTCGCTTTTCCCACAATAAAGTCAATATATGGCGGGTTTGAAGCAAACACTCCGACCACCAAATAATTGACAACTCATCTAATTTTGGAGGAGGGATAAAAAAGCAAACTAAGGAAACGAGTAAATGAACGAATAGCCTTGCCTTTCTCTCGTTCGATATTCGGCATCCTATCGTTACTATGGTTATGCCATGCTACCAAGTCGTGCTGAACATTACTGGCTAACACGGTGGTCTCCCGCAGCTGCTCATGCCTTACAGCGTATGCTGTGATGCAATGCATATAATCTCGATGGTTTCAGGGTGCGCATAATAGGCCCTTCAAATGGAGCACTCTGTACATGCAGTGGCATAAGTGACAGGTGACCCTTATCTTTTACCAATGATATAGTCCCGTTCGCCGCTGTTGTTCATGCTTCTTACGTCGTGCTTCTAATATGCGTGGGCAGATTCTAAACTGCGAGGCAGAACTCTGAAAAGCATCATTCGATGAAACAACTGTCCCTTTCACCGGGAAACGAGAAATGAATATACAACACAAAGAACTCTAACCGACATGGTTGAAGCTCTGCCAATGAACCCCTGAGGTCTTGTTGCCGAACTTCACACTCCGGGCAGGCCCGTTCGCTTGCCGGATGGCAGCCGGAACTAGTTATATGCACATTTCCCACTTGGGGTCGACATGATGGTGGTACAGGAGGTCAACCTACTGTCTTTGCGCCTTGTCTCCAGGGAATCCTTTTCGCCGACAAACCAGGAAACGTTGCTCTTGTGTCACAACTGGTCGCTCTCACAGACTTTCAGTTACGTTTGACTAACAACAGTAGAGAACATCGGATACCATTGGGATATACTTATGCAGGAAGGAAAAAGCGGATGGGATCAAGAGAAGGCATCCAGCGGACCTAGAATCATGGACATCACGACGTAAAGTGACGAATCATAAACCGACCATGAAAAAGCAAATATATTCCTGATTTGATCCCTTGGTCTCTCTTTACCTGGCGCACGGAGTCTATCTTGACATACCGACACATAAAAGCTCCTCTCGGGATTCCAAGGGGCGCCGCCACAGGTCCCGATGGCCGATGCGTGTATGCGCGGTTGTCACACATACCAATTGCCCCCTCCCTCCCCACGCACTGTTAAAGTGCGTTTTGTTATCTTTCACCAGCTGTTCGTGTAAGGCCGATGCGCTGTACGAAAATGTATTGCACAATCCTGGGGTGATGACCTGACATCTTAAAAGTGTCACTCCATACCCCTGCCACTGTTGGGTGTAAGACTCGCGCGCATTGCATAGATATATTCTTGCGTGGGATGCCCGAAAACGTCCGCTGAGGGTATTTGTATCGTATATGCATGCGCCTTTCCGTCATGCGACCTCGATCGAGCTTTTCTTACCCATGGCAAACAAATCAGCCGAAACATCCTGTGAGCGCATCGCTTATGAAGAGTGTTTGATGGACTATGTTAAACAAACTTCATTACCCCATCCGGCCACAATTTACCTGTCTTTCAAGCTTCTGTATGGCCCAGCCTAGAAAGCCTCTTCCCCATAGACGGGCCGCACGTAAGACAGACACAGATCGACGGGGATTTAACCAATGCTACGTTGTCAAAGTTTGCCGTCTTCGCTGACCCTGGGAAGCCGCTTGACTCTTGACAGAATCTGAGAGAACTGCTCTCTTTCTCGGCACCTCGCCGTCTCTACGGTGCCAGGCATACGTAACTCAATAATATCTGCCTGACAAACAGAAGCTCTCGGAAGTAGCCCGCATGGTGATATATATTTGCTCAGGGTTACCTGCCAACGAACGCTCTTTTTTGACAGCAACCATGCTTGGAGCTCCCTGGTTTCTCCGTTACATGCTCTTATTAGAACTACTCAATACTTGGTAGGAGTATGAGGGTGTAGTATTTCTGATTCGCAGTCGGTTTTTTTGTTATCCAACTTCTTCGAGGGCCATGCACAGCGCACAGTGCCCTTGGTAGGGCGAGACCAAAGGCTGCGATCGTCTCTCAATATCAGAATATTTTCCTTGTTTGATTACTCAGAAATTATCGAAGATATCGTTTTCTCTTTTCTTGGTTTAATCATCGATGGCTTATGATACCCAGATTCCTCCTTAGCCTACTGTTAGAACGAGAGGTGGGAAGTTACTTGTCACTACGTGACGGACGTGACTTGCTGAAGGACACCCCTTCATTTACATTGTCAAGAACCAGATTAGGTCTTTACAGCGACAGTAATGCTCTGTACAACCCCGCTGTAGATCACCCTGTGGCGTCTATGGGCGCAGCAAATTCCATGGTTCAAAAGCGATAGTCAATGGTTCCAGAACTCTGGCGCCTCAGGGCATACGGAGGTCCCGTACGTTGGATTTCCATATCAACGGGTACAACTGGGCAGGACAGGGGAAAATCATACCAACATCATCGTCTACTATGTAGCACGTATTCTGCCATGCTTATTTTACTTGTATAACCCTTTTTCTTCTTTCTTCCTTCTATGGAAGAGCCATTTGTCTTTATTTTTCCTGGTTCCTGGCCATGGGCGGTTGAATGAAACCTGAAATGTTGTTCCCCAACTTCCTTGATTGCTGGGAGGAAAGAAATAACGGCAAACTGCTGCCGCCAGTGCCAGAATTTATTGACAATATCCAGGCAGCTTGATATCAGTATTTATCAAGATGACATGTATTATTTTCCTTTGGAAAACGACGATGTACAACCCCAAAAATCGAGATTTCCTGGTCGCAGGTATCCCTTGTAACAAGACTATCAAAAACGGGTCACAAATCCTGACAAGACCAGAGTTCCTAAGCCGGTTAACGGCTTAAGCATACGATGAAACTGATTTGCGGTGACTGCGTCAAGCTTGCAGAGAGGACAACATGAGTAGGCAAATATGGCCTGACATACGGAGTACTCCGTCGGTAAATGTGAGATGGAATGAAGAGATGGATGGATTGCTCCTAATGCTAACAGTTTATCTATGCTAAAAATAACCCCGAATGGAAATGACGAAAGTGTGGATGGGCTCAAAAAGTGAGGCGCTGATGACGCAGGAGAGAAAAATATTGAATAGGAGACTGGATGATAGCAAATGCAGATTTTGAAGTCGTTGGTCTAAATATGGTAGAAGCGGGATGCCGTTTGATAGAAGGTAATTTTTCCCGAAAGGTTCAATGATGCCCAATTTACCAAGTCTCCTATTACGAGTTGTCAGTATGGATGGATTCGTACTCAAATAAGAAAAAGAAGAAGAACTAAGACATACCGCAATGTACTGGCCAGCCGCCTTTTTCTCATCCCAGAATATTCTTGCCTGGTCTGGGTTCAGGTTGCCTTTTGCAATGGCTACGTCAATCAAGGCTGCCTCGACACCCTCACCCATGCCCTTGCTGCTGCCACAGACGAAGACTCGTCCATCAAGAGAATTGATTACGAACCAGACCAGGTCTGCTTGATGGCGTACTTCCTCCTGCACGTATCTACCTTCGCCTCGTCTACTCTGAACGACCTTCTTAACTTCGTCTTCATGGACCCCCCATTCTCCGGAGTAGAGTTCATCAAGCAACGAGTCACGGACCCCTTGGAGCACCCAGACCTTGTTGGCACAGTTGGCTGATCTGAGGCGGCTCTGGACAAAGCCACGGAAGGGAGCAACGCCGACACCAGCTCCAATAAGGAGCATGGGTCCGTCAGAGACGAATCGTCTGGCAAGTGGGTTGGACATGAGTCCACGGAACATGGGTACGTGCAAGTCCAAGCTAGCTGGATCAATGCCATCTCTTTCAGCTGCCTGTAGCTTTCGAGCTAGGCGTTCTAAGAAGCCAGATCCGACTCCTGTGCGGTATCCCCCCTTCCAGTCAGGGCATTCATGAACAGTCACAGCAATCTCGATAACACGGCGTGATTCCTTCCCATCAATAGTGCGTTGAATCATAGGATCTTGGGAGAGCGAATAGAACCGGGGCATAAGTGTGTTCAGGGTGGAAAGAAGATGGTCTAGAGGTGGGTGAGACGAAGGGAATGCATCAAGGAGCTGCAAGACGGTGATATAAGGACCAGTCCGGAGGTCACAGAAAGCAGCCTGGCCCTGCGCAGAGCATAAATACATGAGAATCTTCTTTTCACTCTCATCGGAAGCATACTCTGCGAGAAGTCGAAGGAACGGCTTAGTAGGAGGGTAGCTCTGTAAATCAGAACACCAGGAGAGAAGTTCACGCCTGGTGGTTAACAGGTCTCTAGGTTTTTCGTCTCCCCAAATGGTAGGCCATCGACCCTTGGTGGTATGGAGTGTGATCTTTTTATCCCGTATGAATTTGGGAACTCCGAGGCGATTGAAGACAGCTTCAACGACATCCTCAGAGTTACTAGGGCAAACACCAATGGCACCTCCAACGACAAAGTCTACATTTCCACCCTCAACTGGATAATCTGTGACATCGATATCAAAATGGTAAGTTCGTTTCTCAGCCCCGGGTCTCGTCAACTCTCGTGCATGGTGAAGAGGCGCACGATAGACTTCATATGGTGCGTGCGGTTGGAGGAATTGAGGAGGATGATCTGCTGGCCCTAGTTTCTTTCCTACGGAGTCAATTGACGGAGACGAGAAGGATATGGTATTTTCTGGAAGAGGAGCGGTCTTGGTAAGCTTGCTGTCGATAGAGAGCTCGCCAACGTATAGCCTCAGGCTCTCAAACGCAGCGTTCTTTGGCCGGGCAACGGGGTTGGTAGTGATGGATGGAAGGGCATGCTTGAGAGGCTCAAGTTTGCAGCATCCCCCTCCACAACATATCTTCCCTAAGAGATTGGTTCCGCCGCGGATGTCTCCCAGTATCCTTTGGACATCCTCTGAATTCTGGGATATCAAGACTGTGGACGCTCGTCTTCGGCGTTGGGGTATAGCACCTGGCTCTTTGCTATCAGCGTATGCATCGTCCAGCGCAGCGTCACTAGACGGTTCCGTTATCGGTGTCAGCGGGACATCAGAGTCAACGGACACTTCTGATGCGCCGGTGACCGAGGTCGCTGTTGACTGCGAGTCCGATGCACCGGTTGCCGAGCGTCGTAGGAGGGTCAAATGCGGTATTGATGTAGGCTCTTCGGGAATAGGGTCGTTCGGGTGTGATGTAGAGGTGAGTGGGATAGGCACTGGCTCTTCACCAGGAAGAGATGATAATGTAGACATTGTGAGAGAGGGCTAGATAGCCAGGAAAAAAAAAGGTCCCAACAAGGGTATATCTAGGAAAGAGGGAGCAACAATCAGCATCAATTCAGGTATGAACATGTCGATAATAAATACAGATCGGAAAGAAATGGGTGTTTTATGGGGGATTTCGGGGTTGGGATGTGGTAGCAAGGGGGGCTGCATACCGGGCTGCGGAATTTGAACACAGTACTTTTGATCAGATAAGTGGGGAAAGCGTGAAAAGTGTGGTTATCTGATGGTAGGAAATCACTTTCCAAGGTAGAACGAGAGTAAGAGGAAAGCCCTCACAAGTCCAGAGGCAGGCGGAGCGAGTTATATTCTTTTCCTCGGGCCTCTCTGGGTTGATTGTCTGACTGTCTGACTGCCGGCCCGTCCTGCGGCGTCGAAGGCGAATTTTCTCCTGAGAAAGAAAATGTCCCTAATCAGATCTTGCCGAGACTCCAGAAAAATACGCGGGATACGTAAAATTACCATAATTACGAATGCTTATCGCGGCCTGCAAGACCAAATTTCGGATAACAGGCGCGCTCGGCTGCAGGTCCATCCGATCCTTGGTGTCAATAATGATGGGTCTGTCTGCAGCCCGTTGGATCTAGCACGATCGAGCTCCTTTCCTTCGGTCCCCTTGTCGTCTACGCGGCCCATCAGGTGCGCTTTTGATGCAGTTCGAATGGCGGGTGTTTGCCCCCGGGGCTGATTGGGTAACGCTTTGTAAATTACGATATTGCCGACCCACCGGTTTCATATCAGATTGAGCTATGATTGGTCGAAGTGCCGAAGAGCGTCACGCCATTATCAATCAGCGGATCAGATTAGATCAGATTATATAAGCGCGTAACAAGGAAAGGGAGAAAAAGGAGGAAGAAAGGGGAGGACAAGGGAGAAAAGGAGGTGGATGATACAGATATACTCATACAACGGGCGGCGGAAGAGGCCCATGGATGAAAGGCATGTTTCGGCCAGAAGAAAAAGGGGTGTACTCCATGTTTGCTGCGGAGCTGCACGCTTTCCTTTTCCTGTCCGCGATGTCCCGATCCTGGGCTGACACAGGGCCGAAACACGAACGTGGCTCGTGCTCTCTGCGAAACTGTTCTAAGGTGCAGTCCATTTTCCTTTGGCTTGCAGATATGCATTTTTTGATGAGAAACCTTCAGCTCGGCTTTTTGAGGTAGAATCCAGGAAACAGGGCCTGCTGCTGTCCAGCCCCCAGCAAGTTGGATGGTGGGCGTTGCTGAGCGGAAACTTATGTCGTTTCCCTGCGCTATTTTAAGATCTTCAAGCGAACCACATAGCCTATTTGTTAATTTTCGGCTCATGCACTCCGTGGATGTTGGCAGCTGAACGTAAAGAGCTGCGCCTCTTCTTAATCCGTTTGAGAGCAGCTACCCTTCAACATGATTCTGCATCAAACGGCGACTCAATGAACCTCGTATAACAAACCCGCTGTTTGCATCAAGTTACCCGTCTGCCCTCTGTCGCTCAAGTAAGAAGAATGATCAAGAAAAAGAAAAAGAAAAAGAAAGAAATTAGTCTTAATCTATCTTGGCTTGGTTGTTCGCTGCTAATGATGCATGTACTCTGGTGGATCTGCCAGGACGTTGAGTAGCCAGTTGCGGCATTTTCAGCCCCATGTAGAGAGCAGCGATGCAGATACGGAGTATTCCTTGTCTTTGTCGACAAAACGTGGCCATAATGCCTTTCATCAAGAGGGGCTTGAAAATTGTCTCTGCACGAAAGATGGTTTATTCACCCGGAGAGAGGAGTTAACTCGGTACTTCGTTTTTCGTACGGAGTGCTCTGTAGAGACAAGTTGTTTTGTACTCCGTAGGTCAGGACCAGTCAACCCGATTATGGGAAATCCAAAATCCGATGCTGGTCTCGGCGCCCAGTGTCCAGAACTAATCCTTGCGTCCTTCCTCTGCCGCGCTGATCATGGGCTGGCTGATCGGAGTTCTTCGCTGCAATACAGAGGGATACGCCAATACAGGGCCCATACTAGTGATCCGCGGCAGTCCTTGACTTTCCTAGGGTTCAGAAACAAGCCACGGGGATTTACTTGATACTGTCGATAGATTAGCAGTGTCTGAAATACTCATAACCATTGTATTCTGACACTGAAGGTTCGGTAGTGTCTTACCTATGCTGTGACGGATAGGCCCTACTTTTGTTAGTTTGATGTTGGTCTTTTTGCGCAAAAAGTCGATGAGGTCAAAAAAGATCACGTGATTGAGATTTCGCCCCTTCAACCATCATAAAAATTAAGTCCATGACGATGCTTAACACATAACAATAATAGTATTAACACATTCCACCAACGCTGTCTTTTGGATACCATATAGCGTTCAAGGTCTACAGGCTGCAAAAATATCCCGAAATCGATTCATTCTATCTACTACTTTTCCTTGTTCATAATATTTACTATCTAGTATCTATCCTTCTGCTGGCTTTTAACCATTTTCCAGAGATTCTACAAATATCCAAAGGCCAAAGCCGTTGTATCCTTACTCCTAGACAGCTGGATCCTAAGTCCGAAAGGTGACGCTGGTGCTAGCTTGTCTGCATTTTCGAATAATACCACTACGGAGTAACACCAACCCAGACGCTCATAAAATTCATTCATTCATTATTATTCTAAGCCTGGAAGCGAAGATCAAATTCGTATATAGCCCAAGTACGAGAGGTCCAGTACCTCAGGTCTGTGTATCTGGGCTAGAAGGGAGAAGCAGTTGGGTTT
The DNA here is from genome assembly GCF_000150975.2 of Nannizzia gypsea CBS 118893. NCBI lineage: Eukaryota > Fungi > Ascomycota > Eurotiomycetes > Onygenales > Arthrodermataceae > Nannizzia > Nannizzia gypsea. Next base: position 1,144,864 of record NW_003345197.1, read on the forward strand.
GGGGTAAGAGAAGCAATGTCGGTAACTGGGTATGCAAGCCTTCCGCCCTTGAGATACCAGACAGCAGTAGAAGCTAACCGTTACTTAGAGTATACTATATCCCAAGCAACCCTGAGTTGCCAACAACGGCAACAAGAACTGTGATTGATCGGTTCAAAGCAATACATCAACCGACCAGGCTTGGGCGCTGGGCACTAGAATTCAAACTCCTAAGAGACACCGCATCATGCCTACCGGCCGCAAACTTCCCACACAACAAAGTGCCGACTCCACGATATATGCACTTTCTCTCTCTTAGCCATTACCAAAATCATGGCTTCATCCGAATCTCACCACGACCTGAGGTCGATCCGCTGGATCCAGCCGTAATGGAGAAACAAATGAACTCACCGCCCTCTCTTCCAATATCAGCCATGGGAGTTTCTTCCCAGAAGTCCCCAGCGGATGGAAAGGATTCAACTTCACTTACTCAAGCCGAAGCCCATACCACAGCGATTAAGACATTAGACCCACAATCATACCTGTCCTTTTTCTCCATGACAACAAAATTCTGCCAACCGCTCTGGAACCACCGCTTTACCGTGGTTGTCACTGGCGGAGAAGTCTATGAAGTAGGTGACTTTCGGGTCCGGATAGGTGAAGTTCGCCAGACAGTGCCTAGGCCTCGTCTTCGTGGAGCAATCGTGGAAATTGAGTACAATGGCCCGGGTCTAAGACAGTCGGAGCCAGATCTCACTCGGGAGCCTGAGGAGGATTGGGATTTCGTTCCTCTTCTCCCACACCACCCACCCCGCGAAGTTATCCTGCCTACAGACGAAGACTGGGAGCTGGGAGTCATGCTAATACGTGAGTTGTGGGAGAATTTTTCTATTCCAGGGGCTACAGAATCGATTCAGGTTCCTGGGTTAGGGCTTGAGAGGCGGGATTACCTTGGACAAAGTGCGTCGGCCCAAAGCACACGCAAAAAAGCTAATCTCGTTGGAGTTGACCTTGCGAGACAGTACATGGATGTTTTCAAGTTTTACCGGTAGACTTATTCTTACATTGGGCATTGGGTTTTGAATAATTCACCCAGGTTGACGGTGAGCGAGCGTATTAGTATAACATCAGAGGCCTTAGCGATACAGATCACGATTTTTAATGAAATGGGTAGTTTATCAATGAAAACACTTGGTATTAAGAGAACTTCCCAGAGACATCCCATATTTATGGTGAACAGCTGGTGATTGGGCAGTAACAGACGTGCATAGAGTAGGCAGAAATTTCGAAGAAACCGTCAATATGATTGTATCCCTATTCGAATATACATTTGAACATCGCAGGAGCCGGGAAATCTTATGTAATTCTTTCTTTTTTTACCAATCTTTGTCCCACTGAGAAGAGAGGATGAACATTGAAAGCATGGCCACGAGATAAGTAATTTATTGGTTACTATAACCAAGGTCCATAGAAACAATGTTATTGCCAGCATCCACTGATGGGTAAAGTCGAGAAGGCAAAACCGCAAAGAGCAAAAAAAAAGGGGAGATTGGTGACAATGTAAAAAATATGACTCTGTCGATATCTTTTATGGAATAGTGATTAGATTGCTATGTGAACTTGGAGCCTACTTTTGCATCATGAGTTGAACGAATTCGTTATCTGCAGGTATTCGTTAGCAAACAAAAGATACAGCAAAGAAGAAAATGAAGCTATACACAGCACCATTGAGGGCACTTACAATCAATTCTGCCATCACCGTCCTGATCAGCTTCACGAATCATCTCGTCAACTTCGTCGTCGGTTAGTTTTTCACCAATCGAAGTCATGACGTGGCGGAGCTCGGCAGCAGAGATGAAACCGTTGTTATCACGGTCAAACACTTTAAAGGCTTCCCGGATTTCCTCCTCAGAGTCGGTATCCTTCATTTTTCGGGCCATCATAGTCAAGAATTCTGTACCATGGATAAGCAATTAGCGTAAGTTATCTTTAAGCCGTGATTATTTGTAACGCTTTGGGCTTTTCGGGAAACGGGTGAGTGGGCTGTAGGTCCCAGGAGTAGACCGTACCTGGGAAGTCGATGGTTCCATTGTTGTCGGCGTCAACCTCGTTAATCATATCTTGTAGCTCGGATTCGGAGGGGTTCTGGCCCAGGGATCGCATCACTGTTCCCAACTCCTTGGTTGTGATTTGGCCTATGGGACATGACATATCAGTCGACGCTCCATTTTCAGGCCTACCAGATTATAGTATCGGTCTCCTTGAAGATAAAAATCGCTACTCACCATCGCCATCTTTATCCTGTTCGATGGTGGAATACTTGGTCAGCTACCTATCTGTCTACACGCTCCAAGGGCGGGGCATCCTTGAACGAAGTCACTCTAGACACAACAAGGGCTAGCAGATATAACTTACGAACAGGGAGAAGGCTTCCTTGTACTCGGACACCTGCTCTTCGGTCAAAGAGTCGGCCTGTATGCATTAAGAGTACTCCATTAGCTGACGAAGGGCCCGCGGTGGCTGGCTATGGATAAATAGGGGGTAGGGAGGTCTGAGGAGGGGTTGCAGGATGCGCAGGTCTACAAACCATGGTTTCTAGCTGGGTATCGGCGACAGGAGGGTCTGGAGGAAACAGGCGAGATGGAAGAACGTATCGCTGGCTCTGATGCTGGACGGTAGAAGCGCAAGAAGCTGGGAGTTGTCCTGTCGTATAAATAAAATAACACACTTGAAGTTTGTACTTTGAGAAGTTCGACCCCTCGGATCACGTTTGCCAAGCCACGCCTTCATTCCTCCTTGTTTCTACTAGCTGTTAATACTACTATGACTGCTGCTGCCGCCACTAATAAGATTCATGCTTTATTTGTTTATTATTCACCTGCTATGATAAGCCGAGTGATACGTGAGCCAGCTAACCAGTGAGGAGCAAGCAGCTGGAGCAGCAGTATGTATGCCTTGGGAGCCTTGGTCCAGCAGTAAATAACTAGTTTACTGCCCAGCTAGCTTCCTGGTTCGTCCATAAGTAATTGCTTAAGGGAGATGCTGCTCATAGACACTGGGACTTACCATGCTATTAATCCTCCATTTTCCTCTTTGTACTCTGTAAACAGCTGTCCTTTTGTCTATCTATGCCTTCTTTTCCTTCTTTTCTTTCTTTCTTTCTCTCTTTCTTGCCTTCTTCTCTTCAACCCCTTTATTTGTAGACCATCACGTGACCGGATCACAGCCTTATGTCATGGATTTGCTGGAGTTCGATATAACCAAAGAGACCAGACAAGCAAGCAGACAAGCAGCGAGGAGACGGCAGACAGGCTGACAGCAGATAGCATAGCCTCCGGCGTGGAGACCCTAGCGTTGTGGCTCCGGAGATATCCAGCTTCTTCTGTGTTATGATTTCTGAGAGCTTCTGTTCTCCAGGATCATGCGCAAACGTACCCCGGATCGCTGATCTATAGTTTGCTGCGTTGCCATATCCTCCGTGTTCAATTGTTTTTCTTTTTAATCTTGCTGTACTCTAATCATGTGGCGGGATAGAACGAACCTGTAAGCCTCTCTTATCCGCTGTTGTGAATGAATGGCGCACCGAAATAGCTGACGTTGCCATCTTGTAACTTCAACCTGTTTAGCTACATCTCCTACCGGCAATCCTTTGCGCACCACCCGTCCAAAAAACCACGGCACATCGGAGGCGCCTGGAGTGACCATGCAGACACTACGGGAAACTCAGAGGAACGCCGCGGACTCATGTCCGGCAGCGGATTTGAAGACGATGGAGACGCTGTTATAGAAATGGATTTGCTACCGCCTCGATGGATGGATGTGCAGGATGAAGTTACCGACTACCTGCGAGATATTGCCCAGAAGTCTGCAAAACTGGACAAACTGCATCAGAAACATGTCTTGCCCGGGTTCGGGGATGAGGATGTCCGGAGAGAAGAAGAGGACATGATTGAACGATTGACTCAAGACATCACGAGAGGGTTTCACGACTGCCAGAGATCGATACAGAGAATTGAGATAATGGCTCGAGAGGCGCGAGAGCAGGGCTCTGTTAACAAGGGCGAGGATACCATGGCCAGGAATCTGCAGATTTCCCTTGCGGCAAGGGTTCAGGAAGCCAGTGCTGGGTTCAGAAAGAAGCAAAGCACCTATTTAAAAAGTGAGTTACAGAGACCGGAGACGCAGTGTATATCCTATGTTTGTCTACGGTCCAAGGCTAATGTTGCTTATTATCGTGGAAATAGAGCTCCGAGGCATAGATGGAATGGTCTCACCACTCGAACGATCTAGCTCTCCCATACAAAACCCATACACAGACCCGTCCCTAATAGAGTCCGACGCCGACAAGTCATATTCCCAATCTACCCTCCTACAAACTGCACAGCAGCAGCAACAGCAACTTGGCAGTAATGATGCCGCAATTGCACAGCGGGAACGAGAAATCAATGACATTGCAAAAGGTATCATTGAGCTCTCTGATATTTTCCGTGAGTTGCAAACTATGATTATCGATCAAGGCACGATGCTGGACCGCATCGACTTCAACGTTGAACGAATGGCCATCGACGTTAAAGGTGCCGACAAGGAATTGAAAGTTGTATGTTTACACCCGCTATACTTCTATCAAACCATCTGAACACTAACAGATCTCACTAGGCCACGAACTACCAAAGACGAACAACGAAACGAAAAATAATACTCCTTCTAGCCCTCCTGGTGGTAGCAATGTTGATTATACTGCTAGTCAAACCGAAGAGACATGCTGCTGAACCCGCGCCTCAATCGCCGCCGCAGCCACCACCCCAAACACCGCAAAATCCACCATATCAAAGGTCTCTCTTGCATGATGACACGCCATACAAAATAGGTCGGAGACGAAATACCGCTCGCCATAGACTACTGGTCGATATATGGAATGGACCAGATAACTCATTACCCTCGTAATATAAACATCATTGGCTAATGATAATTCTTCTGCCCCCTGAGCTTCAATCATGATTCTTGGGACTCTTTTTCTTCTTCTTCCCAGTCCGAACATAGTCCCTCTTACCACTCATTTTGAGATTGAAGGGAATATGTTCGGTGCTTGGCTCGCTTTTTTAGCGGTTTGTACAACGTTCTCTGTACATATATAGTTATGATATTGATATCTAGAATACCCCTACAATTACTCTGCAAAACTTTCTACTGTACTCTTATCTTGACCTTACAATTTATGCATACTGTCTATGGGGGTATGAAGCTTGTATGGTATAAAGGTAAGGGCTGCTCATCTTGAGTGCCTCCTGGAACGAATAATGAGAAATCATCGGCCTACATATACATACATAACGTACATAGAGAAAAAAGGGAAAGCAAAAAAGAAATAATGCAACCAACCTAGTCAGCTATGTGAACACTCTCAACAAACAATAGCCCAGGAATGACAAAAGCTGTCAAATCCCTTCATGCATAACCGTACATAAAATGACCGCCTTGGGGATGGATTTAATCCCTAATCAATGCTTACTGCTTTCTTGTCTCAGCAGCTCGGCTACATCCGCGTCCAGATCAGCCATGGCATCTCCCCCCTCGAATTCAGGGTAGCTATCCTGAGCATGGCTAACTTTCCGCTTTTTGGTGGCCATCTCACTAGCTGAAGTGTCGTTAGAAGGCGTGTTGGCAACAGCTTGGAGAGACGAGAGCGTGGCATTCAAGTCAATGGAAGGCATTTGGGCTTGGTCTCCGAAACCGCCCGCAGCTCCACTGGGTGTTGGCTTTGTATGGCTGGGTATAGTGTTTGGCTGCTGTTCATTCTGGCTGTTGGAGCTGGGATTTAGCGTGGGGGATTGAACTGGGGTCAAAGCCTCGACCGGGGGTGGAGTAAGGGCCTCAACAGCTGGAGCTTCTAGCTCTTCACCCCCAAATGAGTTCTTGTGGTCCGCCCAAGCCGCACCGCCATTTGCTTGCTGGGCTGATGAATCGTCTGCGGTAAGTCCACGAATTATAGCATCTTCGACGTCTCGCTTCTTGTTCTCAGTCTCTATCCTGCGGGACGACAATTGCTCAGCCTGGGATTTCTCCTTTACCAAAGCCGCTCTATTGGTATCAAGGACTTTTTCGAGTCCCTCAATGAGTGATTGACGGCACTTTATAACCTCAGACACGGAACTTTCAGCATTAGCAAGTGACTTTAGAAGCGTGCTTAGTCGAGCTGCATATACGGGAGGAGTAGGGATTTCAGCAGATGGGCCGTTCAGCTTGTCATATTCGGTATTTGCGGTCGTCACAGTGGCGTTAGATGAAATGGAAGCCTTTGACGTTGCAACTTGCAGTGGAGCAAGAGGTTGGAGCTCCTGGGGAAGCGAGCCTGGAGAACTTGAGAAAAGAGAACCTCCGAGGAGAGGTTTCTTGCCTGCGGGCTTGGACTTATCAATCTCTAAAGTGCCGAATATTAGCCAGTTGTACGTTCCGGGAGAGAAGACCTGCCCGTCGAAATGAAAGGCACCAACCTTCAACCCGTGCCTCAACGGCGTCTTGAATAGGTTTTTCAAAAATCGAACGTTGTCTCCAGACTTCTACCACACGTCTCAGTTTTTGTTGGATCTCGTTTGAAGCACCCTTGAAGGCAGTTGCAGTCGCATCTGCAATGATCTAAGTTATATAGTTAGCTACCACTATGGCAGCTTGAAATATATGGCCTAATTAAGGGAGAAACCAACCGGCGAGAATGCGATGAGAAAGTCCTCCTTGCGTCTTCCCTTTGATTGCTGAGCAACCTCTGTAGAACGAGCCTGTTAGCTTCCCAGATCTAGCAAGAGGATTGCGGCCGGTATACCATTGGCTAGATAGATAAGATTGAGTCTCTTTGGCGGATTTGCATCACGTAGTTTCTCTAGCCAAAGCTGGGCTGTCCGGTCGGCGTGTCGTCTATATTCCGCGACCAAACTCCATCAGCCTTCCACATCTTGCCAAAAATAACTGTAGGGCAAGAACGACACAAGATCTTACCTATGGAACATGACCCATTGGGCAACAGTGACAATGGACTCCTGGGTCTCATTGAGAGCTGATAACTTCGCCTTCACGGCATCATCAGTATAGGCCATTGCGGCAACCTTCAGAACCGAAACTCTGGGCGCAAAGTTATCGTTAAACGAGCCCCGGCCAGGAACAAAACACACCGAGGCCCTCGCTTTGTCGTGATCTCGTCGCAGTGAATGTCGAAGCAGCTTTTTGCTGTTGTTGACGTTTTGGTTGCTGCGGTCGTTGTTTATTTGAGATTGATTGAAAGGTGACAAAAAACCCGGCAGATCAGTCACCGCCCACCAGCACCGGACGCTTATTGGCCCCTTTAGAAGTGAAAGCTCCAAAACTCGCTGGGCTTCCCTTCTTGGTATCCACGAACTACAACAACCACCAGCAAGCAGCGCAGCAGACGAGCTAGGAGACACACGACGCGGCAGTTCAAGAGGCTGGAATGAGAGACATCCGCGGATAGAGCTTCTTACTCTCGCGCTCGCTTTATTTTGTTACTTGTTTTATTAGTTTTCCCTTCCCTTACGACCTCGTTACGTCTCTCCGTTCTTCCTCTCTCTTATCTACTTTAGTACAAATAGCCCACGCATCATCGCCATGGCCGACCGATTCCCCGCCCTTGACGATATTACTGGAGGTAAGAGAATCTATAGAGACCTGCTAGAGAACGGTTTCAGAAATATAGTTAAGCTGACCGCGGCGGCATTGCAATAGATGAGCCGATTCCAACCCCCGACGGGACCGGCAACAAGGCCAGCGAGGATGACAGCGATTTCCTTGCTCGTGAGCGTGCAGCATTAGGAGACGATGCTGATCAGTTTATCTCGGCCAGTGATAATAGACCTTCTGTCACAGTTGAAGATGACGACTTGCTTGGAGGAGGAGGTGGTGACGATTTGATGCCCCATGATGATAACTCCGGATTTGAATCGAGCTACCCAGCCATTGAATCGCAGAACGAGGTAAGCATTCCGCCTTATCTGGCCCTTTTTCGAGGACCTATAAACTGACATCACCATCCACAATAGAACGTAGCTCCAGGCGGCACCATTACCGGAGTTGACTCGCCATTCCAACCATCATACAACCAAGAGCCAGAGGAGGAATCAGAGGCCGTCCGGTAGGCATCCCCTGCTTTTATTTTGCGCATTTTGCTCTCACAAACAGAAGCGGGACGAGTGACTAATTTGCGCGGTTAGTGAATGGCGAGAAAAGCGAGATGCAGAACTATCCCGTCGGGCAGAGGCATCGGCTGAGAAGAAGGCGGCAACTGTCTCCAAAGCTCAGCAAGATATTGATGATTATTACGAATCCTACAACAAACGCACCGACAAGGCCCGGGAGCGCACCCGTGCGGAAGCTGAAGAGTTCCTCGCAAACAGAGAAGACACCGCTGCTGGTGGAACAAGCTGGGAGCGTATTGCCAAACTCGTCGATGTTAGCGGGAAGGGAATCAAGGGTGGCGCAAGTGGTTCCGGCAAAGAACGGTTCAGAGAACTTTTGCTGGAACTGAAGAAAGACGAGAAAGCTCCGGGGGCCACAGGAGTTTAGCTTAGATATAAAAGATGCAATTCCCCGTATAGTACCCCAAGAAATGCCTACTTATTCTCGCTTGAGTAAAGAACAATGGTCCTCCCTATCTACATCATTCACTAATGCCTTCCCACCAAATTCTCTCACTCTCCATACAGGGGAAAACAGTTAAGATATATATAATCAAGTTTTGATACATGGCTATGGTAATGGGACGGTTGTAGTGCTACATGTATATATCCAAAGAATCCAATGAGATAATCAAACTCGAGTGCAAAATCGCCGAGGCAAACCAAACCTGCCATAATATATCCAAACAAACAGAACTGGTCCAGTATACATTTTCGTGTCCCAATGCAAAGCTGTCCACAGCAAGTTGGAGACAACCTATTTCATTAAATCTAGCCGAAGTGCGATGAGATAACAAAAGGAAAAGAACATCGAAGTCCGGACAAAAAGAGGAAGATGAATATAGCAAAGAGAAAGCGAAAGTATGTAAACAGTGGTACAGAAACTGTCTGTAGACATGAAGCAAAGATTGTATGCAGTTTGGGTATATAATAATTCAATCCCTAGGCTGAAAAATAAAAAGCCAATAGGGGACAAATATAAATGAGGAAGCAAGAACTGGTCATCAATATGTTCAACTTGCAGAGCCTCCGTTAGGTAGTGGGAGAAGTTTCTCTTGTGAATCTGGTCGCTCCTTGAACATCTTGTCTTTCAACCAATCTACAGCCTTGCCACATTGGGGGTCGACGTAGGTGGCCCACATGTGGGCAACAAGATAGAGAATGGCGTAAAAGATCGGCAGAATAAAGAGGAAGGCCATCGGGCTGGCTCGTCCCAGCTGAAGGAGTTCACCCTTCTCATTCCTTACCGGAATTCGAGTAGCGCTTTCTCCGTAAACCATCCAAGATAAGATCGTTCTAATGAGGATGTTGTGGAGCAAGTAGACGGGGAAAGAAACACGTCCGAGGAAGTTGAAGAGTGGCAGTGTGAGAAAGCGTCGAGCGTTCCTGGAGAAGAATATTCCCAGCATCAGGGTGCAGGTTCCGAGAGACGAGGCATAACGGCTGTGATCTGCATTTGCAGGGGTAATAGCAACAATGAACGAGCGGATAGCGGCAGACCACCACGCCCAGGTTTGGTTATTTTGGGGAAGTCCCCAGATAATAAGGCCGAAGAAGATAAGTATGCTAGGCACAACTTTTGGGAGCATCTGAGTAGCACGAGAGCCGTAGTCGACTTGAAGTTGCGCCAAGAGCATACCAGGGAAGATATTGATGCCAACAAGATCTATAGGTTATATATTTAGAATAACGTGATAACATGTAAAAAGTGAGTTTATGGAAAGTATGTAACTTACGGTCGTTAACAAGCCAGGCATAAGCCCACAAGAGTCCTGTCACAGCATACCAGTAACGCCGTTTAACCAAGGTAAGAGCCAAGAGTGTAAGATACGTCCTGAACGAGGCGCTGAGGAAAAATTTAAGTGTCCAGTGTGTTCCGTCGTATATCGAGGCGCCAGTATGCCAGAAAAGTACCAAGTTCCAGAGCAGGTTTTTAACTGCTTCGCCAAAGGTCGCGCTAGGAGCAGGACTTGTAGAGCGAATCCAACTAGCATCAGCTCTCTGAGCCATGCTGAATGCCCCCATGTGGCACAGTGCCCACGCAATGACTGTGGCAATAGCCGTAGGAACCATCAGGCGACCGGAACGAGTAAACGTGCTTCTGGCGAGGTTTGTGAGTGCGACATAGGTATTATCGGCACGAGAATTTTTGACGGGGTTGATTGAGTTGACAAAGCCGGTGATAATGAAGAAAATCGCAACGGAGCCTCTGCCGCCTACGCATAACCTGAGGATCGGTAATTGGAAGATGTTGGACGGACCACCATCTGACAAGGCAGGGTCATGGAGCCATGGAACGAAAGCAGTGCATAAATGGCCAGTAACGACAATGAACGAAGCGACACCTCGAAGACCCTGAATAGACATAAGTTAGTGGAAGCAGATATAGGGTTCTGTGGTCAGAATACACTTACATCGACCCAGTTGTCATCTCTCTTTTTGGGAGCCATAGCTGTTCACCGGGATTCCCGAAGGAAGCCCACCGTCGAAAAGAATAAAAAAAATCCAGACACAGGGAATATTAAAGTCTCCTTAACAAAATCTCATCCTATCCTCCCAGAGGAACCGGATCTTAAATGTCAATGGTAATCTGTGATCTGCCCGCAGTCTGGCAGGTCGTATTAATGAGCGGTTGAATTTGATACCGAGACGCCGAATGCTGAAAGAGCAACGATTAAAGAAAACACGGCCGCGTGTATATAAGTGCCAAAATGATGGAATTGCCCAAACACGGACCAACAAGAAAAGGTGAATTAGCGAAAGAAGCCTGGTGAAGGGCTATAAAGCAAAAAACTTGCTATAGGTTAAGACGAAAGTCGGCTTGCAGAGAGATGGTTTGCTGCGATTTCAAGTACCTGAAAGGGTGTTTGGGAAGAGCCCTATCACATGACAACGCTACCAAGGCTACTGCTGGTCGACAGGTACCAAAAGGGCCCCAAAAAAGCAGGAGTCGAAAGGTTCGGCGTCGGCTTAGCTTTTTAGTTTTTCGTTCGCCTCCCTCTTTATGCATGTATGTATCCCGCAGTATTTGGTGCGTACGAGGTACTCCGCGAGATGTACGTGGCAGGCCCTCTGCCTTGCCCATAATTTGTATATCATGGGCTGACAGAGCGCGATCATCCTGAGATTATCGCTCTTGGTACGGGGCGCTCCTTTTTCCTGTTACGTGTGTCGTATCTTCATCTCCCCTTGCCTTCCGATGTTCCCTGGCGTCCAATAAATATTTAAATCTGTCCTTTTGCTCCAATTTTCGTTCTTCTTCTTCTCTTGTCTCAAAAAACCAGCGTCTAGGCAAATTGCCTGGTACCTTAGCGGCTTGTACTTAGTACTGCCTCCGCCCAGCGAGGTACGGAGTATATACTTGGTACAACCAGAAGCGCAAGGTCGAAGCGTCGGTTGGCACTGCTTTCCGGCATCTTCACCCCACAACCCACAGGTATCCTTGAGGATTCCATCTTGGCACTCCTCCGCTACCCTTGGCAGTTGCTCCTGAAGCGCTGTTTCACGTTTGGTTGTATCTGACTTGGTGTCCTCTGCGCTCCCTTGACGCCATTTAGTCCGCCGATCTGCGGCGTTTCAGCCAATAGGGGCCTTGTCGTGCCAGAAAGGAGTTCGAAGACGATTGATGTCAAGCAAGGGGGATGAGGACATTGGGCGAGTGACAGTCTGCTTCTTCAAAGAGAAACGAGGTAGTAGTGTTTTATCTCTGCTACTCTCCGCTGGAACTTTCGTCATTTGTACCCCGTAGTACCCGCACATTCGAGCGTAAATCGTGGTTGGCTTCCGTTAACCATCTGTGCAGCAGGTACTCCGTACATTTCGCGCAGGGGCTGTGCGATATCCGTGTCGAAGGTAATAGCGCAGGAGAAACTTGCCACCGTTTTGGCTTTTCCACTTACACTGCTCGGTAAAAGACCGCCGATGCGGTGGGTGTCTCAGAGGATCACCCTGCTGGCTGCGGCCTAGCCATTAAAACGTATTAAAGTGCCTTGCCGTATCAGTTGAAATCGCGATGGGCGTCGTGGTCCTTGACGTGCCGGCCGGTCCGTGGTATCCAGACACCATGGTGTGTTAACGTACGGAGTAGTGGTGAAGCCTCTTCATACAGAGACTTCCTGACCACCATCCAAGTCGTCATACATAATGATATCCCTCGTTCGGCCGCGATGACACCGGCCGTAATCCCCTGTCTCATGCTTTGCATGCTCGTTGTTTGTTTGTTTGTTGAGAAGCGCGAGTAGGAAGAATAAGCGATTGGAAGCTTTTAGGGGGTTCTTGCTTCCAGATTGGGACAACACGTGATATCAAAATGCCTATGACGATGTTTTGTTGTTTTGTTACTGTTTTGCTCCCTCTATGAGACTGAACAACAGGAACAGAACAAGAGATGCGGTTGATCCGTCGCTTTACTGCTACTTTTATACCTGGGAGTGCCTCACCTAGCGAAAAAGCATGGCCACAGGTCGGAGTTCATGGCGGAGGAGCGGTTTACTGGTGGTTGTCTTGTCCATGATCCTACTTACATTCCGTAAGAGTGCCATCAGCTATTCAGTTCGTCCTGGGCCAGCACCGTCTATTGATGACCAGAGGAGATTCTGGTATGCCTTCCATGCCATCCTCAAGGTTGCTGCCCCAGGCTGCAAAGCGCCCATCAAACTCGAGGAACGGCCGCAGGCTCTAGAATTTCACCCGGACAATATCGGAAACATTACTCTGCCGGAGAATCTCATGCTGGAGGAAGGAGATAGGAGGAAATTACGGCTCGCCCATGCTCGGTTTCTCAGATTGCTTGTTCCGCCGGATGGCCCAGTATTACCATTCCAAAGGAGGACACGAGGTATTGTTTCCACGGCCAGCAAGTCAATGCTTCCAACCCTCGTAACATCCATCTACATGCTGCGAGTAACTGGTTCAAAGCTTCCAGTGGAGATATTCCTTGCGGATAAACATGAGCACGATGCGTTTACGTGTGGTATACTGCTCCAGTCTCTGAATACACGCTGTATAATCCTGGACGAGATATTATCATTCTCTCCCTTGCAAGAAGGATTGATGAAATATCAATTCAAAATATTTTCACTACTCTTTTCTTCGTTTGAAGAAGTTTTCTTTCTCGACGCAGATGCCTTTCCCATACATGACCCCTCCCACCTATTCACGTCAAAACCATTCGTATCAACCGGGATGGTAACATGGCCAGATTTTTGGCAAGTTACATATCACTCTTGGTTTTTCGAAATAACAGCTCAGATATTACCGAAGAGCTTTCCCTTCCCATCCACCGAGTCCGGCCAGCTTTTATTATCCAAACGGACGCATTCTAAGCTACTCTTACTTTCCGCATACTACAACTTCTACGGTCCGTCTTACTATTATCCATTACTGTCTCAGGGCCACCCGGGTGAAGGGGATAAAGAAACGTATGTTGCGCCAGCGATGATCTTGGAGCTTCCATTTTATGCTGTTTCCACACGCCCTGCTGTGTTTGGGTATATAAACAAGCATGGAGAATGGGAAGGGGGCGTTATCATTCAGGCAGACCCAACATGGGAGGTCATATCAAGACCAGACCGAAATTATGGATGGAGAGGGAAGCCTGCCACGCCTTCAAACGCATTCCTCACATTCCATGCAAATTTGCCAAAACTGGACCCGATTCGGGTCTTTGGAGAAGGCGGCCTTGCTTGGGCCACTGACGGGAGTCCGCAACGCATGTGGGGCACTGCAAGAGACTCGATCCTGCGTGTTGGAGCTGATATTGAAAAACGCTTATGGAATGCTTTGGAGAAGACCTCATGTCAGATGGAATGGAATTTCGCGCCTTGGGATGGGAAGCATAGGCTTTGTGAAAAGATCCGGCGGTTTATTCGCGGCATGGCTTAGATGCTTTCTGATTCCGGGCAGTGTCTCTTATCGTCTGACTGTATATATATCCTCAGCTTATACAACCGGAACCCTTAATTGCACCTGACAGATCAAGCAGCATTGACAAAGCCCTTCACGCACCATCTAAGCCAAAAGATTACTCCGTACAAGATCACTTGAACATGGCATCAAGACAAGGTTGACAACTATTGAGCCACTGTTAATAGTACATAAGAGCCAATACAAAGATCGAATGGTCAAGGTAACGAACTTACCCACCCCCCTTCGCTTAAGTCCTAAGCGCCACAATGTTTTCACTGCGCTTGCTCCTTCGCGCTAACTGATGTAAACCTGGGGATGCTCTCCGTACACGTAGCCAAGCCAGCTGTGCTGGCAGGAGGATAATAATAGAAGGGTTACGTAGAGCTATTATGAGGCTAGTTTGTACTATAGTCGATATAGGCCCGTCCCGAGTGCTTGTTACGACACATCTTGTTTGCTTAATGGCTCAGCCTCAGTAAAAGTTATCAACATGTGAGAAAATGAGGAAATCCTATCAGAAGCTGGTGAAGGGCGTCTTGTAACTAACTATTTCTCCCCAATGCTTGGCTAGATTATTTTTTGTGGAAGTTGGCTATGTTTGGGCGCATGAAATCCGATATCACTTTTCAAAGCCGCAATAGATGCGCAAACCACCTCCTCAAAGAGTGACTATGGGCGGAGTAGCTGTTCATCTACTCAGGGTCCCCAGTCTCCTCTACCTTGCCTGTCTCTGGAGCGTTCGATTTTTTCTCTGCCTCCAGTTCCTCCAGCCACTGCTTGCCCTCCTCCGTCGTGGCATCAACAATCCCCTGCTCAACTGTCAAAATGCCACTTTCTCCTAGCTTCTCAACCACGTCTTCCGCCTCTTCCACACTCATCTTACCCAGCACTTTGTTCACTTCATCCAGACTTTCAGATTCCAAGGCTTTCTGAAGGCCCGGTGGGAAGCGGTTAAAGATGTCGCGAGCGGCAACGTGGGCCTCGTCTTTGCTGTCAGCCGGAGGAATTGAGATGTTAAGTTTAGTAGAAGGGTCGACTGCGTGGAGCTGGATTTGCTCAACTTCCGATTGACCCTCAGCAGATGATTTGGCAAGCTCCTTTGCACGAGTCTTGATACGGTTGTAAGTGTCATTAACATCGTCACGGAACATCACACCAGCACGATGATCCTCTGTAGTGATCCTGTTTTACATTAGACCATTAGTAAAAAAATTTTACACCTTCAAACACGGAAGTAATAGGAGAAGAAGACAAAGGGAATACTAACCGCTTGAAGAAGAGAGAAACGCCGTCCTTACCCAAAGAACGGCAGTATTGTAATAGTAGGCCATGATGGACGCACTGGCGAGCGTATGTCTCATCCCCAGAGATCTGGGCGTTGAAAGCCTCCATCAACAGCTCATCAGTCCTCTTCTCTGTCAATATCTCTGGGTGATCGGTGATGAATGAGTATGCTTCACGGTAGTCCCCAATCTTATACTTTGCAAATTGCTTCGTCAAAGGGCGAACGGTTATACCCTCCTCATCCCCTTCGCCGTCCTCAATATCAGCCTCTGCACCGGAAGAGATGACATCCATATTATCTGCACCTGCGCTGCTTGGGTTAAGGAGCTCAACGGTCGACTCCTGGGCCTTCTTTGGCTCAGGCTTGGTCTTAGACGATGAGACAAAAGAGCTGTCAAACCCAGTGTGTATGCTGTCGCTGGTAATCTTTTTGCCCTCTTCCTTTTCCAATTGACCAAGCTTCTCAAGGAGCTGCTGTTGGAGGTCCAGCACCTTGTTCTTGTGGCCCTCGACGCCGGTAATAAATGCCTGGTATCTGTTCTCCGGCTTTGACTCATCTAGCTCCTTCTTGACCTGGTCCACCAGCGATCCCATCATCTGAGAGTACTTCGGCTGAGTCTCTTGCGTGTGGACATTCTCTGGCGGAGCTGGTGGCTGGTCCTCCTTGGGGTCACCGGCAGACTCGATCAGAGCCTGGAAAACGAGCTCCTCTGGATTCCGGGAGTCACTCTCGTGTTTCTTCAGGGCAGTCAACAGCCCGTCAATCCGTTTCAACAGGCCATCGTTTATAATCCTCTCGTATCCCAGAGTTGCTATCTCATGGCGGCGCTGCTGTCGTTGCTGGTGGATCTGGTTCTGCTTTGCACGGATGAAGGACCGCTTGTCCACATTAGGGTGGACTTCGATATCAGAGTCGTCTGAGAGCTCGAGAGCATCCCATTTACTGTAGTCAAGCACCATTTCTGCAGAGAGGTGAATCGTAGTTCTATCTGGCGCTTCTGTTAGCAAATCTGCCCCGCCACGGCTCCTCTATCTACATATGTAGAACAGGCAAAAACGTACCAGAGTGAGCTCCAGCTCCAGCTCACAAGCACACTAGAGCAAAGAATACTGTTGTTTCAAAGAGTGCTCCTAGTTTTCCCGCTCGTCCTCTCTCTCTCTTTTATTTACTCCTTTTCTTCTGCGCTCACCCCAGCGAATCTCTGAGAATGTTCGGCAGCGGGCCCCGGAGAAAGAAGCACGGGATGACTAAATTTTTTGGTCCGGGATCGCCAGCGAACCTCAGCTCAAAAAACATCCATCCTTCCGTCATATCCTCCTTCAACCGGAACAACCACGTCGCAAAAGGTCATGGTCCAATGCAGCATCGATAGCGACCTCACTATGCCATCCATTCCTTGAATGCCATTCGTTTCCTTTTTGTCCTGGGGTGCTCAGTAGAGGCGGGCGGGGCGCAAACTTCGCGATGCGCGGCTCAAGAGTCCTCCTCCGGACGGCCAGTTCCTCTCGAGATATCGTACGCAGCAGTCCTCTAGGCCTCAACCTCCCGTCACGATGTCTTTCGGTCGATAGCAGGGCGCCTTTAGTAGGCCCCGCGGTTTTTGGCAGGCGGTATCATGTAGCTCCGTCGCCAGCGTTTGGTGGAAGCAGGCTTCACAGTTGCGGAATTTTCAGCTCTGCCTCTCGTTCAGATATCCTCGGAAAGCTTCCCCGAAACGCCGTGTTCCCCCAATACTCGAATCTCGTATACAGACAGCTCCGTTTTGCTACCGTGAAGAGCTCTC
Source organism: Nannizzia gypsea CBS 118893 (assembly GCF_000150975.2). Lineage (NCBI taxonomy): Eukaryota > Fungi > Ascomycota > Eurotiomycetes > Onygenales > Arthrodermataceae > Nannizzia > Nannizzia gypsea. The sequence continues at coordinate 1,161,998 of NW_003345197.1, forward strand.
CGGGCGAGAAGGAGCCATTCTCGCAAGTCCCACCTCCGGCGGCGAAGGAGATCGCTCAAGTGGAAGAAATAAGCCAGGCGTTCGAACGGTCAGAAAGAGCATCCCAGGCTGCTCAGATAAACCTGAGTGCGAGACTTGCAAAAGATGGGCTGGCCTCGGGGAAAAAATCTGGTCTTCGGGAGATATGGAGGCTGATCACAATTGCACGTCCGGAGGCAAAGGTCCTGTCCGTTGCATTTTTGTTCCTCCTCATCTCCTCGTCGGTAGCCATGTCGATACCCTTCTCCATCGGTAAAATCCTTGATATTGCAACCAGCTCCAACCCCAATGCTTTGAACGAATTCCTGGGGATTAGTCTTCCTGTCTTTTACACGGCACTGGGAGGGATCATTCTGCTAGGAGCGGCCGCGAACTATGGAAGGATCATCATTCTGCGAATTGTTGGTGAACGAATTGTTGCCAGACTTCGAGCCAAACTCTTCAGAAACACCTTTGTTCAGGATGCCGAATTCTTTGATGCAAATCGTGTTGGTGACCTGATCTCCCGGCTGAGCTCTGATACCATCATCGTGGGAAAGAGTATTACACAGAATCTTTCAGATGGTCTACGAGCAGCCGTCAGCGGTGCAGCCGGATTCGGTATGATGGCGTATGTCAGCTTGAAGCTCTCAAGCGTTTTGGCCCTTCTTTTCCCACCAATTGCTATTGCAGCTTTCTTCTACGGACGAGCGATCCGTAACCTCAGCCGGAAGATACAGAAGAACGTTGGCACACTAACCAAAATTGCAGAAGAACGGCTTGGTAATGTTAAAACAAGTCAGTCCTTCGCCGGTGAGATCTTGGAAGTTCATCGATACAATCGCCAGGTCAAGCGGATTTTTGAGCTTGGTAAGAAAGAGTCGTTCATCAGTGCGACCTTCTTCAGTGGTACAAGCTTAATGGGAAATGCTACGATCCTTGCTCTCCTCTACGTCGGCGGTGGGATGGTTCAATCACAAGCAATTTCAATCGGAGAACTCACTTCCTTTTTAATGTACACAGCATACGCTGGATCCAGTCTTTTTGGCTTATCGAGTTTCTATTCAGAGCTCATGAAGGGAGCAGGTGCTGCCAGTCGCTTGTTCGAGTTACAAGACCGCAGGCCTAAGATATCCCCTACTGTGGGTGACAAGGTGACCTCAGCTCGTGGACCCATTACATTCAAGAATGTTGCATTTAGCTACCCTACTCGACCTGCGGTTACTATTTTCAAGGACTTAGATTTCGAGATACCGCAGGGTAGCAATGTGGCTATCGTTGGACCTTCGGGCGGTGGGAAATCCACCATTGCGTCTTTGTTACTTCGATTCTATAACCCAACACAGGGCCAGGTCTTGATCAACGGCAAAGATGTTGCAACCATGAACGCAAAGTCTCTCCGGAGGAAGATCGGAATCGTTGCACAAGAACCAGTGTTGTTTTCTGGCTCCATTGCCGAGAATATCAGCTATGGAAAACCCGATGCCACGAGGTCTCAGATAATTGCTGCTGCCCGCAAGGCAAACTGCCAGTTCATCAGTGATTTCGTAAGTTAAACCCGCATGATATATCACTTTAATTGTGGAAGAATTAGAGCTAACGTGTTCTCCCTTTAGCCTGATGGATTGGACACCAATGTTGGCCCCAAAGGAGCGCAGCTATCCGGTGGCCAAAAGCAGAGAATTGCCATTGCTCGTGCTCTTATCAAGGAACCAGATATTCTCATTCTCGATGAAGCCACTTCCGCACTTGATGCAGAATCCGAAACCCTCGTTAACAGTGCTCTTGCAGCTTTGCTCCGCGAGAACAACACCACTATCAGCATAGCTCATCGCTTGTCAACTATCAAACGATCTGATACCATCATCGTTCTTGACTCAGAGGGCAAAGTTGCTGAAATGGGATCTTACAACGATCTCAATTCAAGGCCAGATGGCGCCTTCACAAAGTTGATGGCCTGGCAGCTCAGCGGCGGTGAAGGCGTTGCTGCTCCCGTTTACCCCAACGAGCCAATCTCCAGAGGACCGCCATCAGAAACAGAGCATCTGCAGCAGTTGCTACATGAAGGCGAAGATGAAGAGTACTACGAAGTCGAGACCGAAGATGAGCCCAATTCGATTGATGAAGTTGAAAAGAAATAGATTTCTTCTCTTGAATCACCAGCCTCTTTTCCCAAAGCAAAACTTGACAGCCACTTCGCCTTGATTCCTTTTATTCTGTTACCCGGGCTCTATTCCCCGTCGACTGCTAGCGCTATGATATTTATAGCGCATCCCCTCTAGAATCGTGTTGTGTCTCCATTAAAAACATATAAATTAATACTCAACGATATATCCCCAGACCCTCCCCTTGCTGATGCCTATATCTTCAGTGTATAAGACATACATAGATGTACTTTTAACACCCTGACATATCGTCTTGTTGCTACTATAGACTTTTCTTTGGCTATTTCTTTTCCTCTCCCCTATTCCAGACTCTCTTCCATCTTACTAGCATTATCAGGTTATCTTCACTATCGTTTGGCGGACTAGAAAATAAAGCACGGATGCAATACATGTATGTATCATTTCAATCATATCATTTTCTATTGAACAGAAAAATAAACCTATCCACATTCCTGGAGTTAAAAATGGAATCCCACGCTCCGAGATGAACTATTTACGTCGAAAAGCCTTGCACTGATGATGAATATCACAGAGCACCAATAAAGAAACTAAGCACGCTGCCAGCTGCTAAACCTGCAACTATCAACATGCCCATGTAAGCACCAGCTGCCTCTCTCTCCTCTTCATTTACCAGATCTGGGGTGCTAACCATGACAGAAACACAGATGTAACCGTTGGTAAACCCAAACAGGCCTTGAACAAGGATGAGATAGAAGAGGTCGCTATTGATAGTCGCCCCTCTCCCTCGGACATTACATATCAAGAACAGTGGAATGAAAAGAATGCGAGCCAGCGCGAGAGCAAAAAGGATGCGCTGCGAAGGCCTCCTGTCCTTCAACGATGGAAGTAAAAGCGCCATTCGCCCAAGCAAGTCACCGGAGTTCCAAAATAGAAGGGCAAGGGCAACGAACACGCCAGGCTGAGAATAACGTGGCGGAGGGTTCCCCTTATTCACACTCTGGATCTGGGATGCAAACACGGGGAAGGCCATGGTGATGCAGAAGCAGAGAAATAGCGCCGGAGATAGCCACAGGGTCTTCCGGAATAGTGTCAGCAACGAAACTGACTTCTTCGTTGAAGGCGTTTCTGGGTCTGACATATCACTGTCCTCGTCAGGGGTATAGCGGGCACGTTTGGACTGGAAATGATGGAGGTAGAGGAAGGCGAGGAAAGCACTTCCACAGATCAGTGTTGCAGTCAGGAAAAATCCAAATGCTGATTTTTCTGCATTTCCAAGCTCATCAGTTTCGTGTACTGTAGCGTCTGGCACAGCAAGAACTGAAATAAGCTGTACTATGGAAGGCAGGACACCAGAGAGTGCCTGTCCCGCCAGGATTGCCTGCGTATAGGCCGGCTGAGAAAAGCTAGATACGTATGCGAACATCCCGTTCTGGTTCATTGATGCGGACAACGCACATATGAAGACCATAAAAAGAACGAACGAGAAAAGGGCGTTGGGGGAAAGTCCTTGTCTGGGAACGGTGGAGAGTGTGAGCAGCGCAAACACGGCCACTGTGAGGGCAAGTGACACGAGCACTCTCTTTGGGTAGGAAGCATTTTTTTGGAGTCTCAGCAGGAGAATATGGGTAGACAGTCCCGTAACGCAGAATACTGAAGTTATTGAGGATTGCGAGTTGTCTCGGAGCCATTCGTTGCTGGCAAACCGGATTTGAAAGTAAGGTGCCGCTGCGAGGAATGAGTTCCTGTAGAATCAACGGCATTAGCAGGGTGAACCATATATACACACAATCCATCGCTATGAGTAGGACCAGAGGAATCGTCCTGCGGTTCTAAAGGGAGCTTACCATCCCCAGAGCATGGCCATCCCCATCCAGGCGAAGATAGAGTAAACGACCCATGAGAACTCCTGGGCCGGCGGAGCATCATACGCAGCGATATCCGCCTCTTCCTCAGCTGTATCTCTCTCATCTCCGTCTATCCGCCTGTACGCCTGCTGCTGTTCGTCTCTTGGAGTAAAGAACCTGTTGAGCCTGTCTCGGGACATGGTTGTAGTAGTGTCTAGGTCGGGGTTGTAGCAAGTTATTCTATCAGTTGGTCAAGTAGCTAGACGGATATAAGAAAGGATATAAAAATAGAGGAAAAATGTCTAGTCCAACGGATCATGCCGCGCTTCCGAGTTTATCAAAGGCTCTCAGGCCCATCTTGTCTTCACCGGCTGAATGTCGAAGTCCGGCTGTTATCAACTGTCCGTTACTTTTTAATCGGTCCGGCGGTGGTTAAGTTCGATTAGTCGAGGCGTGACGCGCCTGGGCTTGACCGAGTCACATGGATGCGGAAGAACCTTGGAAGAAGGAAGAAAACGGTCATATATTAAATAACTTAATCAGCTTGGTACAACATCGGCCATAGCTACACCTCCTGTTCCTGCCTCTCGCCCTCCCCTTCTTGGATCGACCATCATAGGTGAACAGCTTCAAAGATTAACATATTGGTCGATATTTGCGGTTGCTATCAGAAAAGGCCCATAGGAGAACTCCTTTGGCTGTACCACTGGTATTCAGGGGTTGCCCCCTGGAATTTGTCATGCAGAGTTGCCTATAGAAATGACGGGTGTGGCACATGCTTCAAGGCTTGGGCAAAGGCCTTATAGAGACCGGAGGCATACCCCTTGGGTACCACCGTCGGTACCGTCAGAACTGGTCTGCTTGTGTTGGGCTTGTGTTGAGTTATACTCGCCATCACTCGCTGCCATACCCGGAGTGCGTTGCCGGTTAACCAACCCCGATATATTGGCAAGCGCCTGTGCTGCCACTGTGACTGGGTGTCCGTGGGATAGCGTCTCAATGGTAGCTCCAACTGGAAGATTTTCCTGGTTGCTCAAACTCGAGACCTGGGACGACGTAACAGCCGTGGCAGGGCGTTTCTTTCTTGAAGATGGAGGTACCGGGTGTGCTGAGCGAACATGGCTTGTCAGCTCGCCTCTTTTGAACTTCCGTTAGCTGTGATGATACCCCTGCATGGCGATTTTCTTTCTGATTGATAGCTATCGTACCTGTCGTTAAAAGCGCGGCAGCACTCGAAACACGGAAATGACTTTCCTTTTCCTCTATCTAAAACGCGTGTCAGCCTGGAGTACCATGCGTGGACAGGTCTGTTTGTTATATTCGGGAGCACTCACGGACACTGCCATGTCGCAGAAGATGGTCTGCCCGGCGGAATGTTTCTAGACATGTTGTACATTGGAACCTAGTGCTTCCCTTTGCTGGACTCCTCAGCGAACGGAGTACGGAATTCCCATGCGAAGCTGTCATGACCGCAGCTATATATCTATCCTTGGTCGTCTTAACCAGCCTGAGCAGCCAGATCTGTTGAGCGAGTGAGATGGGGTGAAGAAACTGCGGGAGACCAGAGCCCCTCCAGCCCAGTGAGATAAAACCAGCAGGACATCTTCAAGAACTCGACGCTTCCTACCAAATAACGCTCGCTATTCAACATCCATAGAATAGCAACTGCAACCCAAGTGTAAACATTCAGAGCGTAGTTATGTAATCAAACCTGCTGGTTTTCTCCAACTACAACGAAGAAGATACAGACGCCTGGCAAGACAACACATCTATTCAAGGCCATACACAACAAAAATCCAGCGTCCCAGGGTGGCAGATGTACTGCCGTATATGTCACCAAGACTTCTATATTTGAGTAACAGTATAAGAAACTACTATTACGTCAGAATAGCCCGTCCTAGGCAGCCGTTTTTACTTACACCAGCACACCTCCCAGCTCAGCCAGCAGCTTTCCATTGTCTACCACCTCAACATAGGCTTCCTTCATCTTCAAGAGCTACAATGAAGACCAGATTCCTGATACTATCGGATACCCATGCAATCCCATATACGCCTCCTAACCAATACGCTGATGTGGCCTTACATTGTGGTGACTTGACTGAGAACTCTACATTGGAAGAATACCGGTCAGCCGTGCATTTATTGAAGCAAGTAAATGCCCCTATCAAACTTGCTATTGCTGGAAATCATGATTTCACTCTTGATATTCCATGCTACAAATCGAGAATGGAGCGAGCACCCGTAGATAGGCATACGCGGCTGATGGAGGAATTCGGTGATTTCGGAGAAGCCAGGCGGCTACTTGAAGATGCCGGTATCATCCTCCTGGACGAAGGAATTCATCGCTTTAACTTGGCGAACGGCGCCTCCTTATCCATATACGCGAGCCCATACACGCCAGCTTTTGGGTATTGGGGGTTTCAGTACGATCGAGAAGAGGGACACGAATTCAATATGGAGGGAGTCGACATTGCTATGACACACGGACCCCCGAAGGGTTTACTTGACAAAACTATTGTATCAGATGAAGCCGGATGTACGAACCTCCTTGAAGCTGTATCCAAGGCTAGACCAAAGATACACTGCTTTGGACACATACATGAGGCTTGGGGAGCAAAACTCGTCACCTGGAAAAGTGCGAGTCTGCCCACTTTCAATTCTAACCCGGTTGATGAGGAGAAATCGGCTTTGATCAATAGCTTAACCGGGGCGAGAGACTCTAACAGCCTTCTAGATACGCTGAAGTCTCACCAAGATCAAGGTTATTATGCTGTCAGTTACTGCTCGGATGATCAAACTCCAATCCAGTCAGGTCAGCAGACCCTAGCCATAAACGCGTCCATAAGAGGGCGTGGCCGGAACAATTATCAACTACCGTGGTTGGTGGATATTGAATTGCCAAAGGCCAATTCAAGGGATTGATTTGTACGTTGGACCGTTGTCTAGATTGATATTGTCTAATTCAATTTCACGTTAATAAACAAGGTTTATGCAGCTATGAACGCTAAGTCACATATGGTATATTCGCTGTTGGTAAATCGAAATTAACAAAAACTTGGGTATATATAAAACGAAGCATGATAAGAGCGGTGCCAATTGAGCCATGTGTATATATATACATGCATTATAAAATCGTAGAGGTCATGGCGTACAGCGACCACTAGCATAAGAAGTCAGATTCTTCTAGCCACTGAGAACCAATGGCAATGGCTACCAGGTCTCCAGCGCAAGACAGATTCTCATATTCGTCTTCCAATTCGAGCAGGTCTAGAACTGTCTCCAGTCTTTCAAAGAGTGATTGCTGGATTTCATCGCCTAGTTTTAAGTCTTCGCTTCCGTTGTTCTGAGTAGCTTTGTGCTTAGAGCTCGGTTTCTTAGGTACGATGTTGCTATTCGCTGAGCGTTGCCCAAGGGGCTGTCGGTGTGCTGGGAGTAGTTTCTCAGTATGACACTTGTTTACCAGCGTTGCTAGAATAAAAGATAGCCAAATAAGATTCGTTCTTGGTCGGTATTCTTTCCACTGTTCTGTGTTGGGATCACTGTCATCAAAGACCTCTGATCTCATCCTAAAAGGGCAGTATTAGCAACGGCCGCCTGAAGTGTATTCAGCACCTATACTTACATCCGATACGTGTCACGGAGGAATTTCTCCTCTTCGTCCCTCCCAACGGCATCGAAGATTTCCTTCTTTTCGAGATCCGACCATGCCACTGATCCGCTAGTATAACTAGTACCTTGTGTCTCACAAGGTGAAAGCTCTGCCCGAGATAAAGAATAGTCAATGATGGTTGTCTCCAGCCCGCTTATACCTAGGCGTGCTGAAAGTCCAATTGTTGAGTTATCCTTTCTAGTTCTCTCCTTTTGACATGCGTCGAGAGGGGGCTGTTTTTGCTTCACACACACATTGCCAAGGTGTAGATCGCGGTGCTGCTTAAGTGTTAGCCAGTATCCCGGAGAAAAAAGATATTATTGTATCAAGGAAGTTAGTACCTCAAAAGAAGCGTACTGTTCTGCTCTTGCTAGAGCCAATGCCACACCCCAGAACACATCGTACACCTGGAAAACAGAGGAAAACCTGAACTTCTCAAGTTCAAATCCTGCGTTCTCCATTTCCAGTATAGCCCAGAGCTGATTGTCAGGGTATGATTTCTTCTTGCTCGGGTCGGGATTGAAACAATCGTCCTTAGTCTGGCTATAAATATCCCAAGCACTTTGGTAAGAAGGAGGAAACCTGCCCTGAACAACATGGATCTCTCTAAATCGTGCAAACCCGGGGATTGGGTCGAGAAGCTTCAATAACTGAACTTCAGCAACAATTTCATCCACTGTTGTGAATTTCTTCGAACCCGGTCCTCGCTGCGCGCATAGTGGCACAATTTTAAAAACACCGTCCATGTAGGCTTGTAGTTTAGAAGATCGACTATTTGATAGGCTGGGTTTAGAGACTCCCTCTTTTGCGCATAGCTCGTACACCTCTCCATATGAACCTTCCGCAATTTTCCTGACATCAAAGAAACCGTCTGCCCGATTTGCCCATTTGTCAAAGTGCTGGATTCCTCGAGACGACCTGGTGGACATTGCCTCGTTTAGGATAGATTGTACGTATGCAGTCCTTTGTTTATCGTTTATGTATGTTTGTTGCGCTTTTATGTCCCCTTTTCTTCTTGTAGTAGTTTGGGATTTAGGTCGCTTGATCTCCTCTTTCTCTATTGAGGATTTGGGGGGTATCGAAATATCATCCTGGGGTTGTTTCGTTGACTCAATAAGGCCTGTTCCCTTAACAATATCCGTTATAGTGTTATTTTCCAATACAGAGTTATTGGTGATGTGCGTATCCTTCCTTGTTATGTGCTGGTAGCATTCTTTCTCATTGACATCCTGTGGACCACTCTCTTTGATTGTGATTTGCGATAACTGGTCTTGAACTGTAGTGATAAGCGATTCTGCATCATCCGGGACAGAAGACGCCATTGATAATTCCTCTTCTAGTGCATCATCCAAAAAAACTCGCGCTCCGTATGTGCCTTTCCTCCTGTGAACACCATTTGTAGCCTTCGAGGATGGGTTCCTTGTTCTCCGGGGGCGAGAGGCTTGTTGACTTGCACCATGCTGTATCTCTGCATCAGAGTCTTCGACGTATATAACCATATCTGATGGCTTGCGGTTTGCGTGTTTTCTCTGCGTCGGCTTATTCAAGTATTGAGTCGTGTGCAGCCGTTGCAAGGGAAAAAAGACCGTCGCTCAGCGTGAGATTAATCTTTATTTATATATTTCCCAAAGTAGACTAGCTCCCGCCGTTACCACGGCAGGCGCACGGTCCGACTTATATAAGCCGATGACTAAAGCGGAAGACAGGGCCGAAAGCTAGTCATGTGACTCTTCTCCTATTCCTGCCGCGCCGGAAGGAATATTTTTTTCCTACTTACTTCGAATATCAGGTTTCAGCAGGCGACGACCATATTCCTGTCTCACTCCGCCGAACCCTGGAGATTTCATCCACGGATCATCGATGAGGACCTCACCGGATAACGAGCCTTACCTCTAAGTGCTCTCCTCCCTCGCACCGCTCGAGGCCGGTTGCTTCCAACGACCCGCAGTGTGCCGCAGCAGGTACCATCACATGGCACGCGACCCATCCATAAACCGCGGATTGTGATCAAATTATTCTACCGGTTATCGCGAAATATAAACACACAGATTCGCTAGAACGCATCGATATATCGGCTTTCACGCATCGATATATCGGCTTTCACTCGTTTTCGTGCAGGCACTCGCGCCATCCATCGCCTCTGATGGCAGATGCTGGATTCTATACTCGAGCTCAAGAACTACTCACTGCTGCGTTGAACAAGTCGCCGAAACCTCCGATCATTGTGGGTGACATCACGGTCACGGAACTGAATTTGGGATCTATACCACCAGACCTTGAAATTCTTGAGATAGGGGATCTAGCAGACGACCGCTTTCGCGGAATATTTAAGATGTCCTACTCCGGAGACGCATACCTCACTCTAAAAACCTGCGTGCAGGCCAATCCTCTAAATACTTACATGGTGACACGACCAGCGTTCACCTCCCCATGTCCCCTTGCAGCAGAGTATGTTTTACTTTCTAGATACTACTGCTTTATACATGAAGGTTTACTGACAGCATTTCTTAAAGCCACGGGCTTACTATTCCACTACAAATAACTTTGTCGGATATCAAACTTTCTGGCTTTGTGGTTCTAGTCTTTTCTAAACAAAAAGGAATCACTCTAGTCTTTCGAAATGACCCTCTTGAGTCATTAAAGGTGTCATCAACGTTCGATTCCATCCCATTTGTTCGAGACTATTTACAACGGACCATTGAGGGCCAGCTTCGTTTGTTATTTATGGATGAACTCCCTGCTATTATCCACCGACTATCCCTTCGACTATGGGTGCCAGAGCTTCGTGGGCAGGATGTTGAACCGCAGGCTGATGAAGAGGCCGGCCCAGGCCAGGACCCTTTACTCAGTCCTCCCCAGGATCCCGTTGATGCATCAGGAAATGTCTTGAGCGTTGCCCAGATAGCATCCCTTTCTCTGGACTCTGGAGTTGAAATGCACTCTCTATTCTCTCAAAGAAACCTAGTGCGACTCGCCACTCTGACAGACTCCCAGCGAACGCTTTCACTATTCACGCCAACAATACACGATGTCGTTTTCAGAGCCCTTACCGGAGCTATAGAACAATCGGAGTACCACGGAGGTCTGATATCGCCCGCTAGTCCTCCACTCTCTAGGATTCACTCTCATGCTGCGTCTCTCCATTCCCTACAGGAATCGTCAATGAGCAAAGCATCTCTGGGCTCCCCACTGAGTGGATACAGTCTTACGACGGGCGCTGGCCGCCATCCAAGAGCACGCCCTTCAAGAAAACATAAGCGGCGTGTTGTGGACTTACGAAAGTCCAAAAAGCCCGATGACAATTCCAGTACATGCACTGAGAGCGAATATACCGTCTCTACCGACACATCAACTGTTTTTTCATCTTCTGCGAGAGCTGGAGAGAAACCCGATGACCCTGTTACCCCGCCGATCTCCCCTGATGCTACTATAAAAGTAAAGGATCGTGCTCGGGTACCGGCCATGCAAAGTCTTGGCCCATCGGTCATCACAAACGCTGTCCAGACTCCCCCTTCAGCCGAAGATGAAAAGAAGGCCCTTAGCAATGGGGAACCTCCACATATTCCTCGTCAAAATACTCCAACTCTAGAGGCCCATCAGCAAGCTGGTGACAACGGAACTTCTCTGAATGGGATCCCACCTAGCATGCTGTCATTTGTGGCCGCGAGTCAGGACCGAGGTATCTTGGAACAGGCTTGGATGATGAAGTTAGCAAATGAAATTAGCCGCAGAATCCAAGAAGGCAAAGGCCCTGGTAGCCTGGGCGCTGCCAGCAGCTACTGTGGGCACCAAACCCGAGATCCATCGCCACCTCCCGCATATGGACAGTGATCTCGCTACTACTGCATTTTGCAAGCCGCCTGCTATACCACATCTATAATCGCCACTCCCAATCCTGTTTTGTCTTTGTGTTAATTTTTCTCGCAAGGCGTCTCTTGGTTGGAGTTGTACCTTTATTCCCTTTGTCACTCTCCTTTGTTCTTGTATTTGTGACTTGTGTTTTACCTGCTTTTGTGCCTTTGTGTTTTACTATTATTGCCCACCCTGTTTGATGACAGTTTTTACTTTCTCGATACCACTACTATTCTGCAGGCATTGTATATAGCTTTCTTTACCCCTTGGAGTTGGTTTGGTTTAAAATGCGGTCTGGGGATATTCAACGGCAGGCAGGGTAAGGGTTGTGCGGAAGAGCCTTATGGCTGCCTGGTTGAACTTGTGTTTTTATGGTTGGAAATATGTATAAAACAAGGTGAATCGGAATTATAAATCTTTCTTCTGATTATACAGGGTTGTTTAATCACGATTGTTCCTCTTTCCCCGTTCTCTGAATACATCGTGGCCTTGTATCTCGATGAGGCTTAATATCGCGTGGTCGTAGTATTATTTCGATCCCCGAGTCTCTAAATCAAGTTTACATATGAGCTTATATGGCATACCGGTCGCCTCATAGTGCTGTTAATGTTAAGTAAAAGGGGTCATGTATCAATACAAGCAGCTATCCGAGCTAGGGTGGTTGAAGCGTTGGATTTTTCGTCCGTCGAAGTTCAGCGTCTTGGCCTGCGCTGGAAGGCTAGTTGCTGTCACTGCCACCAAAACAATCCACGAACCGCCAACAACACCACGGCAGCTCTCAAACAGTGACTTACTAGGCCAACCGGGCCAATCCTGATATCTAGTTATCGACGATGGACGGGGTCTTCAAGGGTCTTTTTGGCGGCAAAGCCACCGAGGCTCCGCAAAAGGCTGAAGGAGGTTGGTGACAGCAAAGGCTACCGTCCTTACATTGCATTGACACATGATGCTCAATTTGAATTATTTGTTGAGATGCCGCTTAAAACTATGGACTAACGATCGATTAATCTGCTAGGCTTTGCGGACTTTGCGCCTCCATCTGCGACGGGATCTGGACCTCAGGGTACTGCCGCCAGCACTGTTCCCTATACAAAATGGTACCGAGTATGGGAACGCACGTCACCACAAGACTTTCTTCAAGAGGCATTCATCATCCCGTTTGTTATTCTAGTTGCCGTGCTGCACATGTGGGGAGCCGGTAAAAACAGGCGCAAGGCAAAGACATGGGCCCAGGCAAATGTACCAGTGCTTTGCGACGAGTTTGCGGTTGTTGGATATTCTGGAATACCACGGAACGGCAACTCCAATGAGGGCATCAAAATTGACGATAAGATATTCAAGGAGAAGGCGCTGAATGAGTTCACTACCTACGCTACTGGTCGCCAGAATATTGCGTTCGTCGATGTCACAATCAAGATGCTGAAGCGCTATAACCCTCTACTGCTGTTGGGTGAAACGCTTCTTGGTTTGTTCTTCGAGTCCATGACACCATCTGCTGAGAAGGTAGAGATTGTTGCCTATCCCTTTGATGGCCGGGAGAAAGATCTTGTCCCGGCTACACCAATGGATATCGATACGGACAAGCGTTCAAAGCCAGCTCCTTCGACTTATGACGGCTTTGTCTTTGCTGTGGTACACAAGAATGCCATGCGTCACCTAAGAGAGGATCGATATGATGTTTCGTTGACATTCACTAAGGAGAACGCTAAGCTTCCTAATTGGTTGACTGTTATGAGTGAGAGTGCTGAGATTACCGATTCCATGCTCGTTCCTGAGCTTGTCAAGGCCATTGAAGAAGTCGGTGACCTATTTGACTACTTGATTGTGACCGATCAGCCAATGGAGAAACCTACCACGTATGTATACCTGCTTTCTCTTCATCCTCCCGTGCCTAAATACTTACGTTTGTTTGCAATATAGTGTTGAAGAGGCGGTTCCTCGAAAGCGAATTATTCTCTCCCTTCGTGTTCCAGGATCTTCGGATGCATCGGACTATACCTCTTCTTCCAAAATGCTGAAAGCCTTCATTCGTCTTGTTGATCGCCTGGTGACTCTCGCCCACTTCAGGCCTGAAGTAACCCGCAAACTACGTAGTACCCGTGAGGAAGAAATCAAGAAGATGAAGCGTGTCGACCAGGACGAGAAGGCCGAAGAAAGGAAAGCAGCAGCCGAAAAGATTAAAAAGGAAGAACGTGATCGACTCCTACGTAGCATGTCAGCTGAGGAACAAAAGAAGTTCCTCGCGAAAGAAAAAGAGAGGGAACAAAAGCGGGAGATGAAGAGGCAGACAAGGAAGGGTTGAATTCTATATAACATCGCTGCCGTTGCGCCAATAGCCTCTTCACCCAAGTATATGCTTTCAGTGCTAAGTCCTTGATGCTTAAAACACTTTACTGTCACATTAACGCTCACAGTTCATGACCTGTTCAGGAGTGCATAACGCCTTTATAATACTGGGAGAGGAAAACCAGCTTCATATGTTGCTTTGGCCGAAAATTCATGTACACTATTTATTCGGAATTGCAAATAACTACGGGTGTTCACATCATTGATGGGTTAGGGAATAGTGGCAGGGTTGCTGTTCGTACTCTGGATAATATAACAATATCTTGCAATGTTAAATATACAACGGTGTGCAATTGGCTTTAATAGTCAGAGCTAGTTCAACAAGAGTTGTAGTTTGAAGCTCTATCAGGACTATATACACCATTCCAATTCACCTCGAGTTAAACACCACCTCTATGAGCTCAATTTATCTTGTCCAATCGGGATTGACCTCTGACTTAGAACCATGTCTTGTGTCCCTGTCCTGATATTAGTATTTGAACGACAAAATGTGATAGGAAACCCGTGTTGCGTTGCAATGAGAAAGAAACTCTCATTTTCTCAGATAGAAAAAGGAATTGGTATTCGATGCTACTCACAAGAACGATTCTGCCCATGGCGTACATGGTGGCTATAGTTTTATATTAGCTTAGATGTTCCTGCATCGATATCACGCCAAGCAAGTTTACAGGGTGAAGCGTACCAATGGTGCTACCATAAAGCGATACGTAGAATGGATATAGCAAGTATGGGCTTCGGGCAGTCTATTCCGTGAAGAATTGTTTGTTAGCCACAGTTGCCGGTTGACCCAGTCCCGTCCGGGTTACAAGGGATGGCGAAAATGACTCGACGGACCTTCTTCCATTGGCGAACACCATCACCGTTCTGGAAAAGGCGCTGGTAGTAGGGGACGCGGTTCTCCCGGAAGACGAAACTGAACGTAGAGAAAACCATTCACGTTAGCGAGCTGGAATGACGGGACAGAACGGAGTGCCTTATTCCTCCCAGGAACGCAGATTTTTCGCAGAGAACGTCGAATTACACATACCCGGCCATGCGAGGGAGCGTGCGGGAAACCATGGTTGCGCAAATCGAAGTAATTGAGACGCAAAACGCAAAGCGAGGTCAATTGTTCTGTGGACGAGAATCTGAAGACAAGAGGTGATGTTGGAGGAACCAAAAGTGGTGAGATGTTTTGCCTTTTAGCCGTATCACGTGACAGATATAAAGCCTTAACTTAGACCCGGCAATGATGATAATAAATTTCGTTTGAACAAGGTGATAGGACGGCATTGCAAGAGACGGGCCTAGACGACGGGGTATGTGATGAAATCTATGGTTATAAATGCCCGCCGTCGTGCCTCTTGGGCTTTTCCGACGTCCGCCTAATGCTATTTATGCTCTCGAGACAGCTCAGGTTGTTGCCAGGACACATCCAAAGGCCTGTCGCGCCGCCGATATCCACTGGCATTGTTAGCTCTTCTCGTGGCCGCAGAATCATCTGCCAACCTGCATCCTTTTCGTCCGCCGGTACACAGACAGCCTACTCCCGCGGCCAATCTATCAAGCAGGAAGCGGAAGACCGGGATGACACACCTGTCCGAGAAACTCCCGATATAGCAAGCCCTCGGCTGAGCGAAGACGCACGGAATCCCCTCTCAAACTACTTTTCACGGCCTCGAGTGACGCAAGAACGCCTCAGAAGCACGGATCAGATTATTATACCTACCAGAGAGCCAGATCTTTTAGATTTTCCTGAACGTTCGCAGACCTGGAAGTTGCAGCCATGGCAATTGGATCTGGAATCCGACCTCGGACATAGTCAGAACATAGGGAGTAAATTGGTGGACAATCACTGCTATTCACAGGACTTTACTCTTTGGAGGGAGCTTGTCTTGTACCGCCAACGACATTACGGGGACAGTGGGGTCATTGACATATGGAAAGGACTAACTGGGAGATGCTCTGGGATCAGCCTCCCCACCGAGGGCGAAGATGCTGATTTCTTATGGGAGATTTTCGTCTCCGTAGGGCTAAAGGAAGAGTGGATGTTAAAGGAGCTCCAGTCTCATGCGGAATCCATCTGGAAGGAGAAAGGGTTGAGATGGAAATACTTTTACGAACGTGTTATAGGCACCTTTGTGAAAGCAAGGAATCGGTCCAAGGCGTTACTGTGGCATCAAGCGCTAAAACATACACACTTGGATAACCCTGACGGTATACTGTGTGTCTTCAAAAGTGCATTGTCCACTAGAGAGGGCCTGGATATCTTTCGTGGTTTATGCCAATTGTCTGATGGCCATCGACTATACTCTTCTGTGGTACCAGTTCTTTGGAAACATGATAACATCGGGTCAGCTCTCGTTATGCATTTTTTCTTAATGAGACGAGGGGATTTTCCATCGTCTATGGAAGATGTTCTGCCTCTAATCCACCACGTGCAAAAATACAGCACTTCGCAACAGCAGTCCTATTTTCTCACTGGGCTTATCAAATCTGGCACTCTGCCTGTCGGTGCTACACTTGACAGCTTCCATTCTCATCCCTCACAGACTAGCTCAACCACCTCCAACTCAACTGGCACACAATCCCCAATGGTCAAAGATGATCTCGGAGCTCGACTCTTTGCAACAAAAACCTTTACATTCGACCTGATCCTGGGAGGCCTCAAAATGTTCGGTGTTGGGGTCATTGGCCCTTTAACTCTACAGCAAATGGCGTTAAAGGCCGCCGATATTGCTGAGCTACAGCAACAAATTTCTCAGCTAAAAGAGATTGGGATATCTACTGGAAATTCAGTGTTTGCAAAAGCTATTGATTATTTCATAGCCCGAAGAGACCAACAATCTCTCCATGATCTAATTCATAGCGATCAACACCCAGATGCCCTGGAGAGTTTAGAGACACAGGAATCTCTCTTCCAGCAGTTTTCCATGTCACACGATTGGCGCCAAGCGAACCTGACTCTCACGATACTCTCTTTCTTATCTCCCGAAGATCCTTACTGCTACAATATACAACTTCGGAATGCACTAAAACTCGATGATAGGAGGCTCACCTCTGAGATACTTGAGAAAATGAAATCTGACCACATCTCGCCATCTAGAAAAACCATAAAGTGGATGATATGGAACATCCTTCCGTCCCGCCGTATGGGAACGCGGCCCATACTGGATAGGCATGCAAGGGATGCTGTTTTACGTCTCTTTGGAATTTTTCAATATGTTATCAAATATGGCGGATACATCCCCCCTGAATCATGGGAAGCTGGTCTCAAGCAACTTATTATTAGTAATCGGTGGTCTGAACTTGAAAGACTATGTCTTTGGCTTGCTGAAATCTATTCGCCTCAGAACCACACCCAAAGCTCACAAATACCAAACATCCACTTGCCTCCCACCCATTCACAGTCTCCTTTACGCATCATCTTTAGTGTGGAATTTCAGCAAGCAATTATCAATTGCGGCTTCTTACGCAAGCCAAAGTTCAATTTCTCAGGCCCTTCAACTCTGAACCCATTCGTATCAACGCCTGATCCTGTCGCCCTATGGGTCTGCGGTCTCATTTTACTGAGGCGGCTGAAGGAGAAAGGTGTCCATGTTAACACCAATACTGTCCGGCGAGTGTGTCGTACACGGCTTGCCATACTATTCGGTGACGGGCCTCCTTCAAAGAGGAAGAGCAACCTCATGCTTAGGAAGATAAATCCGTGGACCCTGGACCAGATAATTGCGGATGCAAATAAGGTCTGGGGAACATCGCTTTTCTCGGGCGTTATGCCAAATATCCATAAGCTTGTTAACCCACGCCGCCGGCCCGTCAATTCTCAGGATCATGACTTGCAGAGAGAGGGCAAGGGCTGAGAAATATGGTGTCTACAAGATCAAGACTTCACAGTGGGAGTGCCTAGACTTTTAACTCCTGAGCGTTTATGCACCCGCGCCTTGTCGGTATTCAGGTCATAGGATAAACCGACTGCTACGAAACAAGTCTCAGTATGTTAGATAGGCTTCTACATACAGACAAATCATGTCACTGGTCACCGTGGAATCGAAGACATTGCCTTCATTTACTATGAAGGCTTATGTGCCATGGCGATTTAATGAATCTATTGTACATAATTATATCAACCAAGATAAAAATACAAAACTGTGTAATACCTCCAGCTTTTACATGTCGTTATATAGTTCAATTCCATTCCTAGCCCGCCTCCGCATTATAGGAAACAAAGCACTTGGCGGGAAATTAGATAAAACGTGAGCTGAGCTAACTCCGTAACTCCCAGGGGTGAGCGACGATACATGGCTCCGTCGAGTCAGAACAAAATACTGTAGTGGATTTCGTTCACGATATCAATCCACTACCGGAATCAATATTGACCCAATAGGGCTGTTCGTTGTTAAGTGGCCCTAGGCGATCACATTGGGACAGCATGGGTTCCCCAGTCTCATCAAGTGTAATCATTCCAAATATAAATGGTAGTTCGGGAGGTGGAATGGGTTTCACCAATCCCGGATGGATGACACCGTTGCCCTTTCCAATCCACAAAGCCACCACTTTTCCGCTCTGTCTATCCCAGGCAATTATGTGCCCGGTACACCTCCACCTCTCTATGAAATCCTGTGATATTTCACCGTCAGTGTTGGCCACAGATGCTCGAACACCGATATACCCTAGCTGCATTAGGGACAAATTCCCAACGCTCTGTATTGGTACACCATTCCCATCAACATGTGCGCTGAGAAGCCCAAGGGATGTTGGGGAGAGTGGCTGGTCTGTATCACGCCCTAACGGAGGACGATTACCAATAAATTCAATGGGTGAGCAAGAAGGAAACCAAGCGTAGTCCAAGGTGTCCGAATTCTCGAGCAGATTTATCTTCAATGGAAGATCAACTCCTTCGTATTCATTCAAAAGGTCCGCAATGGCGGATAGGCTATTCAGGGACCTGGAACAGCCTTCTATTTGTATTGCCCCCTGTATCTGCCGCACGAAGTTAACGCTCGACGCATGATCTGGTGAGTTATATCCAGACTTGCAGTCACTAGAGATCTCTTCAGTACCAAGCGGGTGGTAGTGGTGACCAGTTCCATCGTTAAACCAGGTAGCACCCAGTACTAATTCGAGGGAATGAAGGTCACTTTGCAGCATAGCTGCAGTAGTTGCGGGGGCAATTATGGACCGAAGAAGCCCATGCGAATCATGCTCTAAAAGAAGTTTCCAAGTTGGTACGGAAATATGATTGTTCAAATCCATGTACTTTGAAGCCAGGCTAGCAGCTTCGAGAGCACGTTCCGGAATCCCCAGAGTCAAAAAAGCCTCCATGGAAGCAGCGGCGCTCTCAGCCAATCTCGGAGTTTGCGCAAACTCTAGTTCAGTTTGAACTTGACGCCAAAGATTAGAAACCATTCTCTCCCCATTTAGTTCGCCTAGGAGCCGCAGATACACCGGTAGCAGCTCGTTCTCCCGAATACCAGAGATATCTAATAGTGAATGTAAGGTGACTGAGCCAGTCTCCTCATCTGTTGATCCGGTAACCACTCTCAACATCGCAGATCTATCGAAATTTGGATCTTCCCAAGAACGGCGTTTGAGTCCATCCAGCAGCGAGTTTATGAGGTCAATGCCGATAGGCCGTGGTAGAGGGCCATAACTTCCCATGGAGTAATTTCGTATGTAGAAAGCCAACGATCTAGGTGCAAAGTCCTTCGCCGCATAGCTCATGCCAAGAAGGAGTAGCTGGTGTGTATCTTTGACCCCCAATCGGTTTAACCTTGCCAGAAGGCCGTTTATTGTCATGAGTAAATCCTCCCCCTCCGCCTTAGTACGGCACCGATCGAGTGCATCTTCAAGCGATCGTATCGAGTTTAACAGCTTGGCCCCAGACTTCTCTGAATTGACAAACGTCTCAATATCCGCGTGCAATCTTGACAGCCCATGGCCTTTTTGAAGCTTGGGTAGGGGCGGTGATTGGTGATGGGTGGTGTTTGATACTTTTGACAGCCGGTTTTTTTGGAATTGAGATGTCAGACGATCATCGAGTTTCTTATCGCGCTTGTCTCCAGGTCCGCTGCATGTTGTGCCGGTGAGGGCAAAGCGAAGGAGCTGTGCCTTAGACGGTTGGGATAATGGCTTTGCCAGCGAGCTCTGCGAATATCTCCGTAATGCGACAAATTGTGAAGAAGATAGCGGGCGGCAGCGCTCTGTCACAAGCCGGCAGCCATCAAGCGTCAAAGAGCGCATTGAGACAAGAGTTAGCTCACTCCATGCGTTGCTTGCTTGCGTGTTGATATCAATTTGATTTCTTTTGCTTCCTTTTCAAGAAACTAAAGAAAAGAGTAGTACGGAGTAGTTGTTATGTGATTATGTAATCGTCGATGTCGTATTCAACATCGTTCCTCGCTTTAAGCAAAGTACCAACCTACATCTATCAAACTGCGCTTTCAGCCTATCTACGGAACTTACTCTATCGGCACTAACAGCATCGTAACAGTGCGCCGCACGCGATCATGCCTACCGAAATCGAAGCAGCTGATATAGCCAAACCTGCCGACGGCACTCAGGAAGATAAAACCGAGAAACTGCAGAAAGATCTTGAACATGAGCCTTCACCGAAAAAAAATGATTTAGAGACTGGTGAATCAGAAAACCTGATGGAAAAGAAGAGAGATGCGGAGGACGCGGCATCGAAGAACAAAGACAGACTTCAGAGATTCAAGGCGCTCCAGGCGAGAGCAGTAAGCAACTCTCCTCGAAGCGTATCATCTCGATTAAGTACTAACCAAGTCAACAGAAAACTGCAGCGAAAAGTAATTTGAAAGAGACTGCGGCAGAAGCACATCGTCTCTCCGTGGATCCCAACGCCTTATCTTCCATATCACGCAAACATGCCTTTGCATCACACAGCTTGTTAAAAGCAGACATAGAAGCTGCTGGTGAAGATTTCGAGCGGAAACGAGCCTGGGACTGGACTGCTGAAGAGTCCGAAAAGTGGGATAGGAGAATGGATAAGAAGCAAAAACATCGGGACAATGTTGCATTTCAAGATTACCGTCAGGATGCCCACAAGAACTATAAGAGACAACTTCGACGAATGCAGCCGGACTTGGATGCGTATGAAAACGAGAAAGCAGCCGCAGTTCAACGCGCAGCCGCAAATGGCGGACTTGAGCTAGCTGAAGACGAAAACGGAGACATCGTCGCTATCGACAAGAACGGTGCATTTTACTCCACTGCGGATTCAACAGACTTCGTGGAGAACAGACCAGACAGGGCAGCTATCGATAGACTAGTTGCCGATATGCAGAAGGCCGAGGAAACCCGCCTTAAGAAGCGCAGGGAGCGTGGCCAGGGCGACGATGAAGCCGATGTTACCTACATCAACGACAAGAACAAGCGGTTCAACCAAAAACTGGCAAGATTTTACAACAAGGTACGAATCCAGGTTTCTTGGGCCCATGCCTGGAATTATCTACTAACGAACTATCTTGATAGTACACTGCCGAGATTCGTGACAGTTTTGAAAGAGGAACGATGATATAACCAAGCCGAATAAGAGATGCAATTCATATTATACAATACCGACGTTTTTTACCAGTCGATAGTAATATACAGTGGGTATAAGGGCAGACAGTCTCTGGTAACTCACAGATCGGCTGTTATTTCAGAGCATCGTTTTCCTCCAGCCCTTGGTTGCTAGGTCTTCAATCTTCTTCGGGCTAACGACACCATCCACATCACTGTCATCGATTGACTCGACCACTGCTTCCCCAACGACGCTAACTTTGAGAGGTTTTTCCGCCATCGACCCCAAAGCCGAGAGCTTTCCTCCAGTTAACGAATTAATTTCCGAAGCTATCATACCTCCCATCGCTATGGGTAAGGATAGGCTGCGAGACGAGTCGTACATGAATGTTGGCCTCACGAATATACTCCGCAGATTTGGAAACATGGACAGAATAGAGGATTCAGCTTCCCTCTTGGATGATATATACCCTTGTGGTATGATAGGAGCTCCAGAGGACGCTGATATATAGACGAATGTGGGGATATTCTCCTCGGTCGTCTTTTTGGCAAGAGAGATAGCTTTTTAAATAAGGGTATTAGCTATTTGCATTGATAAAATTGCCAGAATTTTCCTACCTGATTCCGTATTCATTGTTCGATATGTCATTTGGCTCTTGCTAGGACCAGTTGGTATACCAGGAAACGACCCAAACACCTTCTGTATACCCGTAATGGGTGATTCCTTCCCCTGTAATATGCCTTTATAGTCCGCCTCCAGAAGAATGCCCATCGAATGTACAACGGCAGACGCATTCTTAAGGTGTTGTCCATACGAACTAGGGTCTAGGAGGTCTGCTTTCTCCCATTCGACCTTTTGTGCCCATCGTGGAGCTTGGCCAGAAGAGCTAACGGTATCCCATGCTGGTTCTCCGCGACGACTATAATATTTCTATCGGTCAGCTAACCAAAGTATGGAAAGCTGCTTCATCGGCAGCATTGCTTAGTGAAAGCTCACCTTAATGACACAACTTCCCATCCTCTGGCTACTGCGGATTGGCATATTCGCGCTCCTATAGGTATGATACAATGCATTAGACCCCAGTTGTTGCATCGTTCCAGTATCAGGAATTATTGTGTATAGATCCGGGTTAACTTACCTAGAAAGCCGCTTCCTCCAGCTACAACAATCCTCTTAGCCACAGTCGTCGTTGTCGCCATAGTGTATATCTGTGAACCTCACTTGAAAGAAAATATAAACAAGCCAAGCTCTCCAGAATTACACAGTAGAGAGCTGTTATTGCATCTTATAATCCTCCTTTTGAAGCTCTCAAAAAGAAAAACAATCTCGGAAGTTGGAGCTTATCATAACGTGATGTTGGCAGTGGGTGGATACTAGTTATCGGATTATCTAATCAACTTTTATGGAGCTTCATTAAGCAGGAACATCAAGAACAGCCAAACTTGCCTTCATTCCAAACACCAGAGCTCAGAGAATAGTGAAGCAAAAATGCCAGCGCCAGCAGGTACAAAGCGCATTCGGGTAAGTGTTTTGCTTATCTATGTTTTGTTAACTCGATACTAACTGTAGCATGTCCAGGGAACCCAAATATTCCGCCCTTTTGGTATGCGACTTTGCGCAAAGAACCTACCGTCGTTGTATAATTGACGCCGAGGTTGCTAATTTGACATGTCGCGTTAATTTAGTATTCGGAAGCGAGGCATATCCCTTTGATCCTAATAAACGGCCCGAAGGCGCTGCGGATGACCACACCCACCAGTGGCGCGTATTCGTTAGAGGTATTAACGGCGAAGACATATCCTACTGGCTGAAAAAGGTGCAATTCAAGCTACATGAAACTTATGCACAGTCCGTCCGAACGATAGAGGCACCACCTTTCGAAGTAACAGAAACGGGATGGGGTGAATTCGAGATCCAGATTAAGCTATACTTTGTGCCAGAGTCAATGGAAAAACCACAAACACTATGGCATGGACTGAAACTCCATCCGTACGGCCCCGATATTGAAGGGAAGAAAGCAAGGAGAGAAACTGTAGTCAGCCAAAACTATGAAGAGGTGTTATTCAATGAGCCAGTGGAACAATTTTATGACTTGCTTACTGGTGGGACCGGTGTTACCCAGCAGCAGACGAAAGGAAAGTCGACGAAGGGGAAACAAGCCCAATTGCCGCCCGCGGCAGTTGGTGGAAGAACCGCCGAAGTCCCTCATACGGACAGTCCTAAGAATCCCTATAGTCGAAAGTCTGAAGCAAAGGAAATCGACCGGATAATAGAGGCGACAAAAACTGTCGAAAAGATTTTGAAAGATGAAAAGGCAAAACTTCTGGAGAGAGAGAAAGTCCTTGCGGGTCTCAAAGAGACTGAAGGCACCAGCCTTCTTCAGAAGAAGAGATAACATGGGCTCTAGGGGATTGATATCTCGCATTTTCAACGCCTAAGATCTTTATATCACACAACGTTTGAAGGCCACTCTTTCCCTACGTCCGGAGACCCACTCAATCTAGCCAGGAAGTGAACTTGAATCACTATATAGTCGGCATGCTTTTGCCTGAGTGATACCTGGAAACTATGGCTGAAGCTCTATTGGGCATTTGAAATGCCTGTCAGCTCTGGAAAGGGTACTGCGATCAGGCTATAGAATTTTCCTGTCGAACATCGTCCTAGTCATGCTTTCCGCGGCAAAGGATTTTTTCGGAGAATATCCTTGATTATCAGCAAGGTATATTTACAACACAAACTGTGTTTTAGTTGATATTCAGCCGTAGGTAGAGCATCAGACCTGGTGGAAGGCCAGTAAACTCTACATTCTGCTTCGTCGCAGTTTGTTACGATGCTTTACATCTTGTCTAATCAATGACGATATACCCTGAATGCACCATATTCGATTAGGGAACAATACACTGCCTGGTTGTTGATAGGAAACCCCTTCAAATGAATTTATGTATAACCGAGACCTTTAGTTTGTTGTATGAATGAAATGCTATACCATCTGACCCTTGGTTGGCCTTCCATTTGAGAACCAGTACGGAATTTTAACTCCCAGCATAGCCTACAATTAACGAAGAAACCATTGATTTTGAAGTTCTTGCATGATATGAACTATTGATGTGTAGATTTCATGACCTTTGTGGCTTGAACAGCTCTGGTTTCATGTTGATTTTGCATAATTTGGCAATACACCCACTGAGTTGAACTAGGGTTTGAAGGCCTTCTAGGATTCGCATGTGGGTAAATCCAATTTCCTTGATGAACTCTAACTTCGAATGTTCAGAGAGATTCGGTATGGTTTTTGTTACGCGGAACATGGTGGATATGATATCATGAGCAGAGTATCCAAGTTCCCTAAGCAGTGGTAAGCAAGGTGGTTTGCAAAAGAAGGTAGTATATAACACGTACCACAACTCATTTAAAGTATCCAGGGCAATATCAACCTTTCCTTCCCAGCACGCTTTGATCATTGCCTGCACTTTGACTGGATGTGGGCTATCTACAACCCTGAACACGTTATCACCACTAACAAAGCCAAATCCAGCCCATGTACTCTGTAGGTTGTTGATTGCTTGACGCATATCACCTTCTGCACTAAACACCAGCGCAGCAATACCATCATCAGAATATTTAACTTTCTCGGCTTCGCATATTTGCATCAATCGCTTTACGACCTGAGCGTCCGTTAAGCGCGAGTATCTGAGAATTGCACAACGAGACTGCAGAGGTTCAATAATCTTGTTAGACTGGTTGCATGCAAATGCAAACCGGGTTGTAGTAGAAAATATTTCCATAGTACGTCGAAGAGCTTGCTGTGCACCGGATGTCATACTATCACGATGTTAGGGAATTTCAACAGACGGATAATAGCTTTTAGGATGAGCAACGGTTCAACCCACCTGTCTGCTTCATCAAGAATGACAAGCTTATGTCTGCCAGGGGGCAATGTGACTTTCTTCTGTGCAAATCCTTTTATTCTGTTACGGACGACATCGATACCTATCCAAAAAGTTAATCCTGCAGAAAATATTCCGGTCATATATCACCATACCTCTTTCATCACTAGCATTAAGCTCTAATACGGCCTCCTTATATGTATCGCCTAACAATTGTCTTGCTAGGCAGAGAATCGAAGTTGTCTTCCCTATTCCAGGCATGCCGGAGATAATGACATGGGGCATGTTTCCATCGCGGGCGATAATTTTTAACCGCTCTATCGTTTCAGTGTTTCCCACAACATCATCTAGAAAAATTGGGCGATATTTTTCAACCCTAACAAAACCACAGTCTGTCAGCCACTCTATCCCCTCTCATTCATAATTGCCTTTTGCGCATCTCTCATGAGCCACCTTACCAGGGTAATTCATAATTGACCGGGGCACCAGAAAGATCTGCGCGGGCAATTTTATTGGCAGCTGCAGTAGAGGATTCAGCTTGTGCCATGATTGAGATATGCAGCCTGGAAGACTTGTATATACAGCGTCGCCTTATACCTGGTTTGATGTCAAGTTCAATTTAGATTTGAGCAAACGCGGTGTTCGCGCGTTTAAGCTTATCGCAGACCCCCTTATCACCACGTGATGTAGCCAAAGCACGCTATATATAATAACTGCGTCCTCCAGCGTGCCTCGGCTGAGCCAAAGAAACCTTCTCCATCTAGGAACCTCAAGTAGGAAATCACCTTCATCTCCGGCCAACTTCAATGCACGAATTGCACTTCTCGTACGCCGAGCAACTCCGCCCATTTTCCCTATGGCCAATAATCTTGGTAAATCGCAGTCGAAAGAGATGCGCACGTGGCGCCCCATGGTCCCGGCACTAGTCCTAAATAGGGAGCTACTTTCGTCCTTCTCTCTCCCCGTTGAGGCGCTATCGGCATAAAATGTTATAAAAAGTTGGCTCGAGGCTTCAATACGGGAAGAGCAGCTTCCCCTGTAAAGCGTGCGTGTATATTTATACAACTGAATGATATCCTCTCTGAAGTGGATGTCCCTCACTTGTTTTATCTTGTTCGTTTTCGCTACTGCAACTTTTGTTTATGTCCAAGCTGGAGGCTATACCGGGCTGCTCTCAAATTTAGTGGCAACTGATACGGATACAATGTCGGGTATCAAATCACCTCTAGCACTTCTCGCCCTGCTTGGAGCCCAGCAAGCGTTGGCCGCGGATGTTTCATGGCATGCTCCTAATGCTACCGACATCAACAACCTTGACAAGGTTTTGAATAACAATGGTGTTTACGGCTTTATCTTCGATTCCTCTCAGACACCAGATAAGGAATATGGCAAATACAATTGGTGTAATATGCCACATGTCCGTCCGAGAGAATACCCAAAAGCTCCAAAGGGCTATAAGTTACATTATGTAGAAGTTGTATGTTTCTAACAACGTCAACTTTGATAACTGGCCGCTAAATAATTTATAGATACACCGACACCACAAACGTACACCGTATCAATCCAACACATTTCCACAGGAATCTTACCCTTGGGACTGTGATGACGAGGGCCTGTTTTATTACGCTGAACCAAAACATGGCCGAAACAGCGCCAAATCCTACTGGAAGGGTTATCAAAACCCAATAAACCCATTCCAGCCTTCAGGGTTTAAAGGATCATGCAGTTTTCCCCAGATCTCTAAGGAAGGGCTGGATGATTCGTGGCAACATGGACGTGACTTGTTTGCAGTCTATCATAAGCTCCTGCATTTACTTCCATCTCGGTTGGACGAGAGCAAAGTCTCTTTTCGCGTAACCAACAACATGATCACTAGCCAAGTTGCCGGAATGCTGATCAATGGGATGTACGACATCAAAGGAGATGCTCCTCTCAATGTTGAGGTACACTACCACCCCCCATTAACACTCGCAGTTGACGTTAGCTAATCGTGTCTTTAAAGTCCCAACAAACGGACTCTCTTGAACCTAAATATTCCTGTCCGAAATCGAGTGATCTCTTTTCCGATGCAAAGAATGTGCCAAACACACCATGGGCTGACCATTTAACCCGAACAAAAGAGTTTGTGGCAGAGTTAGATGCTATTTCTGGCGTCTCTCCATCCGACTCGGGGTGGCATTCTAGTTTCGACCACTACTTCGATAACTTATCAGCTCGTCTATGTCACGCAAAGCCATTGCCATGTAACATCAAAGACACCTCGAAGTGTATTACTCGAGCTCAGGCCGATAAAGTCTTCCGACTGGGTCAGTTCGAGTATTCTTACTTGTATCGCGATTCCAAAAGCTCTCTCCCTGCTAGCACATCTAGCTTAGGTGTTTGGATTGCGGAACTCGCCCAACACCTTCGTGATCAGGTAGCTGGCAAGGATGGAAAGATGGTTTATAGACATAACGTCGCCCACGATGGAAGTGTTTCCAGGCTCCTGTCGATTCTCCAGCTGGATGTTATGGTTTGGCCTGGCATGGGCTCCGAGGTTGTGTTTGAACTCTACTCCAAGAAAAAGGACAAATGGGGTCGTGAAACGGAATACTTCGTGCGAGTCTTGTTCAGCGGCCAGGTCATGCGCAGCTCACACCCAGATCTCGGCCTATTGGATATGGTCCCTGTCTCAACCTTATTGTCTTATTTCGATGGCCTTGTTGGTGAAAAGGCAAGGTTGGTGCCTGGGCTTTGTGGAATTTAGGCTTTCTCTCACGCCCTGTGAGAGAAATCGCCGGCATATCGCATTTCATGTTCCCTCGTCCTATAAATTCGAATGATGAAAGTCATATCATTTCTAGTAGTCGTGCCTATTAACACTGATTCCTTTATTTAATTTACCCCCATGGGCTATAAAACACTGAATAATCTACTTCCTAGCATGAGAAAGAAGAGTGGTTGACATTTACCGGCAAAATCGCTCTCGGCATTCGGCGAACTTACCGACACTTCCGACACTAGCGCCCTCGGCATTATCATGACTACCTAGTTAACCATAAATCAACGCATATTTTGTGTAGACCGTTTCCATACGGCCTTTGCTAGGCATTTGTAAATAACGGCGGAACTCCGTATTACTATAGTCTTCTGCGTTTTCGTTTTTACAAAATAATAGGAAGCAGTGCAAACTATTCCGGCTATGAGCTGCGTGGAGAGAACGGGGCCCCGAACACGAACATGGGCAATTTAGCTAGATGCTACCATTTCCCCGGCGATTGGCTCTCAGCAGGGGTACAAGTAACTGGAGTTAGTCCGTTAACCGGCTTGTTTTACCCGTTTAATGCGGGTGGAGATGAGTTCAACGTCACAGCTTCGTACTAGATACTACACTAGTTTTGGTCACCTGCTGTTTGTGCTGCAGCCGTTTTATATATACCTGATATCCCATGGAATTGACCTCGAAACAACCGACAAAGAAAGTGAATCAAAAATATGAACGCCGTGGACATGGCCGCAACATTTTGTGACCGAGACGCATTGCGCACTAGATTTTCTAAAGCAATGTCAGATATGTATAAAAATGAAGTGCCCTCCTATGCCGACTTAATCGATATTGTGACAGAAGTCAATGCCAATTCAATATCTCAAAATCCATTGAATGCAAGACTGGGAATAAGTTCTCCTGATATCAATAATATCGACAGACTCACTCTCGAAAGGCATGGAGCAATTCGTCTTGGGACACCTTTTGAGCTTTCAACGATCAGGCGATTATTCTCTCAGTTTGGCATGTACCCCGTAGGATACTACGACCTTAGCGTTGCTGGCTTACCTTTACATGCAACGGCCTTCAGGCCTATTGATGCCGAGGCCCTCGAAAAGAACCCCTTTCGAGTCTTCACAACGCTTCTGAGGCCCGATCTACTGAGGAACGAAGCTCGAGAATTGTCCCAAGATATACTGAGGAAACGAAAGATATTCCCCAATCGGCTCCTGGATATGCTTGATGACGCGGAAAGAAAAGGGGGTGTTGTGCCGGAACTTGTGGACGAGTTTATCAAAGAAACCCTGGAGGTATTTTGTTGGCATGAAACTGCTGCAACAAGTCATGACGAATACTTGCAGCTCAAGGATGAACACCCTCTTCTGGCGGACATTGCATCTTTCCAAAGTGCTCATATAAACCATCTTACACCGAGGACGCTGGATATTGATCAGGCACAAGTGGCCATGAAATTATATGGGCTGCAAGTCAAAGAAAGAGTAGAAGGGCCTCCACCTCGAAAAAATGGGATACTTCTCAGACAAACAAGTTTCAAGGCAATTCATGAGAAAGTACGTTTCTGCTCCTCGAAGAATGGTACGGTACAGGGTATTCATACAGCGAGGTTTGGGGAGATCGAGCAACGGGGCGC
Organism: Nannizzia gypsea CBS 118893; assembly: GCF_000150975.2. Lineage (NCBI taxonomy): Eukaryota > Fungi > Ascomycota > Eurotiomycetes > Onygenales > Arthrodermataceae > Nannizzia > Nannizzia gypsea. The sequence continues at coordinate 1,191,618 of NW_003345197.1, forward strand.
TGCATTGACATATAAAGGTCGAGAGCTGTACGATGCTCTTCTTATGGAAGTCAATACCAAAACAAGAGATTTGGCGCTTGGAGCCCCGAGTTACAATCAAATTTTAGCAGAGGTATTCTCTGCATTTCCAGACGATAAAGATACCCTTCGATCCCAGGAGCTTATATTCTGCTGCTATAAGCCAACCACTAAAGCACTCGCACTAATATCCGACAATAAGACCGTTTTCCCAACATCGATAGATGAACTGCTGGGTCAAGGGTATATGGATTTCGAGCCGGTGACCTATGAAGATTTTCTCCCATTTTCTGCTGCTGGTATATTCCGATCGAATCTTGGTGAAGCTGGTCGTGAAAATCCGAGTATGAAGCCAGTTCAAGACAAAATGGGATTTGAAGAGTGTCTAGGTGACAAGACGCTTGATAGCATGGAGCTATATTCCGAGATCCAGCGGAAAAGTTTAGAGTATTGCTTGGACGTTTTCAACCTCAAAGATATGACCCGGTAGATTGTGATGTGATGGGTGAAGACCAGGCTCGCAGTGATCTAAGAACTTGAAATGTTTGGCGATTTACTCCATACTAGCTCGTCAGTTAGCTACTTAACCCCTCTAGTTATTTAGGAGATCCTTTCCACGTAGATAAGCGGCCTGGCCCTAGGAAACAGGTTGCAATTCTGCAATAAATCCGTATTATCAATACTAGTTGCATTTGGTCCCATGTTTTAACAAAGTGAGCGAGGTTGCAAAGTTCAACGTCTATTTGACTAGGTAAAATAAAGCGGCGTCAGTTTATTTCCAGAATTGGCTTCGCTCATGGCATGGGGCTAAAAGCAGCCATGAAATCTATATCAACGCCGCAATCGCATATCAAATCTGTATCTGGACGTACTTGCTAGCACCACACGACCTAGCGACCTAGTTCTTCTATTTTATTCTTAGGTCTTTAAAATTTACTGTCTCCTACCTCTCCCTAGTTCAACTTACACGACGTTTGATACCGCATCCCTAGATTGTCTATGAGAAACATGCGCCCACCATGACATCACGCCAGCGACACAGACGCATCCCCTCCGGAGGTAGCGCTACCACTACACAGACTACCGCATCAACTGCGTCCACGACAGTTCAGGCTCCAAACTCTACGAGGACTGGATCCTCACAGCCTTCGTCTGCGCTTCCGTCGGTGCGTAGGACGCTATTTAATTCTGGGACCAACCCACGCAGTCAGCAGCTGGCATCCAATTCCACTTCTGTTACGCCCTCAGATTACGGCGCTGTCATACCAATGGACACTAATACAGGCTTGAGTGGAAGCACAAACCCTTTCGGAGGGCGGAGTATATCAAAATCAGTACCTAAAGTCGGCACATCTGTATCGTCTAATTTGGACAACGGTGATATTGTCCCTCGTGACAAGAATGGATGCTATAAACTAGATATCCCTGTCCTACCGCCTGCAGAGTTCGAAGAAGCCGATGGTGGTGACTCCATGGAAGGCATAGAGCACTCTGGAGGCGCTGAGATGCCAGTTGAAGAGGGAGGAGAACTGGCTGGAAGGGACAAAGAAAGTACGCTTTTCTCTTTGTTCATTTCACTCGAAACTGGTTCTATATATAACAGCCTATAGCTAACAGAGAAGTCAGAAATTGATGCGAGCTTCGTTGAAATGATGCGTCATAATAGGAGCAGACATATCAATGGCGAACCCTCTGGTATGGACTGTCACGCAATTGCCTTATGTTAACCTAGAAACATTACTAACAATTGCTAACGACTACTTCAGAAGTTTTCTTGCTGGTTCAGCAAAACCTCAGAGACAGAGTATTAGGACTCGAGGAGGACGATTGGATGTTCGGAGCTGAGGAAGAAGTCAAACGATAATCGATGAAAGCTTGTCTGGCTTCTCTACGCAAAGGTTCCTGGTCTAAAACAAAATCCCACCTGGTCTACCCAATCCATATACACAGCAGGCTAATAATGTCTGTCATTTGTACCTAAAAGCCTAATCTAGGTCAAGTGACGGGGGAGCCTCCACCCTCTTAGAGGCCTTGGGTTGCTGGGTGGATTTCGACTGGCCGGATGGCCCTCCAAAAAACATGCCCATCATATCCATCAATGGGTTTGACTGTTTCGGTATCTTTATACCGAAATATAACTCTCCGATGTGGGCCAGAGCATGATCCCACTCACCAGCCTCTTGAATATGTGACTGATATTGCTTGAGAAGCTGTCTGAATAGATCCGGAGTACCACGCTGGATAGCGAGTAGGAGTAGGTTTGTGAAGTTAAGCAGAGGTAATGATGGGTATACACGAACATCATTCTGCTTACTGCTTACTTCCTGTACGCCAAGAGCTTTACCAGACTCCGATGTGGATAGGAGTCGGGTAAATACTAGGAAAGCCTTATTCGCGTTGAGAATGTTACCAGTGAGAAGATACGGGAAGACGGCACGACAGCAGTATATTCCGGCTGTGTGCTGTGCGTCATATGTGTACCACTTATACTCTAGGTTTGCGAGAGTTTCGGCGGATTCAACAGTCCCAAAAGCGAGATGTTTCTCGGCGTCATATGGTTCATTGTCTAATATCCGTGCTTGATTAGATCCCAACCCTAAGAATCAGATTGAATGATAAAATAAACCTACCTTGTGCATAGACAGATCCAATAGCGTGATGTAACTCCGGGTCGCCCCTTTCTAGGTCCCCGAATTTTGAGCTCCACGAGATAATTTCGTTTATATATCTCTTTCTAGTTGGCTCCTCCGGTGGGAATTCCTGAAGTAATTCAACGAGTCGTTCTAAGGGAAGATCAGCACTATTCCCGATCTAATTCAGCAATCGATAATAAAAGTCTTAGTGGTCATACGTTTTCTCTCTTTTCCGGTTTCGTCATCGGCCACCTCCCACCCCGCCTTGTTGTAAACTTCCAGTACTAGCATGATTGCTAGGTCACCACCACTTGCGGATGCGCCCTGCTGAGCTCCAGCTTGTAGCAGTGCCTTCGCCCCCTCGGATAGTATATTTGCGGCTGCATCGTAGTTGGACTGTTTTATATACCGTGCTGCGATTACACGGAGCTGCTGGTGGGATTCATAGTATGCTCCGGAGGCGATCCTATTAGCATAAAAGAAAAGTTAGCACTGTCATACTAAAATCTCGTGTGAAGACACAAATACTAAAGAATGAGTAGCTCAGAGGCCGAATCATACTTCTCTTGCTGCCGGGCAATGGTTTTCTCGATTCGAGAGGTCATAACGGCCACCTGTGGCCTTTTGACGGGGTAGCTAACTGCTCTGCGAGAGAAATATACGCGAACACAAAAGTCGGAGGTGTAGAATCGAATTACCCTTGTGGAATAAAGAATTACTATAGAAAGGGCGAGGAGGAATCTGGGAGATACAATATAGTGGTTTTCTAGTTTTAAGATGTAAGAGGGAAAGCACCCAAAGGAGTGTCGTCAGCGCAGCCAATCAGAACGTGCTCTCGAGAGCTCTCCTTCACTACAACACCAGTAGGCAAATAAATATCTAACTATAACAACCGACCATTTATATGAGAGTTTTGAATCTCACATGTTTAAATCCATATATACTGACACCGCGGACTAACTATTTTGAGTCGACTGGGAACTTACCAGTTTAAAGCTGATTATAATCCGTCTAAAGTGTGCCGTCGGCTATTGAACATAGCTTGGTGTTCGTATAGAGGGATAATAGATAGTTAAGCGTCCGCTATTATCCATGGACTGTAAATATACCCCCTGCGTGGCACCACCATCCTGAACTAACGCGCTCGATAGTTGCTTGAATATGGCAGCTATCTTTGAGACTCTACCCGTCGAGAGATTCAGCGGGATATCTGAACCCTTAAAACGACCAAGGGTGGGATCATGCACAAATATTATTGTTTACAGCTGATTGAGGCTAACTGGGAGTCTCCGTTACAAAAATCCAGGAAATCGCTTGTTTTTCTTATGATGAATGGCACCGGTTCCGACTCGATGACTCTGGTCTTCGTTACTATTATCCTCCAAAATTACCGGTAGACCTAAAGGCTGGCTTTGATACTTTTGTTCAACGTGATGAATCTGAAGATAAGCATCTCAATGCACTTCTTGATACTATTATTGCGACCGAAAAGGAGAAAGGGAGGAAGTACGATATGGACTTTGTTACGTGGAGAGGAATGATGACCAAGGCAAGCCCATATGTTAGTTCCCTGCCGTGACGCATCAGGATGCTAATACGCCTATTGAAAGATATTCACCGCTCCTTACGATACTATGAATGGGTATTAACGCGCTAACTTATCCAATAACCTGGTACCTAACTGCTAATCAACTTTCGCTGTATCTCATTCAGATTCGAAATGAATGCTACATGTTTTCAAGTGGGCTTATCATACCCCCCTTTTAACTCTGAATTTTGGAGATATACTGACATCGTCTCCTTCCCAAGGGCCAAATGTGAGGTTCTGCTCATAGAACCATTTCTGCTAGCAGTGCAGTCACTAATACCACTTTTTGAGATGTTAGATTTATTGAAGAGTCTCACTCTTACCACCTCGAACAACTCAAAGAACAGTCAAACAGAAGAGTGCGTCCAGGGGCGCATTCATCCGATATGATGTCATATTGGGGTACGCGCCTTTATTCGAGCAAAAATAAGTGTTTTCGTTCTATAGGCTCACTCTTTTCAAACCAGGGTATAAGTTCGAAACCGTGTCTGTACTCTCGGAGCCGTGGGATGCGGCCAGTAGAGAGACCATCGAGGCTAGGGAAAGCGAAGTTGTGAATAACAACCCACAGTATTGCTCTCTTGTTCGCACTGGAATTGGAAATACCAGGATGCTCCTCGCTGGAGAGGTCGATGCAGGTATGCCACCATTTAAACCTAAACTCGTGTTTCTAAAGAGGTGAATGTTCACATAGTTATTGATATGCAAAAGTCTGGGACTGCAAGCCTGACAAGAAGACGATCCTATCAACTGGGTAGAGCTCAAGACATCTGCAACAATACGGCATGGAAATGACGCCATAAATTTCGAGCGCAAGCTTCTCAAGTTCTGGGTCCAGTCATTTCTCCTCGGTGTTCCAAAGATAATCGTCGGCCGGCGGGACCAAGATGGTTATCTCCTAGCTATTGAGGAGTATGCTACAGATGAAATCCCCAATATTCCTAAAACGGGGGCAAATACATGGGATGCAAACACGTGTATCAATTTTGCCTCTCAGTTTCTGACTTGTATGTGGTAGCGTCAGACACCCCTTCTCTTAAAATAAGACGGCTGACATGGTAATGTACCATTCAGGGTTGAAGACAATCGTGGACTCAGAAGGGGTATGGACAATTCGAAAGGCCGCCAAGTCAAGCCACATCGAAGTCTTTAAGGTCCAGGAAACTGGCTATGGAAATATTCTGACCCCAGAGTTTGTCGAATGGAGATTGCAAAGTTAGGCTACAGCGAGCTTGCCGGGAATCAATGAATCCTTGAGCGTTCATATATTGAGTGTAGTCGGCGCCTTTAACTGCCCCTTTCTCGGGAAAGGGGGTAGGTAATCACAGTTCCGTGGAAGGCGCACCATTGTCCTCGTTGGACTTCTCCTGCAGTTTCTGGAAATATTCGTCTCGACGTCGTCTATTTTCAGCGGATTTTATTGCCCTCTTGTGCCTCCTCCCCTTCATATGGAGTTCCCACGTATCTGCTCCAGCAATGGTAGCATTACAAGTCGAACATACTCTCATCTGCGGAATGTCGTCAACCTCAAACCGAGCGGGTGCATTTGCAGATTCAAAGAACTCTTTCGCAACCGCCGACATCTCTTTGGGATGTGGGAGCGTGCTTCCAGAAAGGAACTTTGACGTGATTTCCTCAGCAGGTTGACGTACAATTGTGTCCCAGTTATCCACGTCAGTTGAATCAGCAATATAAAGACGGTCTGTCATCCCGGAGGTTCCCAAAGCCTTCCACAGTTTATTCCTAATCCATCTTGTTTGATGTTTAGCATATACTTTTGTGGCAGCCTGAATTGACTCGATGCACTCTTCCTTCATTTTGTCAAGTTCACACTTCGGCTCCTCCTTAGCTGTGAGCAACTCATTAATGTAAGGCTCCAGTTCTTTAAATCCAATTGACATCCAAACCCCGCGAGTTCGATCGACTTCAACCCCCTCCGAGGCCTTGTCCTGTAGATATTTGAACATTTTTTGGGCTTCCTTCAATAGGCCTTGATCTATCATTCCGTGCACACGTTTATCGAGTCGCTTTCGTAATTCTTCTTTTTCAGTATGGACCCAAAAGACGAGTAGCGAAAATCTTGCCTGCCCAAGCTGAGTGCTTAAATCCTCGGACTCGTCAGCCCCGCAGTAATCCTCATCCTGCGGTGTTGCCCTTCTAATCTTCTTTTTCTGTTCTTCGTATATGTCTGAAGCTCGCCGCCCAGTCTGTAAGTAGATCTCTAGAGACCGACGAACCTTTCTCTTCTCATTTGGATGCCATCGATTTGCCATGACAGGGTCAACCTCTTTCAGTTTTTCATAGACCTCTTCAGCAGAGGCATTTAGTATCGAAAAGTCCACATCTTTCTTAGAGTCTGCAGTTAAATCTTCATCACTTGGGAGATCTTCCGATTGATTCGACATCTGCTTATTTGGTTTACCCTCATCAAGTAAAGGTTCATGAAAGAGAACGGATTGTGTATAGTAGTGTGTCCCGCCAACCAGTATCGGAACTTTACCCCTTGACCTGATTTCGTCGATAATCTTCAGGCTCTCTTTTTTGAATACCCCAATCCTCCAAGGATCCTGGTCTAGATCTACGCATCCGATCAAATGATGAGGGATACCGTGTCTCTCTTCAATGGGTATTTGATTGGTGGTTATGGGAAGGCCCTTGTACATCTGCATAGCATCTGCACTGATTATTTCTCCATTGACTCGCAATGCAAGGTCAACAGCTAACTATGTAATGATTTAGTGCATGTCCTCGCCCTGGGGTATACTCATTAGGCGGCATGTTGTTGCTACTCACTTTGGACTTTCCCGTCCCCGTAGCGCCAACCACAGCAATCAAAGGATTCATGTGAGAGTTTGCAGTTGTCCTGAGTGACAGAGAAGCTCTAAACATACTATATGTCAAGTTCTTAATAACTGATTGTTTGATGCCAGGTTTGAATAATATTTGCATTGATTTGATGTTCAATTTGGAGGAGAAAAAAGTTTCACTAGGGCGTGTAATATAACGTGTATGATCAGTGTATAAATTACGCATCATGTGGTAAAATCATTACCTGTATTTCCCTACAATACATATGTAGATTTGAGATATTAGTGATAAATACTCTTCGATTTTGATAGACGTTCACAAGGCACCACTAATATGGTCCACAGTCAAAAGCTGTGTTGAGGCGTTGAAGGAATGTTATTCCTACCACATAGTATTGCTGCAGTCGATATTTTCGCAGAGATTGATGGATATCCTGAGCTGGTTAAGTACCAGTTGGCCATGTTTAATTCAATTTAAATCTTCCTCTGGTTCTTGAAAGTACACAGCCGGAGTTGGTACTGATGAGGTAAAATAGGATTCCGCTACACTCTTATCCTTTATTCGTATTACCCAATATCAAACACCAATCACCCTGAAGACATTCCCTGGAAAGCCACACTAAGCATTCCTATATTAAACCCAAGATATTAGGAATATAGTAGGCCGTGTTGTTTAGGGCAACCAACAGTAACAAGGTAGCCCGAACGTCCCTATAGTGTTAATATTTCTGATTCTAAAGCTGTATCCACGCTGCTACATCTATTGCTTTTTTTTTTTTCCACCAATATATCGGTTGAAATAATATAGGGTATTCTATAACGGAACTGCTTCTATTTCAAGAGTAGATTGGCACAATGGCTATCTAAAATTTTTAGCTGCAGTGGAAAGTTGATAAGGGGTATTGAAATCTGGATCTCGGAGTTGGCTTGCAGTTAGGCGGTTCTCAGGAATAAGGGAGAAACCTCTGGTCAAAACAGATACTAAGAGTTTCCTCTCAACTGTATCAATTTGTGGTCGTTGATGTTTGATTCGGTCGTCAAGATCTTCAGCCACAGGGGTATTTGGATCATACCACTCATCTTTGCTAGACCCGGGCCAGAGGTATTTCCCCTTTAGATCCTTTGGTAACGGGCCCATATAGGCAACGACGCTTCCTAGCAGGGGAAACAGATTTAATCCAAGATACATATATGCAAAGACACACATATAGCTCCATATATCACAGGAAAAGTCGGGAGTAGCACCATGAAGCCGCTCTGGAGAGCAATATCCAAAGGTGGAGTCCATCTTTTGGAATACCAACTTGTGTTGTTATCCCAAAGCCCGCGAGATAAATCATAGTTGAACACAGTATGATAGGAATTTGCATGGGCTTCACAAGTTCTGCCTGTTTCCAACTATCAATCATCATTCGTTCAGGCCGGCCAAGAATCTTGTATTTATCAGCTATGCTGAGATTTTCAGGGAGAGAACTACCCCACAAGACATTCATATTGTTAATATCTAAAAATGTTAGCTTTCGTATAATAAATTTGGTTTAGAAATGATTAACATACCTCTGTGGACAAAGCCAGCCTCGTGTAAGCTCTCTAAAGCTTTTAGCAGTTGTTTGCACCATGTATGCGAGTTGCAATGTGCAGCTATTTAGCCACGAGAGATTCAACATTGGGACCAAGAAATCGGAAGACAAAAGTATAGTGGCTATACTGTGGGCCACGGAGTAGAAAGACATCCTTATATAAAACTAGATGAGAGGTATCAGTCACAGTCTCATGGATAGTAGTTTGCATCTGATAGTCATGTTCTCCATATGGACCAGAGACCATAATCTTGATTGCACAGTTTTGTTGATTTCTCATATCTTCAGCAAGCCAAACAGTAGTTAGAGAAGCCACCATGGAAAATCTTGTGGACTATGCGGTATATTTGATTAAGAATCTCCCCAATCTGGATAGGATAGTATTGGCGGCAGGAAGATTCTCCATATTGATATCGATGTTAAGATACTTCCTCAACATCAATCGCGAGGTCAGGGCCGTCTCCGTCGATCAAGATGCCGCGGTCAGCATTATCATCAGGGAGGTAGGGTATAGTTGGGGAGCCCAAATCGCGCATCTTTGCAAGGCTTGCGAGGTTGGTACAGCTGTCTATTGATGTCGGCCGCTATCTGACTACCCGTCGTGCTACCACTAACTAGTTAGCAGTAGCTAAATAGTTATTGCATGGTTAGAACATGGTTATCTCAAGGCGTCCGCCACAGCCAGTCATCAGTTTTCCCGTCAACCAAATAACTACCAGCTCACAACGCACTCTTGACCGATTACGAAATAGTACGGAGACTTCACCAACGAGCTAGCAATGTGGCATGGATTCGAAACACTCGGTGATTATAAATCTCTTCACGTGGTTTGCATCTCGGCCGTGTGCCTGCAAGGGCGGCGTTCTTGAATATTCCGGGAGGCGCTGAAGATTATTTGAATATTAAGACCGCTGTTTTCCCTTTTGCCTGATTCAAGCTTAGAAGAAACATTCTACCCTCTCTCGATTGTGGCTGTCGATCAGTGTCTATCTGCAGGCCGGCGATCTCGTTATTGGAAGCACCTATTTAACTAGTTGACCAACGCCCAGGACATCACAATGAGGCCCTCCGACCACCCAAGCACCGATATAACGGTAAACCACCTTAGCTACAAGTTCCCCGACGGCTCGGAAGGACTGTCAGATATCACCATTGACCTCCCTCAGAACAGTCGAACACTCTTGATTGGCGGTAAAGCAGACTCCATCCCTCGTACCCGTTATACCATCTCCCCTCCATGAACCACCTTGCTCACCCCACAAATTTACATTCTTTAATTGCCTTTTCTAAACTGTCTCTGCTCTGTTTCTGTTTCTCTTTATCTAGCCAATGGTGCTGGTAAAAGTACACTCCTCAGGCTCCTTTCAGGCAAACGCCTTGCTCCAAATGGTTCCATCGTCATTGGCGGCGTCGACCCGTTCAAAGAAGGCCTCGAAGGCGTCACATACCTAGGGACGGAATGGGTTCTGAACCCCATAGTTCGATCTGATATCGATGTGCCGACTCTACTCGCATCCGTGGGTGGAGATTACTATGCGGAAAGAAGGGACGAGCTAGTTAAGATTCTTGATATCGACATGTCGTGGCACATGCATGCCGTGTCCGACGGAGAGAGACGACGTGTGCAGCTTGCCATGGGCCTGCTAAGACCCTGGAACCTCCTCCTGCTAGACGAAATCACTGTGGACCTGGATCTTCTTAGCCGGAGCAATTTTTTGGATTTCTTGAAACGAGAGACTGAGAGGAGACCTTGCACTATTGTCTATGCTACCCATATTCTGGACAACCTGGCTCAGTGGCCTACGCACCTGGTACATATGCACATGGGTCGTTTAAGGGACTGGGGTTCTATGGAGAAGTTCTATAGCAACCGCCCTCGCATGTCGGAAAACAGTCAGTTGGGTGAACTAGTGCTGGAATGGCTGAGGAAGGATATGAAGGAGCGTGGACCTCGCCCTGGAAGACCAGCAGAGGCTAAGGAGGATATCAGAGATGAATGAGCTGCAGGCATATGTCACATATATAGGATGTGATGCTTGCGTTTCGAGGGAGAAAAGTTATTACCTCAACCCTTAACGGTGAGCCAAATTCTCATATTTTCTGCTATTAATGCCCTTGGGTGGTTGCATATATAGGCGCGGCCTCAACGCCATAGACATTTATCATTGTTTGTCCATTTTATTTGTTTGAAGTTGGCCTCTTTAGAACAATGCCTCTCTTTTCACTATTGTAAATAATAGTTACCCTCTTTTATACAGAGGTACCGAATACCTGCCTACTATGTCGGAAGACTATCAACATTATATAAACGAATCGAAGAATCTTCACTTGCGACAGCAAGTTGATATCCGGGCTTCCTGCCGGTAGCAGTAACATCCTCCCCGTGAACTTCTACAAGTCCCTTCACCGGCCTCCAGGCTACTCGAGTGATAGATTTTGACGGGCACTCTGGTTCTGGGATCGTGAGCATCTCTCTTGCTTCTAGACTCTCGAGCTGGATCCTGCATACAAATATCCGGCCGGAGTCATCACCAATAGCGATGTAGAGCCCACCATGTACTGAGAGAGGCAGAAAGTCGATAGCAGTAATTGGGTGAGAGAAAGGGATTGTGGTTTTTGCAACAAACGAATCGCCCTCCTTAGCCCAAATTTTAACGGACTTGTCACGGCCACCCGTGGCAAATACTGTAGCCGTTGGATGTGGCGCCCAGCTCGCACTCAGTATCATCCTTGAGTGGCCCTTGGGGTTGGAAGCTAGCAATTTGAACAGTAATTTGTTGGTCGAGTCTCGCTCGAAAACTGCCCATTGCCGATCACGCCCAACACTGAGCAGATACCTGTCATCCAGAGAAAATCGCAGCGAGGTTATCGTCAATGAATGAGCTGTTAATGGAGGCCTTATTTCGTTCCATGTTGAAGTGTCATATAGACGAATGACTGCATGGTCAATAGAACTAGCCTTGCATGCGGTCGCGATGATCGATAGGTCATGGCTTGCAGTAACGGCTGATATTTCGTATCCGTGGCCATACAGCTTTTCATGTTCCGGCCAAAGTGTATGCCTGGCGAGATGGTCCTCTAGCGGTGGATGGTCAAACTCCAGATTATATACTTCTGGCTGCACTGTTTGTTGTTCCTGGTCACCAGTTTCGTTGGTTTCTTCATCACCTCCAACTTCCTCATCCATTGCTTTGTTAGACAGCCCTAATACTGGAATACTCGCAGCATCTGGCATTTCCTCATCACTCTTCGGGGTAGCTAGCCCACTCAACCGCGTAAGCAAATTAGCCACGGCTCTGGTTTCGTTAAACACCCGTAAAAGTTTTTCATCTGCACCAGACACAAATCTGGATGGGCCTAGTGGTGCAAGGCAGTTAAGGTCGTAACCATGTATTTGAGGCCGTGAAAACTCATGCCATGAGTGATGGCTACCCTTCTTCCATTCAGCATACAATCTCGTTGTTTGATCCCCGCTGGTAGATAACAAATACCCTCCGTTTGCCTCCCAAGCAATATCACCAACTGCTCTAACGTGTCCTGTAATCCCTGGTATAGGGAGCCATGCATCCGCCACAGTATCATGTCTCCAGGACCTCCAACTGCCCGTCCTGCCTAGGCAGACAACAACATCCCCAGATGGGGACCAAAGACCAACCCAAAAGCCACCGGCACTACCAGTAGCAGTAGTTGAGCCCTTGAGAGAGCTAATTTCTCCCATTCTTGACAGTGAAAACCAGACACCGGTTATAGGATCCTGCTCCCAAATAACCAAGGAGTTATCTGCGGACGCAGATAGTAACTGTGGTCGGAGAGGATTCGGGTTCCAGGCTACAGTGTAAACCCAGTCCTCATGGCCAAAAAGAAGCGCTTCAAATGTTATTGAATACTTGGCACCATTCATGTCAAAACGGTGTGCCTTCGGAGTCAAAGTCGCCTGCTCGGCACCGGCTAACAGTTGGTCTTCCACATTTTTAGGCGTGGCCGAAACAGTTCCTTCTCCTAGGTTTACTTTCCAAAGGCGTATATATTTATCCTGGCTGCATGAGGCGAGAAGGAAGTCCTGTGGCTTTGCCGGGTCTCCTGTGCTGCTGGAGCTATCACTGGCAGGTGAAAACGCAAGAGAGCGAATCCAGCTTTCATGTCCAGTTAGAGTAGTACTCAGTTCAAACTTAAGATCATCAACATCCTTTGCAGCGTATATCTGTACCGCAGCCCTGGTTCCACCAACTGCAAGCACAAGTCCATCAGACTTAGCTCCTGAGCTCTGGCTAGATATAAGTCTCAGGGCCATGGCAAGAGGAAAATACCGAGGCTTTAACGGTATGCTCTGTAGTAGTTGGCACTCTACCACATCGTTCTCCTCAGTCAACTTCCATACTTTGATAGCTCCGTCTGCAGCTCCAGAGACGAAGATATTTGATCCACGAGCGACCTCAATACAATTGAGAGACCCTTCATGCTGCCCCTCCACGACTGCTACTTGCGAAAATTTAGGTGAACTGGAGGTATCTGGCTTCCATATTCGTATAGTGTGGTCACTACCGCCTGTAAGAAGTAGTATGGATCCGTTGGCGGGTGATGTGTAAAATTTAACAGCGTTTACTTTGTCAGTGTGGCCCACGAGAAGTGTGTATACACCTCTATCGTTTTGGTCCTAGAAACCAAGTCACAAGTTAGCAAAACAGTATAGATCAGAAATGAAGTAATTGAGCACTTACCAACGGATTCCATAGGGCAACATTATTGTTCGCACCAAAGGCTAACAAGCCAGACTCATGGTGCCAATCTGCTGCTGTAGGATTCCGGTTGCCCCCAACACTGATGAAATCCGTGGTGACGCACACCATGGATGGCAGATTTATTTAGGATCTCTTTAAAGGATGCCACAATGTTACCTCCCCGTCCGGCGGCCTGCCCTTTAATTGAGGATGCTGTTCGTCTTGAGATTGTTCGCATTCCGCGAAGTCGCTAAAGTTTAACCCTGCCTGGCGCATCAAAAGGCCAGTCTTATCGATAAGAGATTTTCTTCGTCCCCGCCATCGCTCAAGGTAATCGCAATAATTTTATAGAAACCGCTACACCACACATTTGAACACATTTTCTATACCGATAAGGACGATACCCTCTAGCCTGATTGGTTGTGATCAAACATGGGCTCAGTTATGACCGATACACCCATTGATGTCAAGGGCAAAGACACCCTTAATATTACGGTGGAGTTCACGTTCGTCTCCTTAGAAGAAATCTATGACCTAGAGCGATAAACTAATTATAACAACCGCTGTCAGAGGAGGTCTTGAAATGTTATTTTCGAATGAAAGGGTTCACAAGATTGCATTGCCGTCCCGGGACCCAAACGGGTCTATTGCGAATATCAGCTACTTAGTCAAGTACCTGATCGAGAACGTAATGAAAGACCCTAGAAAAGAGCTCTTCGTGGTCGACGATGCAGTGTTAGTATAGGTTTTTGTGGTTACTAGAAGGCTGGAAGGCCAATAATATGAAAACAAGTCTAACTTTCTTGGTGTAGACGACCTGGCATATTAGTGTTGATCAATGACGCCGACTGGGAGCTAGAAGGAGAGGACGCCTATGAGATTGCGAAGGGTGATAACATTCTATTCGTATCTACTCTCCATGGAGGCTAGATGCCGACATGCAGAGTCTGGTTCAATAACAACATCATGAGGGCAATTTCATTAATCAATAACAAAGGCATAACATAACATGAGGAACAGGAAGAGTGAATTCATAATCTCATACGTGGTCAACTTCATGGGCAGAGAAGATCAAACAGCAGACCCTCAAACGACATCTTCAGCCTGATGCTGGGATATCTTTTCTGGGTCTTTGGGAGTCCGAAAACCAAGTTGCGGGGTTGCGCCCCTCTCGAAAGAGGAGCCGTCCAGCCCACCACCGGGCATTGGTGAAACGATACCACTCGGTGGCACGGGAATCTTAATGTCCTCTGGCGAGCCTGGAATGATATCCGGCGGAAGGTCTGGTATGTGAATACGTCTTGCTTGGTTATTATAGCTGGCAGGAATTATCTATAACTTTATTAGCGGGAGACCCTATAAATGTATAATTGGTGAAACAATGCAAAATTACCTCGATTATCTGGTCGCGTGGGAAGGACAAAAACGGGATATCGGTTGAGTTACACGCCATTAAATACCCATACAGCACTCTTAATACGCTTTCATGTGCAATAATCAGTAAATCGTTTTGCTCACGTTCGAGCTCAAGGATGACAGGCTCAAGCCGCACGGCCAAGTCGTGATAGGACTATAATTGTGTTAGTATAAAAGCCATATATAACCATATATGCATACTATTTACCTCAGCTCTAGGATATCTGTGGTGATAGGGGTCCAAGTCGTGCATTTCCACTTCATCAGGGTATTCTTTCCTGATCTGTTCTTCGGACATCTTCTCGCAAACTCCAGGATTCAGCTGACTCATTTGAGAACGGTGTCGAACCTTGTATCCCCTTAAACGGAGAAATTGTGCAGTCTCTATAGACCTGCGGCGTGTTGAGGACCAGACTATGAGTGGCCTGAGCTGTGGATCAGGCTCGCCCTGTTCTAGCAGGTCTTTTCTCTCTTCTTCTCGACGCTTAATGAGCGTTTCGGTCATCTTGCGCGCATAATCTTCTCCTTTTGACGAAAGCGACGAATCAGCTTTGTACGAGTCTGATGATGTAGAAGTGCCAGCCTGCTAAAGAGTGAGTATATTGACAGTGGTATAGAGCAACCAGGACACATACCCTGACAAAGTAGGTACGCCTATTCTTGATATGAAGGTTCAACAGGTAGAAAACGATTCGATGATGAAGATAACCGAATCCACGATTGTTAATTGTCATCTTTTCGCCGGCATTAAACATCTGATGCATTATTAGCACTTTCCCTTCACGAGTTCCACGGAGCGTGTACCTTAATATAGTTCAGCTCTTGCTCTTGCATGGTTTCGAATAGTGGAATCCTTGCAGATATTCGCGCTAGATAATCCTTTACAGCAACTTGAGAATCCCATCCCACATACTGTAATCCCAAAAATGAAGTGTCAGATTAGTTGCAGATTGGTATATAAATTTGAAGGGGCCTCGTACATCAGGAGAGGATATCTTCACTCGCCGCACATTCTCTTCGATTATACGCTCATCGCTGCAAGATGACTCAATAAACAAGGTCTGGTGGGTTAGCATCGCCTTTTTAGATTGTTCATATTATAGCATACCTCAATATCTTGCTTTGCGAATTCTCTAGAGAGAGATATTCTCCCAGCAGCCAAAGGGTTGACCGCATCGTATATGGCAATCTGTCCATTTTCATGGTTTAAAAAACGATATATATCTTCACGACACCTTTTGACAATTTTCTGTCGAAGAAGGACGGAAGAGGCAGATGCTGTTGAACTTGTTAACTTTTCGATATCAGTAGGTCAAATATAAGGAATAACTACCATTTGCAAAGAAATAATCCTCCGGTAGTTCGCCACCAACTCCAACAGTAGCTCGTCTGTAATCTCCAAGGTGGAAAATGCGAGTTTTAACTCCAAGCCTGCCTGCAAGTAAGCGGGTGAAAGATAAGGGCAGGCCATGATATGGATACATACCATCTAAGGTACCGAGCAAGGGCTACAGATATGTGTCTATAAATAGATAAGTCAGTATGGTTAGGAACAAAGAGGAACGGTGAAAAGCCCACTGACGTTTTCCCTCGGGCTGGTAACCCAACTGTGATAATGACAATCCGCCCAGAGTGGAAGAGCCGTCCAGACTCAGTACTATAAAGTTGGGCTGGTGCCAGGGCTGGCATTTCAGGCATATCATGGATAGCATCGACAAAGGTCGACGACTTGCGCCGAAATCTAGGCGCAGTCGCCACGACATCGGCAGTTCTATGTAACGATGATGAGTCTCTCTGACTTCCAAAGCTTTGTCAAGCGTACATATACTTTGGGTATCAATGTATAAGTGTGGCCAGGCCGGAGAACATACATTAGGGTATCCATGACAACGTCCACACAGCTATACCGTATGATATAGAGCTTCTAGAGGTCAACTTCAAGTGTTTAAAGGCTCTACCTGTCTCGTAACAGTGTTGAAGCGCTTCCTGCAAGGGGGTCAATTAGTTAGTTACCAAACATGTGGGGAGCCGAAGTAGCATGCAATCAAGAATAGTAGCGAAACATGCAAAGGAAAGAGCAGACTTCTTCTACCAGAGTGCTGGATCCTCACAGACGCTCCAACTCACCCTCCCATAGAGAGATACAAGCATACAAGCACCCACTTTGGCGACGTCGCAAGTTGAAGTTGAACAAGCGGGAAGCAGTCGAGAGATGATGGAGGCCCAAAGAAGCTAGCGCGCGTGTCTGTCTTGGCATTAGAGACCTTTTGGATTTTGCGGAAAAAAGAAGTTTCAAACCAAAAACCTCATTTTTCTTCAACTTCGAGGAACGCTGTTGACGCTGAGCGAGCTTTAGCAACGGAGCACACTTGCCAATTGCCATTCGACAGTCCGACAGGCCGTGACGGACGTCTCTCGTTCAGGGCTGCGTGTTACTTTTGTTTTTGATTTGAAAACGACGTCTCTTTTTTTTTCTCAACGAGACTTTCATATTGCGCATTCCATCAGCTACTCGTCCTAATCTCTCGTCATCATGGCCGACTTCAGCTCTACCCTTTCGTTTTTGACTGATAACCCTGCCGCGGCAATTATACAAGATTCATATGATGCATTTGCACGGAGGAGAGCGGACCTGGGGCTGTCGAATCCCGGTACCGTTGAGATGGTTTCTCGAGAAGTCCAGAAGGATGTCTTGCTCTCCAATTTCATGTTCACAGGCCTCCGCGCCGATTTGACCAAGGTCTTTGGAGTCTCGCCTCTTTTCCGAGTCTCTCATGCATTCACCATGGGCTCTCAAGGCAACCTTCCTCCATATGCCTTCTCTACTATGTTTGGAACTTCAGATGTGAGTTGAACCGTAATGTTTGTTGAGAAGTTGATCTGGGCATCTCAAGTTCTACTAGAAGTCTGGCTGACCTGTTATATCTCTCTAGGTGCTCATGCAAGGAAACATTGGCAGTGACGGAGCCCTGGCTGCTGTTGCAAACTACCGCTGGTGCCCATCCTTGATCAGCAAAGCCAACGTACAGATAATGCCAGGCTCTGCACAAGGACTGCTTCAGCTGGATAATGACTACACCGGATCTGATTTCTCGGCGTCCCTTAAGGCGTTCAACCCATCGATTCTAGAAGGCGGACTTACCGGTATTTTCATCGGAAGCTACCTACAGTCCATCACACCCGGTCTGGCCCTAGGATTGGAGGCCATGTGGCAGCGTGCCGGGCTTGGTGCTAAGCCAGAGACTGCTCTTTCATACTGTGCACGATACAAGGCAGATGACTGGATTGCCAGTGCCCAGCTTCAGGCACAGGGAACCATCAATGCCTCATTCTGGAAGAGGCTCTCTGATAAGGTCGAAGCTGGTGTTGACATGAACCTGCAGTTTGCACCAAGCGGCAACCCCATGATGGGAGGCGGTCTTCAGAGGGAGGGAACTACTGCTGTCGGAGCCAAGTACGAGTTCAGGGCATCCACGTTCAGAGCTCAGGTTGACAGTGACGGAAAGCTAAGCTGTCTGTTGGAGAAGAGAGTTGCCATGCCAATTTCTCTCACCTTTGCCGGTGAAATAGACCAGGTCAAGGTAAGTGATACGGATCCAATCAGAAATGAAACACTTTCTTGCGAAAAGTTGACTAATTATTCGTGTAGCAAACCGCCAAGATTGGTCTCGCAGTCTCCTTTGAGATGGCTTCCGAGGAGCTGATGGAGCAGCAAGAATCTGGAGAGCTGTCCAGCGTCTCTCCACCCTTTTAAACTCATAGCCGGGGAAAGTCTCCGCCTATCCACGTCTTGTCCTCGCTCCGCTCCCGTTCCTGACCTCCAAGGACTCCTTTTAACCAACCAGCCATTCATGACAATATATCCCACATACTCATTATAATATCCGCACCGTGGACAGCATTGATTACTTGTGGTCCTGATCACCACGAGGCCTCGACTGTCAGGTTGCCCCCCTCTCTATGAACTCTCGAAAGGCCCCTTTCTTTCTATCCCCATGCATAAACATCCAGGAAGTTGTATTAGGTGTACGGAACGTCATCTTGTATAGAACCCTTCTCGCCCCTTTTCGTTTCTGTTCATTACTCTCCTGTCTTAACACACCCACTTTCACACCCCGTTACTATTTTTAATGGTAACCATTATTTTATTTTTCTTCTTCCCCGAAGTATCATCACGTTTTTCCTGTACTCACGCTGCCTTTCTGTTTGGGTTTTGTGGACAGATTATGGGACATGAGATTCGGACCAGAGAGGAGGGTAAGGCTGTGTTTAGGCTGTGTTCGTTGTTCTCCTCCCATTTTTATCTTTCCTTTGGGTTTGTTTCTGTCTGCAAAACTTAGAAGGAAGGAATGTAAAATAACACGATTTGATTTTTGCTCAGCCTGTTCCTTCTGCTTGAAGCGCCGAGAGTAAATTGAGATTCGCCTGTAATAGATTATGATAAAACTTGAACTCCTGCTGACTTTTGTGACTGTAGACTCGCGAGGCTGGTTGGGCTTGTTGTCAGACTTCAATTGGTATCCCGCCATGCATTCAAAGTAAATAGACACCTTTGATTATGACGGAAGACTGCCAGTGCAAAAGAAAATGTTTCTCCCTACCCAGAGGAGCGCAGCTGATGGCCGGCATCTGCAGTGTCCTACCAATGCCGTGACCAAAGGATGGATGAGGCATACAAATCCAATCAAAAACCTATCATTCATAGTATCCGGTATTTCACGCAACCAGCAATATATAACTACCTAATCTACGTGGCCATGCAATGTACGTGGCTTCCGAAGAGAGGAACAAAGCAGAGCAGGTACATTGCGCATCTCACTGACGTTGGCATTGCATATCAACAGCCAAGGGGTACACGAAGGATATTATACGCCCTTCCCCTTCCTGCAGAATTAACAACAGAGAACGGACGAAAGGAACAAGGAACAAGGAGCAGCGTCTATCGGAGTGCATGCCAGCAATGATAACATCAGCTAACCTATCAATTACCATCAGCATGCATGTATATGCACCCCTATATCAAACACAGGTTATTGCATAGGAGCCTACAGGGAACAGGGAAGTTTCCTGACAGCTCGATGCGATCATCTGACACATCTAGATACATACGTACATACATTCCCTTGATCAATCAAGATGGATTTGCATTGCATCATCATCATTGCAGCTTGGCCGTATGCTGTGCGCTTGGAAGAAAAAGGTACGACTTGTCTACCATCCCGTCCGTCTATGATGTAACGCAGTCGAGGAAACAAGAGGCGGTGTTATTAGTATTTGTTAAGGTTAGCGCTATCAAAAGGAGGCTGAGAGCAAGCAAGACCCACTAGCGATCATAAGCTGATTTAAGGTGAGTAACAACTTAATATTCTGGTAAGATGGCCGAGTGGTTTAAGGCGGCAGATTTAAGCTCTGCTGGGGGAAACCTCTCGTGGGTTCGAATCCCACTCTTATCAACATCTTTTTTACACCCTTAAAGCCCTCACTTCCTTTTTTTTTTTTTTTTTTTTTTTTCCCTTGTGCTTTCTTCTCTACGATCATCTCGTCGGTGACACAGGAAAAGGTCCTGCGTGATCAACTCGATCTTCTCTCCTCTTCGTAGTTCCTCCAACGAACCATGGAACCTAGCTCGTGGTCATGAATCACGACCATGGCTAACAAAAAGCAAAGCGAACCCACAAGAGAGGAAAGGAGGAGAGAAGAAGAGAAAGAAGAGCGAGAAAGCGAGACAGAGACGAATTGACTTTAGCTCTTTATATGTTATGGCTTGAGAGAACGAGGCTAGAGTGGTTCGTTAGCACTGCGGTGAAAAGATGGTATTGCTATTTCACAAGATGAACGGGACTAGCCGTCAATGCAGTTGGCCATGCTAGAGCAGACGAGCGGCTTCTCGAAAGGCGGTTCTGTTCATGCCAGTTCGTCCGATTCGGCGTTATAAACCCGGTCAAGAACGGAACAAAACTCCGTCCTGCCATGTCACAAGAATGTACAGATGGAGCGCAGAAAGAAAATGGACAGTAAAAAGGAGTCTCCATATCTTAAGGTGTCGGCGTATGTGAGTGTATGTGTCTGACCTGTACGGAGTAAGTTGCGCCTGCGCTTGGCTGATTTGTTTAGCCCGAAGTGCGTTATGTATGCATGGTTGTATCCATAATCCATAGCTCAGATCCTGGCTTGCTACCAACGTTTAAATCGATCACCTGGACGAAGCCAGTTACTTAGGGGCCGAAGCGAAGATGGCGGAAAAATGAGATACAAAGCAACATCGCTCAGGCCGGCAAAAGGGCGAGTCGAGACCGCCGTAGGCTATTAATAAGTAGTTAATTCCTCCAGGCAGGCAGATATACGATCGTGGGTGGGATAGAAGGGGGGAAAAAAGAAAAGGAAAGTCGATGCCTTTTTGCCCTCTCGCTTGTTGTGCTCCACTTGTGCCTGTTCTTCTTCAGTATCTGTACCTGTGCAGCGCAGGAGCTTGCAGGTGAGCAGCAGGAGTTTGGTCCAGGTCAGGCCGGGTCAGTGGCCACACACGCGGGCCTTTGCTGCAGGAGTAACCTCGAGTGACGTAACTAAGGAGCCAATGGGTTCGGAGCTCAGCGGGCATCATCGTATCAACCCGACAGACAGGCACGAGGAAGCTCCATGGCTGGCATGGCTGGTTGGAAGGATGGGGATAATTTGCTGGTTCAACAGCAAAGGGAAGAAAAAGGAAGCACCGTGCACCAATGGTCGTTCAGACATTATGTAGTTCGCAGTTTTGTAAGGCTGGGGCTAAGTAAGGGGCCGACAGAGGATGATATCATCATCTGGTCGTTAGTTTCAGTAAGCAGGAGCTATGAAAGGGGTGGAAGTGGGAAGAGATGGCCACTCGATCTCGTACGATGTCAAAAAGGCGATGGGTGGTCGAAGTGCGTGCAGCTGGCGTGGCAATACACATGCTAGCATCTTTGGTGGCTTAAGGGGCCGTGATAGTCGACCACCCAAGTAGCCAAACTTCCCGCGTCTATAAGTGTGTATATCAAAGTATCGTCTATCCCTTGATTTTTGGCTGCATGTATATAAATATTATCGCCGTTGTCACGCCAGGAGATGTTGTTGTTTGCTTGCAAACGGTGATCGAAGTAGCACTGTCAGGTTACTGTAGAGGAAGGGTGACATACGCTACAAAAAGGGAAAGAATAGGAGATCCGGTTCGGTATGAAGGCGATCTATGTGCTTAGTCCGAGATGCTAATCTCGTTATTATGCACGATGATGCTAAGATCGATGCTCCAGCAGAAGCTATAATCTCGGCCGCTCTTGATTTGTGTGTCCCTGAAACGCAGCGGAGGCCCCTGACTCGTTCAAAGCTGGACTGGAGAGCTTAGCCGTTGTGCCTCCTCATTAGCTCTGACTCCATATGTGTCAGGTATGTTTCTTATATAGTTGTGTGCAGGTTTGGGGTCTGGCCAAATGTACGTATGTATGACAGGTGGTGATAGAGAAAGGATAAAAGAAATGTAGTATGTAGTTACACGGCCTGGGCAACAGCAACGACTGTCGAGAGGCACGGACATGCATTGCCCTTGTTACACGCTCCTTGGCCTTGTAGATGGTCCGTTGTATGCATGGTATAGCGATGTAAAGGCATAGGGAGGGATGAGCATATATGTGTTAAGTATAGGATGGCACAGACATGGATACAGGGTTTGTCCAGCGCGGGAAGTGAAAAAGACGGACGGTCGAAGAGGAAGGGAAGATGACCCTGGCAGGCCGTTCAGAATAGCCATCTTGGGCTTGGCCTCGAAAAAGCTGCTTTATCATGCCAGGGTGCGCCCACATAACTAGTTAGTCAACTAACCGATATACATGTACAGAGTATCAAGGTATCGAAACGTATATATGCACGTCATGAGTTTCCCGTTTCCCGCTCCCCTTTTCCGGCATAACCAACATGTATTAAGAAATGCAGGGAAGAGAGGGAGAAAAGAAAAGGTGGCCAGCATTTATCAGTGCGTAGACTAGGCTGGCAAGGACCTCTCCGTATCTCCTGGCTTGGCCTCGGAGTCTTAAGCCTTGCTCTCAGAACAGGGGGGAGCGGGCAATTACTGCATGTAGATGTTTCCAGACACAGAGGCAGATGTAGGTTGTTCCTCGTAGTACGTCTAAGTAACTAGCTATTAGACTTTTATATACATATATATAACTACCATCAAGCTAACTTTGTCAACTGTAGGTGCAGATCAAAGCCGTTAGAGAAGACAGAAAGCAGGAGGCGCATAGGTTAGAGCAATCAGCTTAACGGCTAATCCTTGCACGTCTCGCAGACAGCTAGGCAACTCGGGAAACAGAGACGCTATCCCCGCCTGCTGACAGTGCTGATCTATCTCACATATGTCATAGCAGCTATGCTAAGCGTTTTTAAGTACGTATTTCCCCTCGTCATGTCCATCTTACTGGTGGGTTTCATATCCAGAAACTAGTACTCTGTAGGGTCGTGGTATCTATACGGAGTACTTATCTGGCTGGAGGAGGACAGAATAGCTCCTCGTTGTACAGGGTGGGAAGGTTGAGACCCTGGATGTCAATGCCGTCTAAGTACAGGGTAGGACTGCACCGGCGCTCTAGAAGCCCGATGAATATGCTCTTCTCTTAGCGTCGTAGTATTACCAGAAACCAAACTTCTAGGCGTGTACGTCTTTGCCTCGCCGGTCGTCAAAGGGTGGTTTACTAGCATCAAACCCCTGAGCCTTTTAACTAGACGTCTGAGCATAACTAGAGCTGGGTGGGCAGTGGTCTTGTGAATCTAATTTTCAGCCGCAGGAGGCGTAGTCTGGCTACGGCAAGGCTCATAGCCAGGGGCGAAATCGATCTCGCCTTGATGGTGATGGCAATAACAATGCAGGGAGCCGAACCCATGTCCCCATGACGACCATCCAGAGAGAACTAGTCCTGTCTGTTGTTGTTCGTTACGTCGTCTGTGCAAGTCCAAGGGTCGAACGGCGACATTCCATTTCACGTGAAGTGATGACTAATGAATGTGTCATCAACTGTCCCAACCAAAGACCCGCCAGAGTCCAAAGAAAAGAAGACGGCGATGCTCCATAGAGCGTAGTTAATTGACACCCTGGAGAGGTAGAAGGTAGAAGAGAAGAAGGGCAGAAGGGTAGAAAGGAAGAGAGGAAGAGATAAGGGGGACACTTATGACTTCATCTTCTGGGCCGCCAAGTGGGCACTAAATCGGCCCTCAGTGGACATGCTGGTATTAATAATACGGCGACCAGTGCTGGGGACAAGTGGATAAGTAGGTACCAGGCAGGTAAGGTCCATGGCAAACCAGCAAACAGATAGTTAACCAGTTCAAGTAGTTGATGACCACCTGTTTTGGCCGTTGAGCGCAGGTGAAAGTGGCCACAAGAGAAGGAGGATGAGGAGGCGAAAAACATAGCAAGGTCGCGACTAAGAAGAAGAAGATGAGAGAAGGAGAAGAAAGGCAGCCGAAGAAGCTCCGGCGAGTGATGATGCTGTACTTCGTTATACGCAGTGTACGGGGCTGGTACAAGAAAAGAACAAGCACGCCCACCCGACTAAAAAAGTAACTAACTAACAAACTAACTTAACCCCCGGTGGATACGCGATCCTGTGACTTCCGACAGCTTATCCTTGGTCCAGGTGAAAATTGCAATTGGTCACCCGACAATATGCAGTCCCAGCACACGATATACTCTTTAAAACAGGTAGTTCAGGTCAAACAGAGGCAGGTTGAGATAACCGGAAGACCAGAGGGGAGGAGGAGATGATGGTGACGATGGTGACGATGATTGCCATCCATCTTACCCCTTTTTTTCCTTTTTGCTTGTCTATCATCCATCGTGGCGTGTAGATGGACGAAGGACTAGATGGCAATGGGAGACGAGAGGAAGAGAGAGAGAGAGAGAGAGAGACGGGTTCTCAAGGCCAATTGACCTCTTTCTTCTCCTTATCTTTGCCCCCTGTCCCCATGGCCGCAACCTAAGTGTAGGATCACCCCGTTAGTTGAGATGAAGTCGAAGCCGAAGCGAAAAGAAAAAAAAGAAGCAGAAGACGCAGACGCAGACGCAGACAGAAGCAGAAGCAAGCGGGAGAAAGAAAACCACCTTCATGGGTTATACTTCCTCGTTATTTCCACTACGACCACACCCAGGATCTCCATTCCTCAAGCTTCTCTCGTGACTGCATCTCTTTTTTTCTTTTCTTTTCTTTTCTTTTCCTTTCCTTGTAGAAAGGTTGACAAGCTGAGCGTCGAGTGATAGAGAGTGAGAGAGGTAAGAAAATATGTACTTCGAGCCAGCGGTGACTGCCTGCCCATGCCCTGAAACAGGGACCTGAGACGGAGGGACGAGCAAGTCGCCTGTAAGTAACCTGCCCGTAGTCAGTTAGGTCTTCCGTATAGACGTGCATGGGGGGGAAGCTGCTTCGATGCCAGTGGCAGCTCTCTGCGTCTTGTCTCTGCCTGTTTGGCAGGCGGCTTGCTTTTTGTAAATGACTTGCGAGCGTAGTTAAGCAGCAGCAGCAGCAGCAAAGTAGAAGGGAGGAGGAAGAAGAAGATAGGGAGACGGTCACTTTTCACCCTTCTTCCTCTTAACCAGCTCCTTTCCCTCTTCTTCTCTTTCTGTTTCTTCTGCTTCGTCGTCTCTTCTGTCTTCGTTCTGCTGCTTTGCTTCTGCTGCTTCATCCTTACACGAGCGTCTTTTTGGTGCAAGTTAAAATAAATAAGCTTGCACGCGGGTTGAGCAGTTCTTCTTGGAGGGAGAGACCTGGCGAGCTTCAACCTTCGACTCTTCTTCTTCTCCTGCTTCTCCTGCTTCTTCTATATCCCCATCCTTTTCCTCTTTCTGCAACTGGTGTCTGCATCTGCCTCTGCATCTTCGACCGCCGTCTATCCCATCGTCAGCATCATCTTCGTCCTCGCCTTCAGCTGTACAACCGGTGCAAGCTCACTCACTAAGCCTCCTTCACTGTAGGTCTCTTCTCTTCTTCTCTTTGCCGTCTTTAAAGAGCTCGTCTTTCTTTCTGCTCTCGTCCCTTTCACTCTCTGCACCTCTTCCGTCCTTTCTCTGTGTCTCTCTGTATCTGCCTGTCTGTGCCTCTGTCTGTCTGCTGTCTGCTGTCTGCTGTCTGTCACTGTCACTGTCACTGTCTTCCTGCTTCTTCATCCCTAAGCTTGGTGGAGCCTACCAGGAAACTCTCTGCTGCCGCTGCCGCTGCCGCTGCCTCTGCCTCTGCCCTTCTCCATCTCTGTCTCTCTCTGGCTCTCTCTGGCTCCCTCTGTCTCTCTTAACCTAAGCCTAAGCCTAAGGAAAAACCCGCCCATCTGGCTCTCTCCCTCTCACTGTCTTCCCCGCCGCCCGCCTGTCGTCGTCGTTCTTCTTCTCTCCTCTTTTCCCCTTGCACACAGCACGCCCGCCTTGTGTTCCTCTTTCTCCCTCTCCCTCTGTCCTTCTTATATATTCACTTGACCAGCCTCTCTTCACTTCCTGTTCCCTTTTTCTTTTTTCTTTTATTTATTTCCTCTTCTTCTCTTTCTCCACCAAACCATCTTCCTCTTCCTCTTCTTTTTCTTCGATTGTAAGGCAAAAGCGACTTTCGAGCAGCCACAAGGCCAAAAAGAAAGGGTACAGAGAAGAAACACGGAAGGGGCCGTTGAGACTCGTTGCCCAGCAGGACTTGACTCTCTCTGTCTCTTGCTTTTTCTTCTTGCCTCGACCTGGTCTCGCTAATCTTTGTTGTCGTGCCCTTGTTTTTTTCTTCCTCCCAGCAGGCCTCGAAACTCATCAATTCGCAGTACCACGCGATAGTTACCCGAAGTCAACCTCCCCCCTCTCCATTTCCTCGTTCCCACGCCAGATCGTCTCGTTTCGTCACCAAGAAAAAAAAGGAACCTCCCGCTGTCAACAGCTCAATAAACCGGCCAGCTCCTCAGTTTTGGCTTGCAAAGGGAAAAGATGTCACAGAATAGGCCTGGGATGTTTTCCAGCCTGCGTATGGGTGGTAAGTTGCTGCCCTCTCTCCCTTACCCCTCCACCCGCTTCACCTCACTTCGCTTTCCGACAAAACGACCTCTTTACTTCTCTTCGGCCAGGCGAGGCACTGATACGACTGGCTGAACGTCTGGCTGACTTGTCTTGCAGAGGTGATCCGTGAGAAGGTTCAGGATGGCATTACCGGAGAGACTCGTGACATGCAGTACACTCAGTGCAAGATCGTGGGTAATGGATCCTTTGGCATCGTCTTCCAGACCAAGCTGTCTCCAAGCGGCGAAGATGCTGCCATCAAACGCGTTCTCCAGGACAAACGCTTCAAGGTGAGAGCCAAACAAGCAGTTAATTCGCGTCTGGAAAAGGGAAGCTGACCTTTTTTTATTTTTGGTGTAGAACCGTGAGCTCCAGATTATGCGCATAGTCCGTCACCCAAACATCGTCGAGCTCAAGGCGTTTTACTACTCCAACGGTGATAGAGTAAGTCTTTCTTCTTCGTTCCGAGCGTTGTGAGTGCGTGGTGTTTTTCTGTCTGGTGAAGTGGGAGGTTGAAGGTGGGAGAGTGAAAGTGGGAGATGTGTTGTTGACGACGACGACGATGTTGAATATCGCTGACTTGACGACTTTTTAACAGAAGGACGAGGTCTACCTGAACTTGGTACTGGAATACGTCCCAGAGACCGTCTACCGTGCTTCGCGGTACTTCAATAAGCTCAAGACCACCATGCCACTCCTCGAGGTGAAGCTGTACACATACCAGTTGTTCCGCTCTCTCGCCTACATTCACTCCCAAGGCATCTGTCACCGTGATATCAAGCCCCAGAATCTCCTTCTTGACCCTAGCACCGGCATCCTCAAGCTCTGCGACTTTGGCAGCGCTAAGATTCTCGTCGCCAACGAGCCCAACGTTTCCTACATCTGCTCGCGTTACTACCGCGCTCCTGAGCTGATTTTCGGTGCTACCAACTACACCACCAAGATCGGTATGTTCCCAGCCCAATTACACAGTCCCTAAAACAAAACCAGTACCACGTCTAAAAACTAATTCCGATGATAGATGTCTGGTCTACCGGATGCGTCATGGGAGAGCTCATGCTTGGCCAGCCCCTGTTCCAGGGAGAGTCCGGCATCGACCAGCTGGTTGAGATCATCAAGGTCTTGGGAACTCCCACTCGCGAGCAGATCCGCACCATGAACCCCAACTACATGGAGCACAAGTTCCCCCAAATCAAGCCTCACCCATTCAACAAGGTACATACGCCCTAACATACTCTTTTTTGTTCAATGCTGACTCTTCTCCTCTCATTAGGTCTTCCGCAAGGCTAGCCATGAGGCAATTGACCTGATCACTGCTCTCTTAGAATACACTCCTACTCAGCGTCTCTCCTCCATCGAGGCTCTTTGCCATCCATTCTTTGATGAGCTCCGCGAGCCAAACATTCGCCTTCCTGACTCGCGCCATCCAAACGCTCCTGCTCGTGATATGCCCAAGCTGTTCAACTTCACCCGTCATGGTATGCCATTTGCTTGTCCCATGCTGATTGATTCTATTACATACTGACTTTTTACGTTTTTTGCAGAACTCTCCATTGCTCCCAACATGAACCACCGTCTGATCCCACCACATGCCAGACCCGAACTTATTGCTCAGGGCCTTGACATCGACAACTTCACTCCTCTCAAGAAAGAGGAAATGATGGCTCGCCTTGATTGATCAACCACACATTTCTCCCACAAGGTTTTAACGTCTTGAACGATGATACATGAATGTCCTTGAAGTGGTTTTCTAATGCACGGGCGGGTTCACGATGATTCGTTACCGTCGGTCCACCGGAACCCACCGATCAGTCTATCCCCCATCTCGTCCGACTTCGTGATATGCCCCTCCCCCCTCAATTCTCAAACCTCCCCCCAGCGTTTTCACGTCGATCCGCCCACCCCTGTTTACCGTTTCTATTGCTCGAGGATTCGTTAAGCATCATATATCTTAGCAACATATCTTAGATCTGGTCCGGTCTGGCCTTCCTTGTGTCTCGATCCGGGGTATGACGACGCGATGCATCTATTACCACAAAAACTACGAAAAAGCTGAAAAAAAAAATCACCCACATACACACCTCGATGTCACCACACACGATCGGACGGGTACCAAACCAACCACGTACCAATTACACTTGATGAATCATGACTCCATTGAACAGAGATGAAAATAGGCGAAAAGGGGAGAAAGAGGTCCAAAAAAAACACAAGGCGGGATTAGGAGGAAATGGTTTCTGTGAATAGCCTCGAGAGTTTACAGGTGAAAGGAACACATGCCACGCACACATACACCCTCATTGCACTCATCAAGGTCGATGCCCTCTGTACCTAGATACATGAGGTTTTCCTTTTTTACATCTTCTTATGTTGCTACGGTGCTGTGTTGCTCCTGTGTCCTTGCTCTTTGCGGGGAGGATTTGCTTGCATGATACCACTTGATTTTACCTTCTTTTCCTTCTGTTTCTTCTTCCTTCCGGCACTTCAGATTCCCTCTTTTCCCTCTTATGTTTCTCTTTTTTTTCTTATTATTTGTTTTACTTATGAGGACGGATGCAGGTTTGCTCTTTATATGTTTTATTTCACATGTGTTGCTTTTTATCCCTCTTATTTTTCCCACCGTCCTCTCTCAAGACTCCTTCGCCTTCGGTCCGGCACAGCCATGACATGACTGTTTTGATTGACATGGGACTATCTCTCACCCGACTGCCTTCAGCAGTTCGGACTCGGATCAAAGAGTGAGAGCGGGGAGTAGGAGTGGGAATAGGGACATGGCTTAGGAAATAGGATTACGGATAGGGATAGCTAGAGAGATACACACTCATCCCCTCGCGCAGCCAAGAAGATCCAACTTACACCACAGCGAGATAGGCGAGAATTTTCTACTATTTCTTCTTTTACCATTCTTCTCTCTTCTCTTTGTCTTTCTCATCTTCCCTTCCTCTCCTATTTCTCATTCTTTCTCTCTCGTGTTTCGTTTTCTACCGTACATACATGGGTATCATCACCAAGGCAAGCAAGGAGACAAAACCGAAGGCAACCCTCCTGAATGGATAGCCATATTCACAAATAACATGGCGTGGCACGGCATTTACTTTGATATTGATGCATGCAATGACGGTGGCAGTGGAAGCGAGTCATAGAGCACCGATGTATGGAGCGGAGTCTCAGGCGACGCCACGGCGTGTGGGAGAGGCCGTGGTAAGATAGAGAACAGCAATATGAATATGAATACGATTATGAATACGAATATGAATATGAGCATAAGCGTGAATAAGAACGAGAAATAGATTGTATTAACCTAGACATCATCCTAGTGAGGTACTATGATGCCGTGAGATACGCTTGGTATCTACGAAGCTCAACCTGTCCAGTCAGGCAGGCGCTTGTAAATAATCAACACCGTAGCCATTACTTCCATGACCCCCTTTCTGGCCTGCATCAGCATCAAAACCATCATCTTCACCCTCTACTCTGCGCCTTTACTGTCAATGTCTCTCTATGTCGCTGGAGATGTGAATATCAACTGCCATCCACGTGACTGGCTGGAAAAAAGAAACAGCGAAAGCCTTTTTCTGGCTGCTGTGAACTTCTTAACTACTGTAAATAGTTTGTTTGATCCACCAACCTGCTCCCTCCCGGCACCTTCACAGATGACACAGGCAGCTTCACAGAAGCCAGACGTGACAATTCAGCTTTAGCAAGGCCACAGGTTTTGGCCTGTTGCTAATATCCAGGCTATTGAGCCATCTGGTGTGCAGTGCAAGTGCAGGTTGACTCGGCGCCGAGACGTGTCGACTTCGCTCCCGTTCAAACGCCTAGCTCCCCCGTCGAGGTTGCGCGCATATCGAGATAGGTTCGGATAGGGTATATTGTCGACTATCTTGCGCATTACGAATTAATGCTCTAGTTTGCCCAGTTGAGCTTTGGAAACGGAATAACTTCCTTGCGCAGAGCTGGTTACCTTGAAACAACCAGAGAGGGTCTTAGAGCTACGCGAGTCACAATGGTGGAACATGAACAGCGCAAACAGGGGCATGGAGGAGGGTATAATAGGAAGAGAAGATATAGAGGTTCGTTGCCGTTGTCGTTGTTGCTGTCTTTGTGGTGCGGGTCTTTCTTTCAGAAGCCGGCGCTAACTCACACTTGTAGATGACGAGGGAGGTGATCGATATCGACAGCAGCGTAGAAGATACGAAGAGCCGATTGCTGCGATTGTTAGGAGACAGCTATTGAACGTTGCGGAACCGGTAAGCTCGATTCCTTGCATGTGTCCTGTACGGTTGGGTTTGTCTAATCCGTGCCATTGTGGAATTAGACTTCAAGACGTCCAGAAGATGATATCCCTAGAATCGCGAAGATGGTTGCAGACAATTACTCGGATGAGGTGATGAAGGCGGCCTTTGAGGAGCTTATCCTGCAGATGTAAGTTGGTGCAGTACTCGGTGGACTCCAGAAGTAAGACTAATAGTGCATTATAGGGTCCTCGAACAACCATTGAAAATCCCCTTTGTCGCTGCAGTCGTCCTCCTACTCAACAATTTTAAACCAGAAGCCACCGCCCAGATTATCTCCAAGATTGGAGAACAAGCTGTTCTGTACGTGGGACAGGGCCATTGGCGAAATGTCAAGCTTATGTTGCGGTTCCTGGCATGTCTGCAGGGCATCTTTGAAGGCGATGGTATATTCCCAGTGCTGGAGGAGCTATTTTCGCGTGCTGTTGACCTTCAGACCGGCTCGTCTGAAGATTCTCTTGGATTGGAGCTCGTCAACATTATTCTCTACACCATCCCTTACATCATGGCCTCGTCTGCCACCGGGCTCGAGTCTCATGCCTCTGCCTTACTGGAAAAGACAGATATCATTGCATCAACCCCACATACGCTTGAAGCAATCGTTGACCCCTTCCCTAAGAAACCAGGCGAGGAAGAAGGCTCCAGATTAAGTGCATTAGGCCTGATCCAGAAACAGCTGCAAGAGGAATCTGCTCAGTCGTGGAAACTCGCCTGTATTCCAAGGCCGTGGAAAGAACCACTCGCTCAAAAGGAGCAAAAGCAAAATGGCGACGAGGAAGAGAAAAAGGAGGATGAAGAAGCCCCCAAGGCCCCTACCAAACATGCTTTCCCAGAGATTGCAGTGCCCAACCCAGTCAAGAACGGACCTAGGGCGATTTTCCCTGAGATCTATTTCTCCGTCTATACCCACCAGGACGTTGACACGGTTCCTCCAACATCCGATATTGCATCTTCATTGGTCCGTGATGCATTGGTTGATACTATTAACGTTCTTGACTTCAACCGAAATGCAACGGCCAAATTCCTCATCGATGTGGACTGCTACTTTGCACCGGACACCTTCGTCAAACGAGCTGTCCCCGTAGACCAACTCCGGGACTCCCCATCCCCTGAGAAGTCAACCTGGAAGCCAGAGGATGTCGCTGTTGACGCTGCCTTCTCTCAGCTCCTGCAATTGCCATTCCCAGAACATAAACTGGTATATTACCATTCGGTACTTACGGAGTCTTGCAAGATTGCTCCCGCTGCAGTTGCCCCTAGTTTGGGACGTGCGATTCGTTTCGTGTATCGAAACATCGATAAGTTGGATCTTTCACTTGCCCATAGATTCTTGGATTGGTTCTCTCACCATCTGAGCAACTTTGGTTTCACATGGAAGTGGACTGAGTGGTAAGGTTACTTGCTGAAGACAGGTGAAATACTTTCAGCTGCTAACATCTTTCTCTAGGGTTGCCGACCTTGAGCTGCCAGATGTCCATCCTAAGAAGGCCTTTATTATTGGCGCTATAGACAAGGAGATCCGTCTTAGTTTCGCACAGAGAATTAAAGGAACGCTTCCAGAGCCTTATCACGAATTAATCACTGAAGGCAAAGAGAAGGATACGCCGGATTTCAAGTTTTCGCAAGAGAGTACGTTTATTATCTGACTTCGTGAAGCCAGTGAACAAATCAAATACTGACTAAGGAACAGCAACTCCGTATTCAAAAGAAGGACAAGAGCTTATGAAACTCATCCGCCAGAAATCATCGGATGAAGAAATTCAAGCTGTGATCACTTCCATCGAAGAACAAGCTCAGACTCACGGACTGACTGATCCTCTCATTGCTTCTACGGACGTTTACATGACCTCCATCTGCTACGTGGGATCCAAGTCTCTTTCTCACTTTCTTTCCTGCATTGAGCGCTGCAAGGACCGACTTCTTGCCATTGGTCCGAAGTCTGGTGCCGCACGCCGTCAAATGATCAATTCAGTCATGGAATACTGGGCCGACCAGCCTGGAATCGGCATCAACATCATCGACAAGCTATTGAATTACACCATTCTCACCCCTCTCTCTGTCCTCGAATGGGCGCTAGTTGACAACCTCGCTGCAGGTTCAACGTTGGCAAAACCACATATCTTCGAAATGATAGCTGCCACCATGCGCAAAGTGACGAACCGCATGCGCCAGATTGTGGCAGCCAGAACTCAACCAACACTCTATGAACCACAGCTCAGCATACTAGACGAAACTCTCAAGAAAGAGAAGGCGGATATGCTTTCTATGTTCCAGCTGATTGAAGATACACTAGTTCCCGTAGCGGGCGGATACAGCGATGGGATAATGGAACGGACAGAGGACGATGCACTCCAGACTGAAAATGTGATGATACAGCAGTGGGGAAGCAGATGGCTGAATGTCTTTAGACGTAAAGTTGCAGTTGAGAGAGCATTCATCGACGAGGCGATGGCTTCTGCTCCTGCTCTTGGTACCATGGCTCCCCCTGCGCCACCACTTGGAATTGATGAGAAGTCTGAGGAAAGTAAGACGCTTGAGGAGCCGG
>NW_003345197.1:1226661-1516860 GCF_000150975.2 Nannizzia gypsea CBS 118893
CCACACCTCGGTGAGAATGATGGCGGCTGTAAGGAGGGCCATGACAGGCATGGAGCTCATGGCCTGGCCGATCTCAAGGGAGATTTGGTTCTTGAGATACTTTGGATGGTTAAATGCGGTTTTGTCGAAAATAAAAACATAGGAGAGCGAGGCAACAGTGAAGTAAAGGACTAAGCCAAAGACCCTATAATTACAGTTAGTGGTAACTCCGGGTAACTTACAAGCTAGGTATACCTGAAAAACGCACCATGTAATCATAAAAAGGCTGAAAACTTGACGGAAGCCATTGTCTCGGGGCAGAGACGACTGGTAGGCATATTGGAACGGCTCTAGAGAGAAATATTTTGTCGCAGGAGTGTAGATGAATCCATTGCCTATCCCGTTGACTTGGGCGATAGTGGAGGCGGTAGTTGAGTTGACGCCCTTGAAGACATTGGAGATTATATCGCTAGACGGCGCTGAAAGAGGCAGCGCACAGGCGTACAAATAGTCGAACACAAACGTATCGAAGACTTCCAACACGATATCCATGGCGTGTGCTGTCGTCTGCTACCTGCTTATCCGATACCAATTGACTCTGCTGATATCTGATTGATAGATAGCTAGGGCCAAGAACCCAAAAAAAAAGGTTCTCGAAGCTTGAGTTTGCTGAATGGTGCGCAGACCAAAAAAAACAATGCGCCGGTGTATTAACGAGTGTAGCCCTGAGCCAGGTAGCGAGATGGAGGATGGACGGACGTCGAAGAATCGAGGATCGCAAACCGAGAAACGTCGAAGTCGATGGATTTGAAATCCGCGAGGAGAAAAAAAGAGCCGAATAAAGAAAGAGACTAACCCGAAAAGTTGACATCTGGATCAGATAAAGAACTGCTTAATCAGCATGAAACGCGGCTAGTCCTAACTTAGCTCCTTATTCAGCATGGTCTGTGCTTTATGACTAAGCCGGGTGGCTGATTACCTAAGCCATCTTTTATGCATGTACAAGGTCCTTGGCGCGTCCGAAAGAGGAAATCGGACGAGCATAAAACAGGCAGAAAAAGGCGGAAGAAACGGGATAAAACAAACACAAGAAACGCCAGACGCCAGATTTGACGACCTCGAGCAACTTCAGCAACTCCAGCAACTTCAGCATCGAGATCTACGCAGGAAAACGCAGCCCGGACAAGCAAACGCAGAGACGAGGCAAACGCCAGGAGGAAGCAGAGCGAGGTTTTGGGGCCTGAAACCCCAGAAGCATCTCCCAAGCATCCACTAGGAAACTTTCTTCTTTTCTTCTTCCTCGCTCTTCATCCTTCTTCAACTTCTTCCTCCCTTCAACCTTCAAAAACGCCCAATTCAAGCCAACCTCCCTGCAATCAACCACCACACCGGCTGCTCTCGGCCACCAGCTCTCTATCCTGACCGAGTTCGCCCTTGCCTCTCCTCCTCCTCTTTCGTTCTGCTTCCTTTTTCCACCCTTTTGCTTGTGGCTGCTGCGGTTGTTGCCGTCACCGTTCAATTGGCGCAGTCGCATCGCCAAAAAAGCAACACCACCACGCCCGTTTTTCCCTCCCTGACTTCGACCGGAGATACTCCCTAAGTCTGAACACACGGTCGTCCTCCTGGTATATGCAGCTCTCCTAGCTCTTATCTCTGCCCTGCTGTTCGTTTGTTGCGCCAGACTTCAGCCTCATCCCCCTGTCGCCAAAAGTCCGTGCGGGCCCATAACAAACGACCAGTTTGGATTATATAAATTAATATATATTGCAAAGAGTCCAACGCTGACACTCACTTTTCCCACTTCCTCAGGGCTCCGTTTGCTCCCTTATCCCCCCATTAACCACGCTTTTGACCTCACGAGATACACGAAACAACACCGCAGCCATGTATGGGTCTCATCGAGCCATGGTCACCGCGCCGCCAAACACGCGCCTGACCGAGCTGCTCGACCAGCTACGACAGGAGTTTGATAACCAGTCGCGCAGCACCGGCGAATTCGAACATCAGCGTACGATTCCCTTCCCGTTTTTGCGATGAAAAATCCCTAGCTTGACTGACACTTGCGTTTGAATATCATGATTAGTGACCGGCCAGCTTCAGGAGATGGAGATGATCCGGCAAAAGGTTTACCAGCTAGAGCAAGCTCAGCTCAAGATGAAACAAGAGTATGTCGTCTTCTTTGTGCTAGCTGCAATGTTGTCTCTAACATACTGTACTAGCTACGAGGCTGAAATCCGCACACTACGCATGGAGCTTGAATCTCGCGGCATCCATGTTCCCCCATCTCACGTCGGCGGCCCGCCACCACACGGAGGCCCCTCACAGGCGCCCCCTCCAGCTCTTGGACATGGTCCCAGCAACCTCTTCGGAGGCATTATGGCTAACCAGGGCGGCGGTGCGCCAGCTCTTGCTCCCCCACCTCCCCCACAGGACCAGCAACAGGGTGCTCAGCACTCACTACAGAACCCTCCCAATGCCCAAGGCCCTCCACAGCCTCCTCAAGGCGCCTTCCCTGGTTACCAACAGGGCTCTGGCGTTAATGGTTCAGGTATGTTACTAGGAATTTCATGATGTACACAGACATATATACTGTGTATTAACAGTACTCCTCTAATTAGCATTTGGTCCACCAGCTCCTACTGCTTCTCCAGGTCCCGGAAAAGGTCGCAACGCCCGTGCTCCAGCCGGCCCTGCTACTCCCCAGCAAAACCAGCAGATGGCCTTCTCCGATGCCCGTCCATCCCCTCAGATGCCCCTCCAGACCGCCGCAAACCCACAGGGAGGTCCCCCCTACCGCACTGTCGGTAATACCCTCGCCGAGCTCGACCCAGATAAGCTCCCACCCAGCCAGAAGAAGGAAAGCAGCGACTGGTACGCCGTCTTCAATCCGGACATTCCACGTGTCCTGGATGTCGACCTCGTTCACAACCTTATCCACGACAGTGTCGTGTGCTGTGTCCGCTTCAGTGCTGATGGCAAGCACGTAGCCACTGGATGCAACCGCTCTGCACAGATTTTCGAAGTCAGCACCGGCTTGCTAGTTAGCACACTGCAGGATGACTCTGTTGACAAGGACGGTGATCTCTACATTCGAAGTGTCTGCTTCAGCCCTGACGGCAGATACCTTGCTACTGGTGCCGAAGATAAGCAGATCAGGGTGCGTTACCATGCATTTTCCGTTATTGTATTTTTTTGCCCAATAATTCCTTTGACTAACCGTCTCTCTATCAGGTTTGGGACATTGCCAGCCGTACAATCAAGAACATCTTCTCTGGACACGAACAAGACATCTACTCTCTTGATTTTGCACGAAATGGCCGTTACATCGCCTCAGGAAGTGGTGATAAGACCGTCCGTCTCTGGGATATTGTTGATGGCAAGCAGGAACTTATCCTCAGCATTGAAGACGGTGTCACCACCGTTGCCATCTCTCCAGATGGTCGCTACGTGGCTGCCGGATCTCTTGATAAGAGTGTCCGTGTCTGGGACACTACCACTGGATACCTTGTCGAGCGTCTTGAGAGCCCTGATGGCCATAGAGACAGTGTTTACAGTGTTGCTTTTGCACCAAATGGCAGAGACCTTGTTAGCGGCAGTTTGGACAAAACTATTAAGATGTGGGAACTTACACCCCCTAGAGGAATGGTACCCGGCACAGGA
The DNA here is from genome assembly GCF_000150975.2 of Nannizzia gypsea CBS 118893. Taxonomy (NCBI): domain Eukaryota; kingdom Fungi; phylum Ascomycota; class Eurotiomycetes; order Onygenales; family Arthrodermataceae; genus Nannizzia; species Nannizzia gypsea. Next base: position 1,230,301 of record NW_003345197.1, read on the forward strand.
CCAAAGGGAGGAAAGTGTGTGCGCACTTTCGAGGGACACAAGGTAGGTCACCCGCGTGCACAATCACCCTGTTGTCTTGCGTTCGTTTCCCTAGCTAACCGTCTATTTATAGGACTTCGTACTTAGTGTCTGTCTGACACCCGATGGCCATTGGGTGATGAGTGGCTCGAAGGATAGAGGAGTTCAATTCTGGGATCCTGCCACCGGCCACGCCCAGATGATGCTTCAGGGCCACAAAAACTCAGGTATGTCTTTTTCCAGCCATTCCTCCAACACTCTTTCATTGTCTAGACTATGGCTAACAAAATTACTTTACTATGTATAGTTATTTCCGTTGCCCCAAGTCCAACTGGCCAGCTATTCGCAACTGGAAGTGGAGATATGCGTGCCAGAATCTGGAGGTTAGTACCCAATCCTCGTTAACCCCTCCAAGTTGAGTGGCCAACCGTTTGCTAACTATCATTATTCTCAGCTACTCGACATGGAACCGCCGATAAATTTAGTTTTATCTTGTTACTCAAGTCCGCATTAACCTTCCTTCCACGCTACTACTCCCTATCAATGCTCTTAACCGCTTACATTTTTAGACTAATGGCGCAATTTTCTTCCTCATTTCCCCACTACTTCTTGCGTGTCAGTTCACTGTGTTTCTATCCACATCTCCACTGGTCTCTTTCTGTTTGTGTGCTTATCAATATGCCCCAACGACAAACGAAATGAAGGGTAAAAAACCATATGCAAAATGAATGCCTTTTGCCTTTCTATCTTGTTTGTATCTCGATCCGGGTTCTCCTAAATTATGTTCCGTTACTATTCCTATCACCCTTCTGCAAAACCTTCGTGCGAACTACTCCTTTTCGCCCTTTTGACTATGCACTCTCCCGTCTTGGAACCACGGGTATAATATCCGTCTTTCGTTTGCAGTTTCAAAGACTGCAGAAAGGCTCATGCAGCTAACTAATTCGCTCCCTGACGCTGGGTGTTCACTCCTGATACTGCTATTATTACCTACTCTTGCTTCCACGTACCTCGAGTTGACTCATTCTTCACTAACTGTATCAACCAACTCTCCTTTCTACTCCGGCTGCTTACAGTTGCATATTTCAAGGAAGAGGACGGAAGATAAACAAAGGCTTCCTGGGGCTAAAGGGATTGAATAGCCTCCTGAGATGTTGATTTCACGGTGACTATGCTGCGGCAAGGGGGTGTCTTGACATGTTTGTGGCTCTCATACGATTCTATCTCCTTTGGTTCTTATTGTACTTTGTATTATCTTGTGTCCGTATGCTTCTTTCGGGTAATATCAGAGGCTCTTATCTACTTCCTTCTACTTCCTTCTTATATTCCACCCGTCTCTCTCGCATGACTTATCAAAATCGACATGGAACTGGTCAAAAACTACCAAAAGCCCTGCCACTGAAAGTTCCACGTGATAGCCGATGGACTTCTGCCTGGGGTGTTGTCTATAACTACTTTACCAAGCCCCCTATCTACGCATCATTCATGCTCTCAACCCCGTGCTATGTTGCATTTTTGCATCCAGTGATGCCGCGAAGGGAGCGGCCTATCTGTTACAAAACCAATCCCAGCCGTGGCGCATCCAGCCGTCATCCAACCCGAATTTAGCGACAATAATCGACTGCGCATCTGCAAAGTCATACCCCAGCTATGTTTTCGGGCAGCGAGGAACAACCCCCATCTCTGGCATCCCGTTATTGATTCCTTGGACGGGATTTTGTTCCTGGGCTGTTGCCAACTCGAGAACCCACTTGGGGCCATGCCGTTTGACTACTATCGTGGGAGATAGTAGACTATTGCCTCCCTTGCATGAACTATTCCAAGGAGGAGAACAAGGAACTTCTACGCCCAGTCTCCATATTTTATACCCGATGAATGCACGCAGTCAGTCAACGACAACGGCGGTTAACGAAACTCGGCCAGGATGGCAAGTCGATTAGGCCCTTCTGCGCAAAATAGAGCAGCCAGGGCTTGTTTCCTTGTGTATGTGTATATCAATCCGTTGATATTCAGGCTGGTACACGACTTGACGCCCTAGTTATATATTATTTTCAATCAACTTCGTGCTCTCCTTGGTAGAAGTTGGCTTGACTTTTTGTTGCTCAAGGAGCACTGCGCAATGGGAACCAGACCTGGTCCGATTTCGAATGCAGTTGGGGTGGGTAAGCAGCCTGCCCTATTACATACAGAGTATCCCGCACCTAAACGCCGAATGTGCATCATACACGGAGGGAGTCAGGCTCCTTCACGAGCTGAAAATTTATTATTCTTGCTAGACATGCTCATTACCTCATAGCCAGCCCAATTCCCACCCCAAGGGCTAGGCTATGCTCACGCTTCGGGGGATGTTCTCTAGATTGGAAACCGGGAATACATGAAGTACAGACAAAGCAGAGAGCGCCGGATGGTCTAGGAATTCGGGCTAGGCCCGAGGAGATGCGATACTTGTCGGTTGAACCCCCCAGCTGTGCATTGGATTCCGAACCGGCCGCCATTCTTCCCCTCTGCATTATTAATTAATTGGTGATAACTTGATTCCAAGGCTCTTTGGCCATGTAGTGATTGCTGGCATTCGCTGTCCCCAGGCGGGCATTGCATATACGAACATCTACCCGCTTGCTCACGGACAGAATCCTCCCATGAGACGAATGGTCAATGCTCATCCCGGCAGAGTCGAAGTCAGTAAACCGTTGCTCGGTATATGGTGCCTTAAAGTTTACTATCACTGTCAAATAGATAGGAGGGACAGAGCCCTCATTTATTGGGGTTGTTATGCGGGCTGTCATACCCCATGTCGAGGCCACCAGAGCGGAATGGGTTCTGCACGCCTGTAAACGAAGAAATGTAGTGTGACATTAACTAGGGAAACAACGGCCAGTCATAGGCAGTACGTGTCCCCGTGTTCCTCCTCACGCCTCCAAGTGACTTCTCAGCGGAATTCTCATCAGGTTACTACGTGGGACGAATTTGCCTTGCCAAATGCAATGCATGCACGGCAAGAGAGAGATATGACGGAGGTTATGGCCGATGGAATATATCAGATACAACCACGTACGGGTCTCTGAGAAGTATCCCCTGATAACCAACCGCAAGTTGGTAGCTAAGGCAACAACGCTCGACTCTTAATTGAAAGAGTTGGGCGGAGATAGGTTGAAAGGAGAACTCAGCCTATCATTCTGGTTGTGCGCAGAACGCAACAGGTATCACAACATGATATCATCCACGACCTGTCCCCCCCTTTTCATGGTATAATTGTTGACAACCCCAAGGGTTGTTCTTGATGACTGTGGTGATAAAATGAATAAAGGCAATCTTTTTCTAGGCGTGCTCGGCCAATTTCATAGGACTGTAACACCCGGGAGGTTCCACTACGGTAGCAGCATGATCGAGGCAGCATAGGCCTTCTGTTCGTCTGCAATTGTTGGTATCTCCGCAGGCTACGGGAGTCAGTGCCGAACAATACTCCATTTCTCTGCCCAACGTACTCCTTAGCGGATATTACAATCTGGATGCCATCCCGTGGCCTGGACTGCATATCAAGACGCTTGAGGCTGGCTTCGGCGCGGCAGATGAGAAAAAGGAACAAGGCTAGCTAGCTCGTTCCTTCACCAAATAGCCGAAGCACACTGTTAAATGTCGGCTGATGATGTCTCATTACTTCAAGGAAGCTTAAAAATGCAAACCAGCCCTTCGGATGGCAGGAGGACATGCAATATGCATGAAGCCGGCGAAATGTATCCCGTTTGTCTCCTTCGTATATTGAAGGTGAATCCCGCGCAGATACTCCGTACAAGCGGAAACAAAAGGATTTACAGAAGAACACTTTGATCACGTCCTTCCCTTGGGAACACAGTTTCGTATTCATTCTCAGGTGTGAGAAGCTGAAGCCGAGAATGGGGAGCACATTCCCATCTCCTGCAAAGGATATCAGCGCCTAATGCAAAGCCTTGCAGACAACGACCTCTCTCGCCTTGGTATTTTGGTGAAGATCATCGATCTTAGTACCCCGATCTGGGGGCAAAACTGATGAAGGGATATCCAGGAAACGCCACCATTGTACATCTCTCTAAATCAATTGATTGGGTGAACCAGCTAACGTGCCGGCATTTCCCTTTCATCCAAAGCCTCACTTTTGTTTTGCGCGCCCCCTCATAACTAAACAGAAACAAGTGTGGAAGGCAAAAATGAGGCCAAGTGTAGGAGAGAAACTGAATGTGAGTCCCACGGTTCGTCCCTGTTTCAAGCTTGCCTGCGTTGCTCTTTAGTGTTCGAGACAGACATGAGTTCTTCCGCGTAATTTCTTTTTTAGCCTGAGAGGTATCCTATCCGCGCTCAGGACTCCTTTCTTCTGTGTGACGTGGGCGGAGAATATACGCCGTGGAAGGACGACGTATAATCGAGTCCATACAGTGCATGTCTTTAGCACAGCGTGTTTCGTGGACTCAGCCAGTCTGCTTTACAAAGTTCAAGATGGAACAGTCTAGCGTCAGGTATGGTATTAGGTAAGGAAACACTCATGCAAGTGCCTGTTGCTGGCGAGGTTCCAGCAACGGATAGTGTGGTATTGATTTTGGCCACTTTAGCCGTGTCTTGCTCCCTCGCGCTTGTCCTTTGCTGATTCTGGAAAACGCAAAGGAGGCAGAGAATAGACACATCAATTTTTGTTGTCAATCGATAGACGTCGATAGACAATCGATAGTAGTTCTTTCAGAAATCTTTCCCTGCAGGAAAATTTATCCTAGAGGCATTTTGGATGATCCAAGTGAGGGTTTACCCCTTTATTTTGTTTGGCATGCTGAAGTGATCCCATATCTTGACCAATCACAAAACTATTTGTACTCATCAAAGGAATCCAAATCGATGACTCTAGGCCCTGTGGCTAGGGGCTCTCCCTTGTGCTGATTTGAGAGCATCCAAAGGGAGGAGGCAAGGGCCAGCGAGCGAAAATCGTCTCTGTCTTCCCAGCATGCCGAGCCCAAGTGGTTGATCATCTCCGTTTTGCTTCCGCGGTTATGACAACTCGATTTTGTGCTGACAGATAAAACGGGATTGTTCGGCGAAGTACGCCTAAGCAAAATATTCATAACAGCAGGGTAAGTAAAATAGTCTGCGGGAAAAATACAGCTAGTAAATCTTAAAAGGGGGACTTGTATCAGGTTAAGCAGCGAGCCCCTATACCGTAATTGGGAAGCTGGAAGCGCCGCTGGGGGAAGTGGAATGGGAAGATCAGTCACGCGGAAACGATTTCTCTCTTGACCCTGGGATATGTATGTAGCGGCCCCTTTTTGCAAGGCCTTTTTTTTTATTTTTCAGATTCATCGTTGAACCCGCATCCTGCGATCCATCGACATAACTAATTCCGCCTGGGTGGTGTGTTGGAGTCTGGAAGTCTCTTCATGGGTAGTTGAGTGCACGGGGCAAGAGAGAAAGTTATTTTGAACGTGCCAGGCTGATGATTATTGCTTTTTGTGCGATTTTAAGATTGAAAAAGTAATATAGGAGGGGGAAAAAGGTCGAAGTCATCCCGAGGAGTTGGGTAAGATAGATTTCTGTGTGTCGTTGCGTTGCTCTTGCGCTCCCCTGTCCAATATTGCTACAAGGGTATGATCAGGAATCCACCAACTCCATATTTTATGTGTTGTCATAGTACTCCGTAATTTTTATGTAGTTACCTATAGGTTGCAAGGATGATTGTTTGCATATAACTATACATGTTAAGTATGCTCGGTGTACGGAGTAGAGTATTAATCGATCGAGAATTGAGCATACGAGAACTCCGTAGCGTGCGTAAAGAGCCGGATAGCGAAGGATAGCGAGCGAGCGGCATTGCGAAAGACGTTAGGTGCCGTTGCTCGTAGTTAGCGGGTTCGGCTTGAATGGACGAGTCGGATTAGGAGCTTGTCAAGATCAGTTTCGCGAAGTGTCAAGATATAGCGACAGACGCGAGTGCGCCTTGTAACGCATTAAGCCTCGAGCCTGACAGAGCGTGCCAGCAGCCTGGAGAGATTCTGGGATGAAAAAGCAAAGGAAAGAGAAAAAGCAAGCCCTTCCCGTCCGCAAAGCACGGGCCTAAACGAGAGGCCGGGCAAGGCCTGTGTTGAAACGCAGGGATGTTTATTTTAGTTCTTCCCCTTTTTCGTTTTTGCCCCCGTTTCCCTCTCGTTTGGCGCGTTGCGGAAAAGGACATAAACGTATTTGAGTCTGTGGAGGAGCCAGCAAAGTCGAGAGCTATTTTTATGATCCCAGCCCATCCCAACGAAAAAGGGGGGGACTCAAGGGGCGAGCTGAAAAGCGAGGGCGTCTCAGATTTCCGTTCCTGGCGATTATTGTCGTGTGGGATGCCGTTCATTTCTCCTTGGTCTTCATCATTGGATAGCTGATCGTTGAATACGTGCTCTTCTGACAACATGTCTTGGGAGCCCATCGAGGGACGAGATGACGATTTAGCCTTGCATGTTTTCGTTGTTTCCTTTTGCCGCAGCCCATTCCTTTTTCTCCTTTTTAATATTTTATACTTAATATGTATTTCTTTTTCCTTTTTCTTTTTCCTCTTTTTCTTTTTGGTCTGTTTTCTTTTCTTTCTCTCTCTTTTCTTTTCGGTCGTCGATGGTTTATTTCTTTTTGCTGCCACGTTCCGTGATCAAGGTTAGCCGGGAGCTAAATGGGGTCCCAGAAGTTGACGACTGCTTTTTCCTGGGTCGATGAGATGAAGATTTGGAGAAGATGTTCGGCCTCTTCTTCCACTGGCATCGTAGGAAAGCAGACTTGTCTAGAAAAGAAACGTGCTTTGCTTGTAACGCCAGCCGCATAGGGCGATCCATGACGTCTGCTCTCAAGAGGATGGTCAACGCTTTGCCCATCATTTTGAAGCTGGAGCGTCGAGTGCTTATACAGGAGGAGGAAGTTGGCTGTAAAGAGTTCGAACTATTTCTGCTAACCAGGGATGCAACACGAGTTCTCGTGTTGGAGTGGCGGCTGTTGTCGATAGAATATAGACATGTTTGCGTGTGGGCTTGTATTTATATCTCTGTCATATTGTGTCGAAAGATAAATGCATCCACGGATGGACACTATGTTGCGGGCGATATGGCAAGCAAGCTCTGCGAGATTCCCGATATATGTCGATATGTAGATCTATACTTGAGCACGCTAACAAGATGGCTGTTCGTTCTTAGAAATCGGAGTGTATAGAGTAGCAGCGTTTGTTTTTAATGTTTAATGCTTCCTCGATGATGAGGAAGGAGAAAAAGCTGAAGAAACGCCTCGGGTTTCAAGTCCGGTTTTACTTTTCTTTCGGCCTTTTGCAGGTGTACTTGTGTATATATATGCATATACTTACATACAGATCTTGCCGCTCCACATGGGATCCCAAGAAGCAGGGAGCCGAGACGTCAGCAAGGAAAAGAACGCATACCAAAAACAAATTTGTTTCTCATTGTAAATCTGACTTGCGGCTACGCTGTTTCCGCTGTTAGTAAGGAGGACTTTGATATTGGTCGTTCGATCCAGGTGAAGGTTTTGCCTGGACAAGCCACTGATCGGCTTTCCCTTTTGCTGGGACGGCTTGTGATGAAAACAAGCCGATACATAGATATAATCTTGAGCGTCCTAAGAATGTCTTGTTGAGGCTTTCATGCATCTCATATGGAGTATCGAGATTAAAATAGCATCCGCAGTGGAGATGGAAGTTATGAAAAAGCTGAAGAAGAAAAGTTGACGTTGATAAGTTGAAGAACAAAAAAAAAAGTGTCTTTTGCTTTTCAAGAAGCATTGACCCGGCTCGGCTTATCTAAACAAATCGATTTTTCTAGTTGGCTGATGACTGTATTATCAGCCAATCAAAATGCGGCTAAATAAGCCAATTACCAGTCGTTTGTGCTTACCTCAGCAATCCCAGAGCGGAAACCTCGCCAGCTTCTCGTCTGATAAAAAGCCGACGTCGCCTCCTCAACGTCAAATTCAACGTCAGATTCACACCCAACTGCGGGTGCTGGCGAGACGTATCAGATGGGCGCGGGAGGCAGCTGAGCCACAGTTAATGACTTGCCATCAGCCTCGATCCGATGCCTGCGATTCATCCCATCCGTTTTTCGTCCAGTTTCCAGGGATTGCGACCCACAGGAATTCCCGTCATTTGGGACCGTACACCAACCCTTGCAGCGCTTAGCGGAGCCAAAACGAAAAATGCCTCTTCTCAGGCCGGATGTGCTTGAAATCTTCCGCGATTGGCGGCAGGTCTCGTGCCTCTACCGGATCTTTACGGGTGTCTGGCCAATAACAGAAGTGGCTGCGTTGGGGGGAAGTGAGAAGGGACAGTCGCAGTCGTATGGGTGGACGGGCAGGCTCGCCAATCAGGTGCCGAATACCCTAGTCCAACAATCAGCAGCTAGCAAACAATAGTCTGGGAGCTCGCCACTTCGAACAATCAGAAACACCACAGACCGGAGTTACGGTACATAACCTAAATGAGGTGTCAAGGGAATACGCTACAACCCGACGGCGTACAGTACGAAGACACTGATGTATGGGATGGAAGGGTGTCATTGTCATTTGTAAGGAGTACACACACTTTAACGGAGTATGCACTAAAGAATGTACTCGGTAACCGGTGGCCCATCCATTGTGGACAAGGTTGCGTACCCTGTCGGTCTCCAGAGGACTGATATGATTGATTGAATTGCCGTGGCTCTCACGATGAAATGTTAACTCAGTTATCGATCGAGATTTTTGCCAGAGAGTCAGCAGCGCTCTGGGCGGGAACCAAGGTTGGGCTGTCCATCCATCACTCGAAGGAGCTAGACCTGGGGGTGAGAGAAGTTTCAAAGAGCCAAGGCAGTTCTTGGCTTTGGTTGTCGGCTGACCGTGTTTTCATGGAGAGTTCACCTCTTTTTCTTTCTCATGAAAGTGTGCCGTATTTCTCGGCGTGCAACTATAACGCCTGCTCCGCTTTCCTCGACAGCGAACAGATAGGCTTCTTTTGGCCTGGTCGCTGTGCCGATCGCCTGTCACTATTTGGTTTCCTCCCCGCGGAAGCAAGACATGGCAAAAAAAAACACTTGGTCTGGGGATGAACATGTCCGCCATTCTCATGAATAGTGCATGGCCCAACCCAACATGAGCCTGGAGACAGTAAGAAGACATGGGGAAGGGAGAAGGGGCGAAGCTAGTCCCTTGATATCAACTGTTCCAGGACCCCCTGACTGCTGCATTACGCTAAAAGCTCCGTGCCCTCCGTGTATTATATTTCGACACTGTGGATGGGTTTTTGGGCATTCCGAATGGAGCATCAATGGTCTACCAATTTTGGGCGACTAGTGGTGCTCCACTATCCTTGCCCGTACTACTCCAGACCTGACCCTCGAATGGGCCACCTCTGGCCAGTGGGATTTGGACCTTTTGCTTTTTCCCTCTCACCAGGCTTCCTTTTTCTCCCTCGGCCGCCCACCATAACAATGGGCTCTGCCACCTTTTCAGCCTTAGCCTAACCAAGCCTTAGGCTCGATTTAGGTGCTCTCGGCTGCATACTGAGTCTCCATAGACTTGAACTCTAGCCCGCTTTTCATAGCCAAACATGGATGCTGGCCGCCAGATCACAAATCCTGCATCTGAGCTTGCTTTCGTCCACACCCCCTTCTCCCCTTCTGCCCCTAAAGAGTCCACTTTTTTTTTTCTCCCACCCTCTTTTTTTTAATCTTTTCTTGTGCTACCCATCTGGTATTATTTAGGTGTTTGAATCCGTGCGATCCCTAGCTCATTCGTCGGAAACGTTAGACCATCCCTCTGCCATGACGATAAATTAATCAGGATCCGTTCTCTGTTCGGTGATGCAGAGAGGCAGCAGAGAAGGGCCAACACTAGAGCCAACAGAGAAAGTCAGAAAGGCAGGCAGGCAGACAGGCAAACCCACACAGAAAGAGGGAGTGACAGACCGACAGACGGAGAGAACCAGAAACTCCGCGGTACCGCCCAAAACGAAGAAGCCGAACCACTCTCATTTTCATTACACTTCCTTACATATCAAAACCTCTCCATCTCTTGGAGCATATGACCCACAGGAAGGCATCCACACAGCATCCAACCGCCAAATAGACTCGCTTCTGCATCTCACGTTCGATGAATCGCGATCTACATATACATACGCACTCCTCGCACCTGCGCACTGTTATCAAGCAACATCTCACCATCTTCGCCTATAGCTTGAGTCCCCCTGGCAATCCTATTGAAAGTGACGCCGGCTGTTAAACCCCACTCTGCAGCTTCGCTAACGTCAAGTTTCCGCGACCAAGCTTCAAGGGAGAGTTTAAGCTATCGGAAGAGAGTTTTTTTATTTCTTTCGTTCGGTATTATAACACTGCGGATTACGTCCCCGACGATTTCACCTTGAGAGAGGTGGTCATTTGCTCCATTTATATCGTTCACCTCGATTTATATCTCGTCTCTTTTTTTTTTTTCCCTTTTCCTTTTTCTTTTCCCATTCTCCTCTCCCCGCGACCAAAAAAACATACCAATGATTTATGCTTAATTTTTCCTTCTGCCGCCGATATATAATTTATACATAAGCTCCTTTTCTCCCTCCCAACCTTCCCTTTTGCGAGACTTCTTGCCCTCATCTTCAGGGAATCGAAACCCCTAGGCACCAGACAACCAGACACTGCTTGCTGCTCACGGTCTTTGTTGCCCTCTGCCTCGCCGTATCAACAGCCAATCGCCGTGCAGATCGTCGAGCCAACTTTTCCCCTTCGCCTCAGCCCAGCGAGCGACTCTTTTTTTTTTTTTTTTTTTTTGGCTCCCTTTTCCGCTTCCTCGACAAGTCACCGCCTGCTTTTCTGGCTTTCTGGCATCATCCAAGAAAGAGGACAGCACAACAACGTCGGTTTCCCACCGCAGCGTCCTTGCCATCTCGCGCCCTAGAGCTTCCTCTCGCGACTCGCCTTCGACTCTCTGTCTGTCTGGATCGATTCTTCATCGCCGACGACTCGCTTTTCTCGCTTTTTTTTTTTTCACTTCTCGTCGACTTCAACCGCATTGCCAGGACATAGCAAGACTAACAGCAGAAGCCTTCATACCAACTGGCCAGTATCCGCGCGAGGATATCAAACAAGCGGCCAGAAGAGCATCGAGAAACAACATAGTTGAATCGTGAAGAAGAAGAAAAAAAGGAAAAGAAAAAAAGAAAAGAAAAAGAAAATATTCACCGAGCAGCACGACTACGAAAAAGAAACATAAGAGAAAAAGCACCCAGCAGGCAAAAACAAATAATTACACTCGTCGTCTCTCAACCCCAGGCCGTTGGATCGTTGTTCATTCCTTCAGCACTGGACAGCTACACCTGTTGACGTCCAAAAAGCTCGTCGACTGCTTCAAATCTCGCTTTCCGCCCGGGGGATGTGGTTCGGCCACCACACTTGGAGCATCGATATCATTGTGATCCAAAATGGAGACGGCAGTGCCTGTTCCGTGTACCTTTTCGAGCCATGATCTGGCTAATGTCACTCATCGACGCATGATGGCACCTCATCATGAGCAAAACATCACTTACTACTCGAACCCAGCGCTCTCGTACGCGGCCCCGATCCAGTCGTCCTCGCTCGACTTCGGCCATATTTTGAACACCAACCAACATCCTGCGGCATCCTACCACGGATTCTTTGGGCAAAACCACTCGCAGCAGCAACCGCCGCCTCCACAGCAGCAGCAGCAGCAACAACAACACCCTCATCATCCGCAGCACCATCCGCAGCACCCACAACAGCAACACCCTCATCAACAACATCAACCACACCCTCAGCATCCGCAGCATCAGCCTCATCAGCCTCACCCATCCCACCAACCTCATCAACCTCATCCATCGCACCAGCAGCATCAACCTCACCAACCGCACCAGCAGCAGCAGCATCAACCGCACCCGCACCATACACAGCACCCACAGCAGCAACCACCACCGCCCCCGCATGCGCAACATCCGCAGCATCCGCAGCATCACCCTCACCCACAACAGCAACAACAACATCAGCAGCCCCAACCGCAACCCCAGCCGCACTTGCCACCTTCTCAATCACGGTTGCCACCAAGTCAGCCAGCTGCTTTGCAACAGCCCATTCAGGAACCTCGACATGCAAAGAATGGCGTCTCGCGTATGGTTGGGACACCAGCCACACGGGTCGAGGAAACTCAGCCTGCGCGCGCCCCAATGGATCAGCCACCTCGAAGTGCTGAGATTAGCAAGCTGCCTTCTCCGCCAGGTAGCAAGCCAGAGGTCGAGTTCTCTACTGAAATTGACACTCTCATGAGGGCAATCCAATCGAAACCGCGAGCTACGTCCCAAACCCAGCTACAACTGCCACCGCTCCAAAAGTTCAACAATGGCGCGTCTACGTCGGGTAATGTTGCCATGCATGGAGGTGCTCCCGAATGGGCCCAACCAAACTATGGTGCCCCCATATCACAAGACCAGGCCCAACAGATGCAACAACCTGGCTACGCTCCTCATCAGCAAACCCGGGGTGCTTCGAAGCAAAAGTCGCGACGCAAATACGAGTGTACTCTTCCTGACTGCCGCAAAAATTTCACCCAGAAGACTCATCTGGATATTCACATGCGAGCTCACACTGGTGATAAACCATTCGTATGTAATCCTCATCAGACTATCCATCTTAATCTTGTTTGAAAGTACTGACTCGGGTAATGAATATAGCTCTGCAGCGAGCCAGGCTGTGGTCAACGATTCTCTCAACTAGGAAATCTTAAGGTAAGTTGGCTATAATCATGGCCTGACATTATCGAATTTAGCTAAAGTTGTCCTGTCTAGACTCATGAGCGGCGGCACACAGGGGAGAAGCCTTATTCCTGTGACATCTGCCACAAGCGTTTTGCTCAGCGAGGGAACGTTCGTGCCCACAAGATCACCCATGATCAAGCAAAGCCATTTACGTGCAGGCTGGATGACTGTGGAAAGCAGTTCACTCAACTAGGAAACCTCAAAGTATGTACCTGACTAGAAAAAAGTTTCTCTGAGAAGCTTAAACTAAGACGCTAACATTACCATAGTCTCACCAAAACAAGTTCCATGCACAGACTCTACGAAACCTCACTATGCGTTTCGCCATGATAACCGAACCTGATAGAATGAACCCTCAGGACGCGGAGCTGTGGGAGTACTTTGCCATGCTCTATAAAAATAGCAACAAGGGAATCAAAGGTCGTGGAAAGGACCGTCGCGTTTCGTCAACCGCCAAAACCCGCGCGAATTCTACGAAGACAACCACCTCAGACGCCGCCGCCAATAATATCATCAGTTCCGCGCCTGCTCCTGCTCCTGCTGCTCCATCAAGTAGCAGGATGCCCACACACCAACTCCCACTTGGTAGTGAAGAAGAGGCCAAGCTAATGCGAGACAGAAGCTACCACCGTGGTACTTACCTTGGGACACCCAGCAGTGATGACGTTGAATTTCATGAACAGATGTATCAACGAGGCGGGCACTGACTAGGTTCCTTTGGGAGGGATAAACTGTTGAACGGCACCGCGACTGTCAATACCAGTGTGGTGGCTCGTCAACCTCCTAATAATATACCACTATAAGATAAGAAAAAAACTTAAAAAAATCGAATAAAAAAAGGGACAGAAACCGAGCACAGTTATGGGTATCTGGAGTACATAAAGGCGGGTTTGGAGCATTTGGAGGAAGTGTTACCGCAAAAAATACGACGAAAAAGCACCCGGCTCTGCCAACTATCCCCCTTTCTTTCTTTGTTTATGCCAGCAAGAAGGAAAGGACACCAACGCATTTCTATTCTTGCGTTTCGACCCCACAGCGAGAGGAATAATTGCTTAATTCCATATCTTTTTCTTTTTTCAATATTTCTGCGACTACTAACCGCTCGGCTCTATTGCATTGTTTATGGAGGGGACTTGCGTTTTTATCTCTTCCTTTCCTTTCCCTTTCCTTTCAATGGCCCTTTTTTCCTTTCAATACAATGCATGAGCAGCTAGCATACCTTGACTTTATTCTTTTCTATTTCTTTTACTTGGCTTCTTTGCTTTCTGTGCTCAAGCTTTTGCCTGGCTGTAGTTTCATACCATTATACCAATCTGTTTTGTTACCTTTATACCAACCCTACCCTATCAATTAAAGCTCCTTGCGTGCATGTACCTACCAAACTCCTCTTGCGTCCCGCCATCACTTCCTGCCGTCTCTGTACTTGTCCAGATCCTGATTTCGGCTTCTATCCTATCAACAGCCCCCTTCGAATAATCTCATACGTGTCTGCCAATTCCCTATCTACATTTTAGCCAAAACTCCTTAGTTTTTCTACTTGAATGTTAACATTGCTATACTTTCCTACATCCTTTTATTGCTCCTGATTGTCTAGATAGTTATGAGGGAAAACTACGCCTAGACTACTTCAAAAGCTGTTATTTCTAACTTGCCCGTTCTCACTGAACCAGGGCATCCCTGGTAATGTCATAACTGGAAGATATTGCGCTGAGACATGGAAAAGAAAGCGGACGCTGTGCCACTTCCGCCGCGGTGGCATACTTGAACGATCATGGATGGTTGATCAGCAGAAGTAATGAATGCTAGGTTTTGTTTTACATGCACATGTCATTATATCGTTACTCCAACGGGCGACTGCAGCACATCAAACTCTTTCTCGAGCCACCGGTTCAGGTAGCCACCTAGCGAAAGAAGAAAAGAAAGACGTAAGGGCGTTTGTTGTTCCTGCATGGTGTACCCCGTTTGTTGGTTTGCCCTCGCCTTCCGTATGTGGATGAGTTGAAAAGGAGAGGTGAAAATCCTCCGCGGAGTGAATAACCCATCATTTATCTGTCCTGAGATATACCCTTGCATTTTCATATACAAGGAAAGTAACCCATGTACTGGGTAAAACGCGGACCAGGTTCGGTCCCAGGCCTTTATAGAACCCAGACAATCCTTCCGTGCGTAATATCTGTACAAACGCATCTCGTACGCCCTTGTAGGTCCCCCTAGCGTCATATGTTTGCAAACGGGCTCGAAGAACTTGATACGGATACGTCACGCCCCCGGCAAAGATTTTTGATATCCCCGAAAGAAGGAGGTAGTCCATATTGCTCAGGGTCTTGAGCTGTGTTGAAGATGCATCAGTTGGTTCCGGGTGTCCCCCCGAGGAATTAGCTTGAGCCATCCGTGTTCGATATCTCTTAAGCTGCTCGTAGGCCATGAATTGCAGAGCACCGTGGCATACTCCAAACATAGCTGGTACTAGACCCTGATAGAACCCAGTGAAGCCTTCAGTGCGGTATATTTGTTGAAATCCAGACATCATGGACCGGTAGGCACCCGGCACATGAGCGCCTGTGGAGAGCATCCGCGTCTTGATAACCCATATTGGATTGGTGAGAATGGTGGTCAGCACCCCTGAAAGCATATAAATGTCAGTTATGAAGAGGCCTTTGGGGTATGTATATGAGGATATCTCAACGTACCGGACGTTCCGGATGCCACAAAATAATCCAACGAAGTAAGGCTATCAGTTCCGCGAGCAACGCTTAAGAGCTCCTTAACCTCGCCATACCATAGGAAATATAATCCCCAGCTCACAGAGTTTCCGACAAGATTGGGTGTAAGCCCTCGATAGAACGCCTTTATTCCACCCTCATTGCGCGAAATGCTACGTATAATGCGGAGTGAATTACCAATTCGTGAGGAAGAAAACCGGTCCACTGTAAATGAACGATTGGCGCAAGGTTAGCCCTGGGATTTTGAGGAATTGCATTGACATTCCATACCTTGGAGCCGTGTCTTGACAATGTCAAGTGGATGGACGACGAGCGTCGAGCAAACGCCGGCAGTAAAGCCGGCTATCGTTTCGACCACCGACGGGGAGAGACCATTTTTGTCATTCATTAACCCTTTGTAGCTGTAATTTCTTGATAATGTTCGGCTTATAGTTGTGGTTCTCTGTCGTAGTCTAGCACCGTAGTCTTCGTAGTCTTCGAGCAGATTTTGATAGAGCAACCTAGTTGACTAAAGGGAGGACTACCTTTTTCTTTTTTTTCTTTTTTTTTTTTTTTTTTGTTGCCGAGCGGCTGAGTTCTTTTGACCGAAGATCTTATTCAATATGGAGTACTTATTCCAGGTCAATTACGCTTGAATATTCTCTGGCTGAGTGTGTAGTTAGTTTGCCTTGTAGCTTTGTGTCTCCTGGCTCTTATGCGCGTGTATCTACGAATATAAAGAAACACCGATAGCCCGTTGTATATAATACCCATTTATAACTAACAGTAGATCTAAGCATGGTCTATTGTAGGCCAGAGAGCAACCGGGTCCCTGTTGATTTGGTGTCTTTGTTGGCAATGCCATGTTCTGATTGGACTCAATATTAAAAATGCTGTGCTCGATTGATAAAGTATAGTAATACAGGAAGAAAGGAAACGGAGATATTCGACAGTAGAAAAAGGACGGCGTTCCGCTCTCGCAATGGTCGTAAACGTATATGCGGCAATGCTGCCGCATGGATCCGGTCCAAATAGCTGGGCTGACCGGTCATTTGAGGGGAAGAACAGAATCGCGTTTGCACAAGGCCTCAAGCCTGTATAGCCGGAATTGTATTATTTCCAGTCATTCGTATAGAACACCGCCGTCTGTATAATCATACGCCTTTCCATGCCGTCCTTAAAAGTGTTCATCGTAGAGGTTTATGCGAGAGGAGAGAGGAGTCTAACGAGAAGCCGCGTAAGTTTGAGAGGTCAATAGGAATCCGGAGGTTGATATCGTACTTGAAAAGAGCCGGTCGTGGCTCGCTATATGTGTATCCTGATGGAATGTTAGCCAATTGATACTGGTTAAGATATTGATATCAGCATGCTAGTCACTTACCAAGGTAGACAATCAATGGAAGATATCCACTAAACAGCCATCAAACGGCGGTCGTTAGCCCTCCAAATCGCAGATCCATTGGAAATGGTATGCTGGAGACCTCAAGATGAGGTCTTTGGTTCACTTACTAGTGAATAGCAACCCGCGAAACGTCGATGACCTTGGAGATGCGCTCCTATACTCATGTCAGACGAGGACTCAGCCAGATAGCAGCAACGGCAGATGTCTTACCTTTGTCTCTTCGGAAAACTGCATCATCTTGTCTTTTCCTTTGATATGTCGTACTGAGCCGTCTAAAAAAGAGAATTCAACAGCGTTGGTTGTTTTATTTGGTCAAAATGTAGAAGTTCGTTCTTTTCTGTTTCGCCGAAGCATCAAAAAGACTGCAAGATCTCGAAAAAAAATTAGTTTGCTTCGTTTCTTGGCATTCAACTTTGGTTCCTTTTTCTGTCTTTACTTTCAACCATGCGAATAATTTGAACAACGAACGCATTGAAAAAGACCTTGGAGAGCTTAGCGACGGGAGGAAAAAGGAACCGTGAAGCTTGTCGCACATTTTATCTACGGTCATTTGCTCGTTTGTTAGTTTCAAGCGGCAATCATGTCTGGCGCAAGGCATTGGTAGGTACCATCCCCGTTGCGCGCAATTCAGACAGACAGCTAACTACGGGACTTCTTAGGGAGCAAGACAAGGAGGCTACCGTGTATATTGGTAACCTCGATGAGCGGGTTACAGATAAGCTGGTATGGGAGTTAATGCTCCAGGCTGGTCGTATTGTTAACGTACACCTCCCAAAAGACCGCGTCACGCAGACACACCAGGGCTACGGCTTCGTCGAGTTCAACAGCGAAGAGGACGCAGAATATGCGTCGAGGATCATGAACCAAGTCCGTCTGTACGGAAAACCCATTCGAGTCAACAAAGCATCTGCCGATAAGCAGAAAGCAGTCGAAGTTGGCGCAGAGCTATTCGTTGGCAACCTGGATCCCATGGTTACAGAGCAGGTGCTATACGATACCTTTAGTCGATTTGGATCTCTAATATCACTTCCTAAGGTTGGTTTTCCACTGTCTAACACGTCTTTATGGAGATCTTGTACTAAATGCGGACTCTAGGTTGCTCGAGACGATTCAAACTTGTCCAAAGGTTATGGATTCATATCGTTCTCGAACTTTGAAGCTTCCGATGACGCTATTGCCAACATGAACGGACAGTACCTTATGAATAAAGAGATATCCGTACAATATGCCTACAAGAAGGACGGTAAGGGAGAGAGACATGGTGACGAGGCGGAGAGAATGCTCGCTGCTCAGGCCCGGAAACACAATGTCCAGCCTCAGGCGCAACAACCAATACCACCTCAATTTGCTGGTGGCGCCCCTGCCGGCCCTGGCGGTTCTATGAATGCCGGTGGACAGAACGTACCTCCTGCGGTGCCGGTGGCGGCAGGGATGGATGCTGAACAACAACGGCCACCGATCAACGTTGGACCAGCACCACCGGACTTTGGCGCAGGCAGAGGCATGGCCCCCGTGATGAATGGGGGATATCCGAACATGAACATGGCTGGTCCGCTCCCACACCACCGCGCACCGCACGCACCTCATACACCTCATACACCACACGCACCACCTCACCCTCCTCAACCACTAGTCACACCTCCCCCCGGGCTTCCTGCCCGCCCTCCGCCATCACAAGCTGGCTATGGCGGACCTCCCCCAGGGTTCCCCGCCCAGCCGCCTCGATTTGGCCAGCCTCCGCCGGCAGTTTTGCCCCCCCCGCCAGTAGGAGGCCCTCCTGGCCCTCCTGGCCCACCCGGTCAACTCCCACCCGGATTCCAGCAACAGGGGTACGGCCGTGGCCGTTGAATTTGCAAATAACCCAAGAAGCTCTAAAAGAATTATACATCATGGGAGGTAATTTGATCCTCTGAAGCATCTGTATACACGGACACGTCCCGGCTACGCCTCTTGTCTTTTGAGGCTTTTTAAAGTTAGGCTCTCCTTTCGCTGTATCCAAAAGGGTGCCTGTTGGTGGAATACGAGAGAGCGTGTCAAGAGCCCTGTTTTGGCTATGTGCAAATTGTTGCAAGTGGAATATATGAAGGATGGCTATTAATACAATACAGGCAAAAAAAACAAACGAAGGGGAAACCAAACAAATGGCCAATGCTGGAGAAGAACAGGTCAAGGAAATAGGTCCGGACAGGAACAGTGAAGAGAAGTAGCGGATAGCCACTACATATCCATAGGAAGTGTGAGGAATGGAATCAATGTAGGAAATTAGAACAAAATGCAAAACACCGTGCTCCTGTGCTCCGTTCTCAAGAAAGTTAAAGGAAAAGATTATAAACGAAGGTTTGGGGAAGCAAACGCATTATCTCAGCTGAGGGACTGCGCAGATTCGACGCTAGCCCGTCCGTCATGAGAATGACACAAATTTCGGATCTTGCGGTCTCCCATCAGGGCCAATATTGTTCTTCGCAAATCGTTGCTCAGTATATATCCGTCTTGCTTCATTGAAATCGACCTTTTTACTCCGCATTATCCGCAGAACTTCTGACTTGCCGCGCTTATCTAGACCAGCGCGTGAGTCTCCCTCCACGATGTTGTCTGCAAGGTTAAAGTCAGCGGAGGACAGGCCGGCTTCAGCATCTCCCCGGAAACTTGTAGGCAGTTGGGTATAGATGTATCCTGGTATAGGGAGGTGAGGGAGCCAGCGTTCGCGGGTATAGAAGGCTGCTATACACGGTATTAGCATCAAAGGTCAAACTCCAGCGGTGTCCGAGACATGGAAGCCTAGAGGGTTTGTAAGAGATATCTTTAACTTACCTGCAACAGCTAAAAAGGCGAAAAAGGTCAGTGAGTAGTAGAAGTAGCCCATGACGCCGATAAATTAGGCAGACCAGGGATCCCGCGTCGGGCTGTGGATAAGAAAGACTAAGTCCGTTTTGAGGGACCTGAGGTAACTGCTGCAGAACTCGGTCTAGTACAGCGGTATATCGATATATCGAGCAGATGAGAACGAGTGTAAGAGTGGCACCCGCCCCTCGATGTTTCTTTCACTTGGTTGAATATTGTTGTCAGTATGTTTTATCTTGCTCTGCGCTGTCTCTCTTTCTCTGCCCTTTTCGTGTTATCGACGGCGTTTAGCCTGCGATAGATTACATAATGAGACACGTGTCTGTTACATAATACATGAGTCATCCTCTAAACTCGAACAGGCCAAGTTAGCGAGGGCGTCCCAGTCAGGAAGGTTAGCCGCGTGCCAAGACCATTTGGCTGGGCATCTCAAAAAAATACACACAACAAAAATTAGTCGCAAATTGAGAGCAAAAGAAAGGGAAGAAAGGGATACCAAGTTCAAGCAAGTCAACCAACCACCAAACCCTTCGTCTCCCTTCACCAGACCACCCGATCCTCCTTCCCTAGACGCCATGGCTACCTCCGCCCGCCCTAACGTGTCCGACGACTTGGTCTGGGGCATTGCCAGTACGAATTCCTTCCCTGTTTCTTGCTAGAGGTTTTGAATGTTGCGGCAACGAGGCAAAATGTGTTGCAGATGGAGATGCGCGCGGTTAGATGTACGGATGAAGCTGATAAGAGTGGTTATTTTTTTCGAATGATTAGGAACCCAGAATGCTTTCCTCGTGAAGCGAAAGTGTGCTGGTGGTGTTCAGTTCTCCCGTGACCCATTGAACTTGGTCAACAAGCACTCCAGAAAGGTTGGTTAACCCTCTGGATGATATACATATATGGGCTCCTTTTAGGATGGCTGTGCTGACTGGTTATCTTTGCTATAGTATGCTGGTTTCGTCAACTCCAAGGTATCTATCCACCCGCACATCTTGACAATCGATGTTTGCTTTGCGCTACATATAAAGAGAAGGGAATCGGGATATTTAAACCGGAAGAGGAAGAGGAGGGATCTTGGAGGTCTTTGCAGCGCAGAATGAGCATCGAATGGACTGGTTACAATTTTCTGACACGGCTTTTGTTGGTTATAATAGGCTGTCGGTATCCAGGCTGGTGAGAACGGCGGTGTTACCGTCACCTCCAAGAGACCAGAGACCTCCAACAAGCCCGGCTCCAACACCTACACTGCTACCCACGGCTCCGGCACCTCCAACCGCAAGTAAGGATAACCCCCGACATTCCACATCGGCTGTCTACCTCCATACTCTATGGAGATAGCCCATGAGCGAGAGAGCGCAGTCCACTTTTGAATGAGCAGCCTGCTAAACATATGTGTTTTTTTGTATAGGGTATACAAGGCTGTTGCCAACCGAGCTGTAGGCGGTGGATACCGAGCGGACCTCCGCCCTGAGGCCGTTCGCCGTGCCAGTGCCATCAGACAATCCCAGCGACCAAAGAAGGACAGCCCTGAGAAGAAGCTCAGAGGCGCCAAGGCCCGAAAGGCCGCTGCTGAGAAGGATGCTTAGATGAGATTTGAGAGTTGGTGAGAGTTGGGAGATGAGGGAAGCTGGAAGCGTGTTGCTGTGAACCCTGGAGATAATGTTTTACTACTGTCTCCCAGCCCACCCGAGCTATACTTACATAGTTAGGGGCATGACACAAATAAATTAAAAATAAATACGAATCACGGCTGCGTATTGATACCATATGATGGGTGTTTCTATTGTTTTTTATCTTTTTACCCTGTGTTTGCATTCACAGCCTTGCTGGAATTCGCGATGTGTCAATGATATTGCTATAATTATCTCGAAACATCTGCAGGTTTACCTCTGGACCAACGCTGGGCGAGTATGACGTCTATAATTACTCCCGTTCTCGTCGGCCAGGCGCACAGACAATGTATCGGACAGTTTCCGTGTAAGCAGGGCCAGACTAAAGCTCCCTAAACCCCCACTGCGCCTTCGAGCACCCTAGCCATGCATGGTAAAAGTGGCGTACTCCGTCGAAGCGCGCTCGCCCTGCTTCCGTCGACGAGAATCGGAATAATCCGTAACGATTCGTTCCGTGCCAGGGTGGATTGGTTAACGAGCATTCCATCTCCTCAATGCCTCGGCTCAGCTCACGGGGTGTCGCCATGCGTAACAAGACGGCCTGATATATGTTATCCATCTCTACATACAACGACCCTTGAAGGGCGCGACTGGACATGGTACCACGGAGTGCTAGTTAGTCCATAGAGACGACGTCGAGTGTCTATGCGGACCATTGCTTTTTTCTATGGCTTCGATTCAAGCTTTCGCGCGCCGCGTTCCTGGAGCTCGAGAGTGGGGCCTGGCATGCATCCGATATCGAGCCTGTCAATCATGACGATGGCATTAGAAGAGCTGGAGAGCGTCCGACTGCTCCCTGGGCGACGGAGGGACTCTCGCCGCAGCCTGGCAGCCTGTCTCCTCTGGTCGTGATATCGGTCGAGCAGCCAGAGAAGACATCCCAACCCGCCAAGCAGGATGCACAGCAACCAAACCAGGCCTCACGTGATGGTGATGATTGGGTAGATGTGCAGAGCTCCTTGCGAGCTGCCATGTTCTCGCGTAGAAGATCAATAGCCAGGTAAAAGAAGAAGCAAGGCAGGGGCCTCTCTATCAATCATCTGTATAGTTGAGTAAAGCGAGCCTGCAAGAAGCAAAAGCAGGAGGCAAAAGGCAAAGAAGCAGGAAAGAGGAAGCTTCCCTCTTATCGGCTGAGTCAGCAGCATGTGACCCTAGCCGCGGGCTGATAAACTCCGCAAAAGGAAACTTGAGACCTTTTTCTCTTCTCCTTCTTCTTCTGCTTCTTCTCCAACTTCAACTGCGACTTCAACTTCATTCTCTTCTCCAGCTTCAGTCTCTCCAGCTCGACGACCAGCTTCAGTCCTCTAAGTGCGTATGTGCGTGTGTTCGTGTGTTGTGTCTAGATGCTAATTGTCCTCTGCAGCTTGTTTGTCATAGTTCCCCGCTTCCGTCCAAGCAGTAACCATGGTTAAAGCAGGTGAGATTCCAGTTCCTGACCCAATGCTTAGAGAGTATATCCGTTTCGTCGAAGGTGTTCTAACTGTGTGCTTCTTGCTAAATAGCTGTTCTCGGTGCTTCTGGTGGCATTGGCCAGGTTGGTAGTCCTGCTGATTTGAGAGTCTTGTTGGCCTTGGAGTGGGGGTGGGTGAGCTGACCGGTTGAACCCCTCGGGTATACAGCCTCTGTCCCTTCTGTTGAAGATCTGTCCTCTCGTCGAGGAGCTCGTCCTTTATGATGTCGTCAACAGTCCCGGTGTTACTGCCGATCTCTCTCACATTTCTACCACTGCCGTAAGTTGCCCTCTATGTACTAGAGTCCATGGCATCTCCGGACTAACTTATGTGGTTGATAAGAAAACCTCTGGCTACTTGCCAAAGGACGACGGCTTGAAAAATGCCCTCACCGGCTGTGATATCGTCCTCATCCCAGCCGGAATTCCACGTACGTAATCTCAAACACCCTGACACTCACCCCTTTTCGGCACCTGTTTCGTCTGGTTTCTGTTACTAACAGTCTGACATATAGGCAAGCCCGGTATGACCCGTGACGACCTCTTCGCTGTCAACGCAGGAATTGTGAGAGATCTCGTCCAGGGTGTCGCTGAATTCTGCCCCAAGGCATTTATCCTCGTCATCTCCAACCCTGTTAACTCCACTGTCCCAATTGCTGCCGAGGTACTCAAGAAGGCTGGTGTTTTCGACCCCAAGCGTCTTTTCGGTGTCACTACTCTTGACATCCTCCGTGCGGAGACTTTCGCCCAGAAGTACACTGGCGTAAAGAACCCCTCTGATGCTACCATCCACGTTATTGGAGGACACTCTGGCGAGACCATTGTCCCAGTCTACAGCTTGGCTAAGCCAGCTGCTGAGATCCCAGACAGCGAATATGCTGATATCATCAAGCGTGAGTCCTCGATAGACATTCAGTTTCCTTCCTTAGTTTTCTATGGGCCATCACTAAGACGGGTTTATCACGACAGGTGTCCAGTTCGGTGGTGATGAGGTCGTTAAGGCCAAGGACGGTGCTGGCTCTGCTACCCTGTCTATGGCTTATGCTGGTTACCGGTAAGTCGAATTTTTCTTTTTGCTTCCAGACATCGTTAGATTAGAAACCTAAGCTGACCGAGGCGATGTCTATAGCTTTGCTCTGAGTGTGATTAAGGCTGCCAAGGGCGAGAAGGGTATTGTTGAGCCCACTTTCGTCCACCTCGAAGGCATCAAGGGTGGTGATGTCATTAATAAGGAGACTGGCCTTGAGTACTACTCCATGCCAGTTGAACTCGGAGTGCGTATATTCATGACTGAGACCTCCTTTATCTTCCCTTCCAGTGGTATAGCTAACAATTTGATATAGCCATCCGGTGCTGAGAACATCATCAACATCCTCCCCAACGTCAACGACAGAGAAAAGGCACTCCTTGAGGTCTGCAAGACCGGCCTCCAGGGCAACATTGCCAAGGGAATCAGCTTCGTCCAGAACCCTCCACAAAAGTAAAACACACCCACCTCACTTCCAGCTGCCCCTGAAGCTCCTGCTTTCCATCCTTTGGTGTCGCGTTTATCGGATCATCCTTGGTTGTCTGTTGCTTCTTCCCATCCATCCACTTTACTCGTGGCCTTCCTAGGCTACATCACGGCCCACAACCTATGGCGAATTGTTACTAACCAAACACCCTGTCTCCCGGCATATAGGCTGTAGGTCAGGAGAGAACATACATAGGCTCTGAGTGACCGAAAAAGGCCTGGTTTCTTTTCATTCATCCGTAAGAACGAGCAAGGGCGCATGCACTGCTAGGGGGTCGCAAAAATTAGTTTGCCCAGTCATACTTCTCATTCTTTTATGTCAATATTCCATCTCCCTAGCCAGAACAGAAATATCGCTGTCAGGTTTCTCCTAAGTCGGAAGGACGAGCTGCATTTAAACAGAAAGCAAACAAATGAATAAAAATAGGGTTACACCTACTTGCACTCCCCTACTTCATCTGTTTCTAATCCTCTGCAACTGGAGGTAAACCAGGGACGGCCGTTGGGTTAAAAAGAGGACGCCAAAGAGAAATTGTATATTATGCGTGGGTATCTGTACAGCATAGATGTGGTATAGAAACAAATAGACGTGAACTATGCCTTGCCTGGTAGTTATATAAGCAATGCATTTACTATCATGAAACCGCCGTCAAGCTTCAAGCTACCATCGGTGTACCAGCGCCGGCAGTATTGGCAGTGACCGTACTATTGATAGTCTTGATCTGGAAAGTAGCCAACGGGAGATCTGAGCTTTCCGCCTGGACCGTGGCCTCGATCCCCACACTTGCGAGGGTGCCACGGATTATACCGCAGGGAAACCAAAGATACTTTAGTCGATGTTAGCCTGCATCAATCAACAAAATAGGGGGGAAAGGGGGTGCTTTGAGTGAAATATCCCGTACTGTTTGTGCACGCATAACTGCTTCACTTCTAACAGACATGCTCATGCGGATAAAGGGCCGGAAAGCATTATCCGTTAAAACATATACTCCCTATATCAAGGTAGATTGATTAGTTAATGGTCAATCAACATCAACAGGCCTGAGGTAAGTATGAAGGCTCACCCTATGATTCGTCTTCAAATTATCCACCTGTTTCCTGAACAGGATCGTCCAAAGATCTTTACATAGAAACTTAATCACATCGAGATTATCAGTAAACCGGGGCCTATCTCGAGAAAACCTGTAAAAAATCCGGCACATGTCAGCTCCCCCTTCCTATATTTTTTCGTATGGGTATACCAGTAGCAGCTGAGTTCCGCATTACCTTTCTCCCAGCCCCAGGCCGACTCTATATCCCAATGACTCCAGTCTAAAATATATAGCCTCTCGGTATTCTTCGTCATCCATAACGGCCACAGATGACTTGCTATCTTTCTCCTCTCCTTTCCCTCGTTCCTTATTTTTGGCATCTAGCGCTTCGCCTTGCTTGACTGGGGAATCCTTTTCTCCGAGCTCGAGTTCTTGGACTAATCGTTCCGCCATAGGTACAAGCTCGATTAATAATAGATCTAGGCATGATGCGTTTAGAAAGCGAGCATGAGGGTCGGAAGCGCTGAAGGGGGGTGTAGGTGTGTCGAAGGACATTATTGCGGTTTGCTTTAGTTTGTGAAGGAAGAGGCTAACGGGTCTGGTTCTGGAGATTGGTTCTTAGAGATGGAATCCAGTAAGACAGAAGGTTATCTATAAAATATTATAATTGAAAGAAATTCCAAGGGACAGCTTCGATTGATCTTCTTTCCCTTTGACGGCTGTTGTTGTGTCTTGAGCTCGTCGTAGTTAGTTTACAGATTAACTGATTTGTATTACATAATCAGCAGCTTTATTTCGACCCAAACCAACATCTGCAAACAACTGCGTGTCTGTCTTCCTATTCTACGCCTCTGGCAGACGGAGGATTGCTCGTTGACAGACGCTTGCTAGGGTTATGGAGTATAAGCAAAATTCTACTGGTATTGGCATCGATTGAAGGCTCGACTGATCAGCGCATATTCTCCGGATAGCCAGGCCTCCTTTTATATGCTACCCCTAAAACTGGCCGTAATACATAGGTCCGTCAGCGTGAGCCACCGTGGCTTGCCCCCAGAGAAATAGGATTTATGACTTGATGACTATCAACCCCGTAAACCACTAGGAAGGTCTCAAAAACGGACCTAGAACGAAACATAAGCAAGGGTAACTCCGGGATTGGTGGAGCGGCAGGCTGGGGCGTACATTTTATTTCATTCAGAGAAATCTCGTATATCTGCAAACCTGAACCAGATTAAAATCATTCAAAAGGGCGTCAGGAGAGCCTTGCACGGCGGAATTCGATCGATGCGATGAGAATTCTATAAGCACACTCTCAGGCCTGCGACCAAGGCCGGTTTGTCGATATTAACTACTTACTATCATGTTGGTCTCACACTATTCCCATCGACGGCTGCTGCTTCTCACCAGCGGCGCATTCGTCCTGCTGTTCATATATTACTTTGGCACCGTATACCGACACCAGCTGGGCGTTGTACCCAAACATGGCGATTCCGTGCATGACGAGCACGAAGAGCCTGAAGAGAAATGTATGGGCAATGATCCAATAAAGATGCTGTTGGACAAGGCAGACAATGCATGGCGCAAGTACGACACTGCTCGGTCAATGAGCTTCAGTGATGCTGTTATCGAGTATAGATTGCGGTATGGTCGCCATCCGCCGCCTGGATTCAAGGAGGTGAGTCCTATCTGTATATGCGTTTCACTGGTTTATGCGCTGGCTTTATACTGCTTGATAAAAAGGAGCATATAACTGACCTACGGGATGAACACAGTGGTATATATTTGCCCGGGATAACGATGTCCGAAACGTCGACGACTTCGATCAGATAAACGACGACCTCCGGCCGTTCTGGTCAGCGGAGCCAAAGACCATCCGGCGGAGGGTAGCCGCAGCCTGCCAGGACCCCAATGGAAACTCGATTGCAGCACTTCATATAAGGAACGGGGCTATTGCGAACATTACTGGTGATGGGTGGCGGATAGATACGATGAAGTCACTGGTGGCACGGTTTGCAGAGAAGCTACCTGATATGGACATTGCCATGAATACAATGGACCAGCCTCGACTGGTAACCAAGTGGGAAGATATGCAGGCTATGCTGAGTAAGGAGATAGCATCCCGCGCTACTCCTCCCATTGCGACCTATTCATTTACAAAGAATATGGAAGGATTCGTGTCAATGACGGGTAACAACAATGTGACAGAGGAGGATAAAGTCAAATGGGCTGGAATACCTTCCAAGCAGTACATGGAGGTTGCGGCTACTGCCTGTCCTCCGGAATCTCCAGCTCGGAATCCGATCCTGAGCATTCAAGAGGCGGATGCTCGTTACAAAACACCCGGTGCCGGCCTTGTGTCTAATTTTAACATGTCCAGTGATCTATGCGTTGTTGGGCCAGCCATAAAGGATCTCCATGGATTTCTATTTTCGTCATCAAGTATCAGCCACTCAGATGCTCTTATACCGATATTCAGTGAATGTAAGGTGAACGTCAACAATGATATCCTCTTCCCGGCAAACATGTACTGGAAGAATGATGAACGATATACCTACAATGGCGTTGAAGATATCGACTGGAACAAGAAAAACGAGACCCTCTTTTGGAGAGGAGCTACGTCTGGCGGCATTCAAACTGCAGATAACTGGTCTCGGATGCATCGCCAACGGCTGGAGTTCAAGATGAATGGGACAAAACTCATAGGCAAGACAGAGCGAGTCCTGCCATGCAACGACCAATCCTTGAGCTCAACTGATCCCGCATCGTCGAGCTTCCAACCAACTAATTTCGCCAACAAGTATTTCGATTTCGGTTTCACGGACCCCATGGCTTGTATGCCAGCCAACTGCGAATTCTACAATGACACCTACACGTATAAGGAGAAGAGCCCTCTCTCGCATCAGTTCGTAAACAAATACCTGGTCGACATAGACGGACACAGCTTTTCTGGCCGATGGCGTGCATTCCTTCTTAGCAAGTCTCTGGGTATAAAAGCCACCATATTCCGCGAATGGCATGATTCGCGTCTCTTTGCATGGAGACATTTCGTGCCCCTAGACAACCGATACGATGACTTCTATGCCCTTATGACCTATTTCATCGGGACAGGGGCAAATAATAATACCTCTCCCAGCAATCCCCATGTTGCCCGTCATGATAAAACTGCGCGAATGCTGGCCAGACAGGGCCGTGAATGGGCTGAGAAGGTTCTTCGCAATGAAGATATCGAAGCCTACATGTACCGACTTCTCCTTGAGTATGGCCGAGTCATCGATGACAATCGAGACTCCATTGGCTACCATGGTGATGGTAGCGAACTAGCAGAATTTGATGAGCATTTGACGCGGTGATAACTCTAATGAACGGCGATTTGGCTTCATGGAATATATGTTTTTTTTACGGGGTACATATGTACAGCTTCAATATTTACTGATTTGTGTGGTACATGCTTCAAAACCTGGGCAGCCATGTACTATATTTTATTCGTTGTGGGCAATAGGGAATTAATCATTTAGAACTTGGTTATCTATCTTAAACTATTTAATATAAGTAATAGTCACTTCTTTCCATGAACTAGCTATTGGTATTTCCTTTGCTTTGCCTGTACGGACCCGAAATTCTCTGCTGGCAGGCAAAAGTATTCCGTTGAAAAGCATTATTATTAAACAATGCCGATAGATGCCGCGTTAATCGTTGGACCTATTTGACGAGCATACCTCCCCAATCCCTATCCTGATGTAGAAGAAGATGGAAGCTCTGGAAACAAAGCAAGAGAAGAATAGAATAAAATACCGTTAAAAAAACTCCACGCCCCCGTTATGCCCCGTTTGTCCGTTTTCCATCCTAGGCCCATAAATAACAACGATTGGTATAAACCCGCAGAATAAATGAGAATAGGCAAACTCCTCAAATGATCTAATAGAAGGAAAAAGGAAGGTCGGAAATGGTGTTGAAAAAAAAACCAAAAAGCAGTTTCCTGAAAATGCGGAAACGGCTGTTTGTTATGGCCAAAAAAGTCTTGAGCTCCGGAGAGACTCTCTATCGGTGGTAGTGATATGAGCCGGGAACAGGTGAATTCGAGGATGTTGACGCAGAAAGTCTGAGCGGGTCAAACGGTTGATGATGATTTCCATTTGAAAGGTGAAATGCGAGCCGCTTAGCAGGGCGAGGAGGCTCCTCCTCATCATCACTGCCGGTCAAATCAATGACTTGGCTAATGGTTCTTTTACCAGTTGAAGGTCGTGGAGCTGACGCTACCGAGGAGGCTTCCCTGGATGGAGTTGGGGTTGTACGGTATACCGAGGCCTGAGAGTCGAATTCCCGCTTAAGGGTTGGTACACCACAGCTGTCTACCTCGACCAAGTCCAACTCGTCATCGTAATCATCCCCATTTTCAATGCCATTACTACCCGGCAAGTCTTCAGGGGGATCGTTGGGGTTTGACCATTCCCCGTTCTGTTCTATAGTCACTTGATCGACCGATTGAGGTGTTGCACGTAATATGTTATCAACATACCTAAGGCGTATTAGTTATTAGATACCAGTATGCTAAGGATTGTTGATCACTTACTGGTCTACCTGTAAAGCTTCAAAGCTGGTTGCTTTATAGCAGATGGGGCAACTCCACGTCGGTGCCTGTTCTTGCAGTTGGAGGAACGAGGTTGCATCAAAGCATTGGTTGTGTGTGCATAGCGAGGTGCGGCATGGAACTGAAATCCGGAGTGTTGAGAGCGGGCATTTTAATGACATGACGGCTGATGTTGTTACAATATCTGCGTCCTGTGCCCTGGCCTGCACTGTAATCCTTTGTAAGATTCTGGTCACGTACAAAGCGCTTCTATAGAACTTACTCTCTCTGATCACCTGCTCGGCGGAAATTGTTTTTCTGACTTGAAGCTGGGTAACCAATTCCTCCACAGGATGTTTTTGCACAAGGTTGACGACAATGAAGAATTTCTTAAGTTCCTGTTAGCTATCTGACGGCAATGTGATATGGAAAAACAGGGGACAACCTTCTGTGTTAGAGCGTATGTCATCGTGACGGAGTTCGAAAAACCTGCTTTCTTCCTGATGAAGTTCGTTATATCTACCGGCCTGGTTGTACCTGGCTTGTTTTTTAGACCACGCATGTTTGCCTTGACATCATCAAGGTTGACTTTGAGTTCCACTTGGTGTGGGAAGGCGATATCACATGGAGAATAATGCGTAAGGCCATTGTCTGCAGCACCATAAACCATGACCCGGATGTTTGGATCTGAGAGAAGCCGTGAAGCAGTTTCAGAGTTGAGAATCACCCGCAAGTTAACAGTATCTTTGGAGGAATCCCGAACTTTAGTATTGAAATCCAAGTCAGATTTTGGTTGACCTACTTTGCGGGATATGATTATAGGGTAAGTTATTTTTGTCGTATCGTACCTTGACACTCTACTACAGAAGTCAAAGCTTCTAGAATGGTATAAAACGGGCTTTTCTTGAAGGTCAAGCGACCTATATAATTCTGTCAGCGGGGGAAGAGACTCTCACCATAGCGGAACCAACACCAACGTACCTAGCGGACTCGGAGGAGGAGGGAGAGGGACTGCTGTCCGGAATGGCGGCAATGCATGCGAAGACTGTGGTTGAGGAACCGGGGGATATTGGGGTGATAATGGAGTCAATGGCGGAGGTGACGGCTGGCCCTGGGCGGTTGCGTATATCCGTGCAATGAGGCTATTCAACCGGCTCTGGTTCGCCCACTCGCCATAGGCGTAGTAGTTAAGACCTATAAGGAAAAACATAGGTTACTAGGAGTAACGGGTATATGGCATTCATTAAGTGAGGACTTACGGCCTATAAGCCTGGCCTGAAGTGTTTGCTTGACGCCTGAGACCCCCAGGTTCTCACTCTTGAGGATCGCTTTCAACTGGGTGTTGAGGAGCTTGTATAGCGTCCCCATAACACGCTGGATCTCCTGGTTCTGCGCCTGAGGCGCCATACTGGCTGCTTCACAGGGCGTTTCTCCGAGCAGTCTGGTCTCCCTGGCCTGAATGACGGGCTGAGGGCGAGGTGTTCGGGATCTCGGGGGGCGGCTGGTCAGGCTCGGAGCAGTTCTATCATGGTATATGCTGTGCTAGCTTCAGCGACCGTCTGCGCACTCTCTCCAGTCCTCGATTCGAGCGTCACCGTCGCAGCGTCCGGGAAGATGTTTCTCTCTTGCTGTCTTCGCGAGTCTCGCCCACGATCGGATCTAAAGCAAAAGAAAGTTGCGGATGAGCAAAATGCTTAGTAAGCTTGTCCTTCGATGACATAAGCCTGTCGAGTTTTTTTTTTTTATTAATAGAAGTTCGAGGTTGATATTGATGTATTGTTTAACCGGGTCATTGATTATTATTGTGCATCTGGCATTTTTGAGCTTGGGATAACAATAGGGAAGCGCCATGGCAAAGGGACTCAGGTCGAGTGTTAAGAAGCACAACAAGGCTCTCCTGCGCGAAAAGGTCTTTGGGCCGGCAGCAGATGCCAGAACTGAGCGGCTCTCTGCGAAGCTGCAAGAGCTCGCAGGCACTTCCAAAAGAGATGCTAACATGACAGATGCAGACCCAAATACTGCAGGTGCGTATCTCTGTGAAGGTCGCTGTTGAAGGGTATTCAACTAACAGGCTGGTCTTCTAGATGCCAGTGCAGAGAAATCTAAAACTGATATAGCAAAAGGTAACGGCTGCCGAGTCAATACCATTTCCTTCACTTTTCTTTCACTTTTGCCTCAGATATCGGAGCTCCGATGGCCTTTTGTGAACCGTCTTTGCTACCTTTGGAACCTGCTCTAATGCTACGATAGATAATGAGCCTACTCCCCTCAAGATTGAAGGCGGGATCTCTCGCAAGACCGGCCGAGTTGAGAAGCGCACACGAAGAAAACCACGCAACACCATAACGTTTGCGCCTCACCCCTGGGAAAGCGAAGAGACTCAATGGGAACAAGAAGCGATGATGTTTATGAGCTTCTAGCCCGACGTTGAGCTGTCTGATTTCACGTTAGACTGGCTGTTGAGCGGAGTCTGAGATCTCAATTGCGCATAGTAACACGAAGAAAAAGGGATTTGGAGTTAAACGGAGTTCCAAAAGGATTAATTTATGATATGGGATTTTTCTTTTGGCCTTTTCTTTTAGCCACGACTATTCAAGACGAATGATATCAGAAGTTGAAAATGGTCTTAGACACCTTTATGCTATTTTACACTCTACGGTTGCTGACGCGACCTTTTAAAATAACCATATCCTCATAATCGGCGCCGAAATGTTTGCTTAGATAGCTGCTTTATCGCTAATCAGAATCGCGGGCGCAGGCACGAATGGCGCTTGTTCCTTTTTTTGGGTTCTTATCTTATCGCGGCGCGCGCAAGACCTTGAGAGACGAGGAGGACGTCAAGGGAGTAAACACAACACCTAGCAGGATGAGGACGACGGAGATGGTATAGACAGCGAGTAGAAGACGATAGCGGAGGAGATAATGATTTTCAGTCAATGACGCTCGTTTAGACAAGTCTCTTTCTTTCAAAGATGCGCTTCATCACTTCAAACATGGCCACGCTGGTCTCCTTTACTCTTTTCCCCCTGGCGCTGCTCCTCTTCGCCAGCGGATTCTTCCCGTACAAGCCATTCATCCCAGGTCTGGCAACCTTTGAAGAAGTTGAAAATGGCAGTCGACCGTCACCTATCTTTGACCGGGTCATCTTCATGGTGGTGGATGCATTGCGAAGGTGGATTGGCTCCATGTTGTCTCTCCCATATCCTATGCGTCAGCTAACCCCCGTATTTAGTGATTTCGTGTATGGGAACCATTCCGGGTTCCAATTCACCCAAGGGTCAGTAAAGATGAATATGCTATGCTCCAGTAGAGCAATATGGAGTCAGCCTGTTCTAATTTGTGTATAGGTTGATCAAGTCTGGCGCAGCAGTACCATTTACTGCCCATGCAAGCTCGCCGACTATCACCATGCCACGGGTCAAGGCAATTACAACAGGATCTGTCCCGTCGTTTGTTGATGTGATCCTTAACTTTGCAGAGTCAGATACCACGTCGACTCTTGCTCACCAGGATACCTGGCTGGCCCAGCTGAAAGCCAAACCCGGTGGGCGGCTTGTCATGTACGGCGACGACACATGGCTGAAGCTGTTCCCTGACATATTCTACAGGCATGACGGGACTACCAGCTTTTTTGTTTCCGTACGATCATTCAACTCTCCCCTCATGCTAAATCAATATCAACTGACCCTGATTAAAGGATTTTACTGAAGTCGACAACAATGTGACTCGGCATATACCTGAGGAAATGGGCAACGCTGATTGGAATGCCATGATAATGCACTATCTCGGCCTTGACCATATTGGTCACAAAGCTGGCCCAAGAAGGTGAGCTCATGAAGCTATAGTAAGGTCCAAGTATTACGACATATGGAAGCTAACGTTGCAGAAGTCCTCATATGATACCCAAGCAGAAAGAGATGGATTCCATAGTCAAACAGATATACAGTTCCATGGAAAAGGAGCCTCATCTATCGTCCGCACTCCTTGTTCTATGTGGTGACCACGGTATGAATGATGGTGGTAATCATGGTGGTGCATCGGCTGGAGAGACCTCCCCTGCTCTTACATTCATATCCCCGAAATTTCAAGGCATGGGGCTTGAAAGGGCACCTCTAAAGTCTTCTTCAGGGGAGTTCGATTACTACGATACTATAGATCAATCAGACATAGCTCCTACTTTGGGCGGCCTGCTCGGTTTTCCGATCCCCCTGAACAACCTAGGAGTATTTATTCCGCAATTCCTCCCATTATGGAAAAAAGGTTCGATCCTCGCGTTTTTTCGTCTTTGCCTATGTCTCCAAACTAGAAACTAATACAGCATTATAGATCGGGAACGGCTACAACTTCTCCAGGAAAATGCCAAACAAATGATAAACATTGTCAAGCAAACATATCCAAGTTACAAATTCGACTCTACTACCCAGTTGAGCTCTTGTGACGGCGGTTCAAACTCTGAGATAGCAGACCTGGAATGCAAATGGCACAAGGCGCAGCAGATGATCTCTCAGACTACTGACGATACCAATGTCTCCCCAGCCATAGAGTCATCACTTATAGCCTTTTTACGAACCGCACAAACCATAATGTCCAGCACAGCGAGCAATTATAACCTAGCAAGACTATACCAGGGCATTGCATTCTCGGGGATTTCCTTCCTGCTTTCTCTCTATGCATGCGTGCAAAAGGGCCGTAATGGAACTGCAGCTGTGGGGTACATATTCCTAGTCCTATCTGGGTACGGAGCCCTGATGTTTGCAAGTAGCTATGTTGAGGAAGAGCAGCACTTCTGGTACTGGATGACTTCTGGTTGGATTTTCTATCTCTACTGGAAATCGTAAGTAACATCTAACCTTTCCCTTTATCATCGATTTTAAATGCTAACTGTTTGTCCTCCCAGTTCCAATAGACAAGAGCGCAAGTCAGCGTATGCCAGTGCATTTATCCTTGCTGCTTTGACAAGAGTTATGAGACGCTGGAACCAGACTGGCCAAAAGTTTGCCGGAGAACCAGACATTGCCAACACCTTCTTTAGGGAACATCCTAATGTGTTGTGGCTGCTGATTCTTTTCACATATACTGACCTATATCAAAGATTGCTGCCAAACACATCCATAGCGGATCCGACGAGCAAGCTGTTATCGCTACTCTATCTTCCCTTAACCAGTTTCTCGTTCATATTCAAGGTGGTCTTTACAGACGCTGACGCACCGGAACTTATACGGAATACCCCTTTTCTCCCTTTCTTGATCAAGGGTGTTCGAGGACTGTCCCTTGTTTTCCAAGCGCGGGTTGTTCTTATTGGAGTCTTGGTATGTTCGATGTATACGATGTATTTGAGAGCCACTAGGAATGGGAATCGAACCGGCGCAAGAAGAGGTAATAGAAGCCAACAAGTATCTTTCCTTCGAATTAACCATCTCCATACTAACGTCTTCTCAACTAGATGTTCGAGGAACCTTTCATTCCCTGCTCAGTCTATTGCTCATCACTCAGTCTCGAGCCACCAATATACCACTGTTCGCCTTCTTCCGGATCCAGCAACAAGTCCTCAGCTCCATGTCGCTGTCTACCACAGAAATCACGGTCACATCCCTCCTGTTCCAGTACGCGAGCTTTTTTGCTCTCGGTGGCTCAAATGCCATCTCCTCAGTCGATTTGTCCAATGCATATAACGGCGTGAGCGGGTATAACGTTGGTGTAGTAGGTATACTGACATTTATCAGCAACTGGGCTGGGCCGATCTGGTGGGTATCTGCCACTCACCACCTGCTGAGCATTACTCGCTCAGCTCGCCGGAACCAGTCAAATAAACATATCCAGCTTTTGACCTTGTTCGTTGCCACGAGCCTTTTAGCTGTCATGGTAGCTTGCACTGCTCTTCGAACACATCTATTTATATGGACTGTGTTTTCACCGAAGTTTCTTTACAGCATGGCATGGACGCTGGCTCAACATATCATCATTAATATTTTATTCGGAGAGTATATGTTGCGATGGTTATACAATTAGACTGCTTTCCTCTTTAATATAAGGATTGCCTTCCAAGCCTCTTTCAAAGAGATATAATAGCTCTCTTTATGTGATCTTTCATCTGCAATTACAAGCCAGCAAATATATCATCTATCGCATTGACTTTTCGTTTCTTCTTCTTCGTCTTCTTCTCCTTAGAGCTTCCGGGTTTGTCCATGCTGACGGCCATAGCAGTATCATCGTCGACTTTTCGTTTTATGCCTTTATCAAGGCCTGACTTCTTCTTTTTCTTCGTTACAGCTTCACCATCAGTAGACACAGCTGAGTCGACTTTCTTTTTGACTTGGGTGTCAACTTCAGAACGTCGAATCACTTCACCAAAATCTTCATTGGCAACAGCAGCATTACTAGCTGGCCTGGGAGTGGGCTCCGAGGCCTTCTCATCTCCAAGTTCCTGAGCAATATTCGACAGTTCGCCCTTATTTATCTGGACGACTTTGAATACTTCAGCAAGCGTAGCCAGCAAAACAACACCCAAGGAGCAAAATTGGATATCTGCAACCACAGTAGAAAATGCTCTGTCCAGAAAGGTCAGTCATATTTCATCATTTGGTATGAATACTGCTCTTCAGGTCAACTAACCTATAGCACCGTGGAACAAGCTCGTCGTGAAGATAGCTCATTATTCTCCACACAGGAGCAAACGGGTGTTCATCACTGCCATCTGCGCTCCGGACGTCCTCGAATTTCTCGATCCTTTCGATTTCACACGCGAGATTCAGTGTCCACCGCCTCAGCATGTTCAGCCATTTCCACCATTTCGTGCAGCGATGCTGGTTCTTGTTGTGGTGGTAAAGTAGATGCAGTGTTCGGTGGATCGACCGGACGTCACTGGAGGCTGCAAATGGCGATGATTCAATCAGTTGAGTGGACATTTACGCCAACTGGCTTCGCCTCCTCCTTGCCGTGTCCGCTGGCTCTGGCTTGAGGGCCGTCCACTAGTCGATATGGGAGTCGTAAAAAAAGCATCTCCCGGTCAAGGATATCAAACTCCGAACAAAACGGCAACGGAACCAACCGCCGGCTTAGTCATCAGAACAACTCCATTTTATCGGGGTTTTCTGGGTTCACTTGCAAAAGTTGACTCGAATACGAGAAGTTAAATAGACGAGCTCTTCCTCTTCTGCCAACGAGCAAGCAGGGGCAAAACTGAAGGATTGAGGCTCAACAATGCATCCTTCCAATTGCATGTTTTATCCATGTTGCGGCGCTGGCGGTCGGAGCTCGTAAAGGGGCATCCGCCGACGTTGGTGCCTGGAACGCCGCCTGAGACATTTCGTCCGTTGCATGGATTCGAGATATAAAGGGACTCTTTCTCCGTCTGGGTCCCTTTATATTTCGAATCTTTCCCATTTTTCTTCCCCCATATCTCTGTTCAAGGGCGTCTCTTTGAATATTCTCAATTTTTTATACACCACCAGGAAAAGAGCCATCTGTACCAATGGGTTTTACTACCGCTGGCGGCAAACGGGGCCTGGCCTCCAAACGGTCAGCGATAAGTCTGCACGACCAGCAGCCAGTCGAGCCGTACACGGATGAGCCCAGCGATGAGCCACCGGCTTATACTGATGCCACTCCAGGAAGTTCAAACTACAGGCAAACTCTCCCTGACCTACCGGCCCCACGAGGCTATACCAATCCATATCAAGAGGTTATTGGGAGCCGCGTTGTCAAAACATATTCCGGACGGGAATCGTATCTTGTGACTGTTCACCCAGAATACTCGAATACTCCACAGGATCTGTACAACGCTATATACAACCAAGCCGGTGTGGCGCCTACTGTTCTCATCTCCGTCAAAGGAACCCACACCGTCAAGCAGCGGGATGGGAAAAAGGACTCCAGCTCTACGGTTACGGACTTTGACTTTCGAATCGAGACTCAAGGAACTATATTGCCGATATCTTCGTATGATCTGGAAAGACGCCCGTTATTCGATTACTTCCGCGAACTAAACGTGGTGCGGGACGGTGACAAACAGTCTGCGTACCGCGGAGGGAGGTTCAAGTGCAAAGCGAGCAAGAAGTATAAGCCTGCCGAAGCCAACGATCCAGAACAAGCGGCGATGAATGGTGAACAGATCGAGGCAGAGACAAGTCTCGAGAGTACGCTTCAGCAATGGTGTACTCGATACTGCGAAGACAAAAGCGGAGTGAAATCGTCAGTAAAGAGACAACCTGCGAATAAACTTACCAGTATACTAACTGCCCTTTCATAGATTCACGTTACGCAGCACAGTTAAAGGGCTCGACATGAACATTATCAGAACCGAAATCGCCTCCATCATTCGCTCTACTAACTACCGTGGTACCATCAATGTTACCCAGGAAACAACCCACACAGCACTAACCGTCTATTCACCACATTGGATAAACAATCTCCGAACCAACAGGTTCGTCTGGTGGGCAGTTGTCATTCTTCAGCTTTGGATAATTACCTGGCCTATCATCATCTTGCTTGAGAGGCGCTATGAGCCCGTCACGGCCCAATACTACGTCTACCGGGAATCAGAGTACAACCCTCCCTTCAAGGGTGAAGTTGAATGGACAAAGATGTTTGCCCCTGCTATTAGCGCTGCAGCGCTAAATAGAAGGAAAGACGAAATTGTTACAGTAGCTGATGTGCAGCGGGCTACTGATGCGGCTCTCAATGGCCGGGTTCAGGAGTCTCCAGCCGAAAGAGAGAGGAGGGCAAGAATGAATAACGGGAATGGAACATTTATGGATTCTGTTATTGGTATAGCTAGGGGTGTGTCGGAGTTGAGGAGCGAGTATGATCATGCTAGAGGCTGGGGTGCGAATGAGTGAAGGATGCATCGGATCGGGTCTATAACCTGTCTTTTCTTTTCGTAGCGGGGGCTAGGGTGGTAGTTGGTTTTGCTTGGTTAGTTGGAAATATCATTTATAGAGAAAGAAACATGTCAAAAGGAAGCATACTTGTCTTCGATTTGATGTAAAGCGACATAATGTCCGCTTCCTCCACTAACGTACATAACGGTTTTCACAACTTGATTTGACTGAAAAAGCAAATGCGCCCTCAAGCCACAACACAACCACCATTGCGCCATGTTGAAAAATAAGCAAGTAAAACCATAACAATGGAAATGAAAAGAACAAAGCAAATATCCCTTTTTCGTTCTGTGTGGTGGTCATGGTTGTGGTCATCAGAAGCCCCATCCTTGACGCCACGAAATCCGCAAATTGCTGCCCAGGTGATAATACATGTTGATGAAGGGAAAGGTAAAGAAACAAAACAAAAGGGAGAAAATACCAAAGTGAGTTAAATACAGAAGTATGAAAGGAATGTTAGAAGTTGGAGCATATCGCAAAGGATATCAGAAAAGCAGAATGCGAGATAGAGGAGTTGGATAGGTGGATAGGGTAGGTAGAACGGATGCTATGAATGTAGGCGGGCAAGCACAGGATCCTGTCTCTGTTCTCCCAAGGTGATGAGTTAGCTGAGTCAATGGTCCTTTGCAAACCAAATTTCAAGGCAATGCAAGACTCAATAGTAGGAAGAACAAAAAGACAAGATCGGAGTCAAAGAAACCTGACAGTTGAACCTGAGAGGTATCGATAAGGGCTGGCAATAGCCTTGATACCCAAATCTGCAAAGGGGAAGCCAGGCAGATAAGCATGTAGAACCAGTGTTTGACAAGGTGTTCCTGTGGATGTGAACGGGTTTGCCCAAGCTCCGTGCTAGCCTGATTTGATGTGCATTGTTTCGGGTATATGTGGTATGTAAGGCAAAAGAAGGCAGGGGAAAAGGGAGGAAAAATGGAGAAGATAATACATGTAGAAGAAGGGAAAAGAATACTAAAAGAGTGGAAAAATTGCCAGAAAGATGACTGAAGATAAAGGGACGAGACGAAGAAGACAAAAAAAGAACATCGAGATTGACGATGTGAGTCATGTTCGTTGAACTGGAGAAGTTCAAGTGCATGATGGTATGAAAGATGGGTAAATATGAGGATTAGTTATCCAGAGAGATGGTGATGATGATTGCCACCAGTGGGTTCATACCAAGGGTTCATAACGCTGGGGCGGATCTGTTCCATGCGCTCGGAGTGGGCAGGCCAGTCGCGAGTCCAGTGAGATTCACGTTCGGCGGCGGTAGTGCCACGGTCAAACTGAGAGCGACGACGGCGTTGCTCATCACGGTATTGCTGACCGACCCTGGGAGCGAACAGGCCTAGGAAAAGGGTCAGACATGGTATGAATGTAAGGGACAATGCTATACATACCGACATGCTCGGCATTCTCAACACTGCGGCGCATCTTGGATGGGTTGTCAGGACCAGGGAAATGGTCTTCAGTGCCAGCCAATGGGCCAGTGCCAGTGTGGAAAATCTAGAAGCTGTAAGTGAGGTGGTCAAATGGGAGGAGAGTGAAATGTTCGTGAGAAGCTTACCTTTGGTCGGAATGAGGGATGTTCGAGCATGACGGAACTGTTGCGGAACTTTTGGACAAGACAGTCTTTTCCTTGAATGGCTAGTATGGTGTTAGCATATGTATCAATGGGGCAAAGTAAGGAGAATGCTTACTGGCATAAGAAATCTCAGCAACCTTGTCACTGTTGAAGCAGTTCCTATTGATGAAGTCAGTAGATAGAGGTATGGATGGGAATGAGGATATAATACCAAGAACGACCAGCACGAGCTTTGGCAAACTGTGTGCTTATTAGCAGATGGCCTTGGCTGATTGACATGTAGATATGAACTCACATCAATGATGTCAATTGGCTGTATAGCAAGTTAGCATGGAGTATCAAATATATGAATGATAGGAACATAACTTACATCTTCGAAGTTGATGAATGCATAGCCGACACTATTAGTTAATTAGCAATAAGCTCGTGGTGAGATTGACATAGACAGGATAACTGACTTGCAGTTGTTGGCGAAATCTATGACAAATTAGCTGATGTAGACTAAAGAAAAAAGTGAAAAGGAAATAGCCTTCTTACCTATGCGAAGATACATGAAGTCGTATTTGCCATGGCTAGTCTCATCGACAATATCCTTAAGCATAGCCTGATCAATTTTGTTTGGGATATTGCGTAGCATGATCTGGATGAACTCAGTATATGCAATGCATCGGGAGGGGAAAGAGGAAGAAGATACTAACTGTAGTGCGGACGTCAAGGCCGAGACGAATGCGTTCAATGTCAACGTGGTTTTGGTTCATGTTGTTATGAGTATTGTTACGGTTGCGCCCAGAGCCATGACGAGAACGGAAGTTGTGGCATTCATCCGATCGACGGTTCCAAGTTGCAACTGCAGGATCACCAATGGGAATGGTGGAACGGCCAGTTGGGCTAAGCTCCATGTAAGGGGTAGGAGAGGCAAAGCTTCGACGGCGAGACATGGCAATGGCACGGTCGTTCATCATGATTGGAGAAGTGCGAGGAACAGGTTCTTCAGTTGGGTGATGAGCATGGGCATGGTGGGTGACATCTGGTTTGAAGTACTTGACATCGATGGCGCACTCCTATACGTACCATGAGCATAAGAAGAACCAGGGCAAAGGAGGAAGGATGACTTACAGGAAGAGAAGAGCCATTGAGGCCAGCAACAACGTTATCAGCAGCACGAGTATCGCTGAATTCGACGTGGAAGTTGACAATGTTGTTGTGGTCAGTGGGGATGCTGTGGAAAGCCTTGATTTCACCGTAGGTAGAGAGTAAGTTCTTGAAAGTGTGAGAGATGATCCGGCCATCTGGCTCTTCATGACCAGCGTTGTAGTAGACAGTAGCAAAGATTTGACCTTCATAATCTGAGGTGGTGGGGGCAAGCGAAGGGTCAAACTTTTGGGTGAACTCCCTTGCGGTCAAGGCATGGAAACGCCAATTGGGGAAGAAGGACTTGGCTTTGATGGCAGCCATTTTTGCTTCATAGATGTCGGCGAAACCAACGTAAATTCTGCCATGAGAAGCAAGCTCACACAGGACAGGTCCCTTGACAGAGTTGAATTCACGGCGCTAGGAATGTGTTAGCAGGGGAAAAAAGTGAGAGGGAAAAAAAGAAACAAAGAAATACCTACATTGAAGATTGCAGCAATGTCATGGTAAAGCATATCCACTGGAGCACCGTCGATGACAAAAGCACGATTGCGGTTCTCGGCGTCAAAGTGGCCTTGCTGGTAGTACATGGCATAGGGACCAGGAATGTATTTGGAGCTGGAAGAAGAAGGAGGGGAGACTCTGGCGCCGCCAATTGGACCAAAATCAACAGAGCCACGAGGAGTAAAAGTGCTGACAAGGCCAGGAGTGTCAGGAACAGAAGTTTTAGTTAGATCAGCAAGATTGGCAGGGTTTTGATCTTGGATGAAAGTAGGAGAAGACATAGGGCCGGCAGACGGGTTTCTGTCAAAACTGCCAGGAGTGAAGCTAGACGCAGTGGGAGAAAGCTGAATACGTCTGGAAGAGATACCAGAAGGAGGAACAGTAATAAATGGGTTTTGTGCTTCC
Source organism: Nannizzia gypsea CBS 118893 (assembly GCF_000150975.2). NCBI lineage: Eukaryota > Fungi > Ascomycota > Eurotiomycetes > Onygenales > Arthrodermataceae > Nannizzia > Nannizzia gypsea. The sequence continues at coordinate 1,272,765 of NW_003345197.1, forward strand.
CTAGACACCGAGTCAGAGAAATTCAAATAGAAGATGAAAGAAGAAGAAGAAGAAGGCGAAGAAAAAAAGAAAAAGTGATAGGGAGAAGCTGCTTACTGCTGAAAGATGGAGCGCCTCAGAGAGGAACGCAGAGACAACTCAAGAGCGGGAGCAAACTGCTGGGAAGAACGAGAATGCTCAGGGGAGAATGCAGTCAGCCTGGTCTCAGGCGAGCCATTGCGAGAATTGGCCTGCTCAGAGGACCGAGGGCTGCTTGCGAGTCTCGACATTTCGTCTTGACTTCTGCCACTTGTCAGGATATGATATATACGAGGATATCTGGGTCGTAGTGCCTACCTGGCTGTCAATTGAGCTGTACAACAGAGCTGAAGATGAGGAAAAAAGTGAGGATGCGGTGAGTAACGGCGGATAGAGGATAGTTGGTGGTATGAAATAGCTGAAACGGACGGAGTAGAGATAGCAGCAGAAGAATTGACAGGGGAATTGAGCTGAACAGAGCGACTGAACAGCTGCTGGAGGCGAGGATGAAGATGAAGGTGAGGATGAAGAGAGGATGAAAAGGAGAAGAAGAAGATGAGGACGAGGATGAGGATGAGGTTTAAGTAGACTCGAAGGGAAAGGGAGGAGGTTGGGAAAAGGAGGAGAAAGGCGGCGGCGGACATCGAACCCCTCTTTTTTTCTGCCTGCTTGCCCCTCCTTTTCTTCTTTGAGCAGGAAGAGGGAGAAGGAGGAGAAGGAGGAGAGTGTGTGAAGGAGAGTGAAGGAGATGTCTGCTCACCAGGCAGCTTGTAGGTATAAAGATCGACAGCAGCTGCACAGGCTTGACTGCCCAGGGCCTGCATCGGGTGGGCGAGTCAAGCCTGGTTTGTCCACTTTGCTAAGAGGCTCTGGTGTCCTCATCAAAGTCAGCCAAGGGAGGAGAAAAAAGAGGAGGCTGGCAGGAAAGAAGAAGCTGGACAGGGCAGAGAACACAGCAGAGCGGAGACAGAGTGAAGATAAAGACAGTGAGGACGCAGGCAGACGACGATAGAAGAGAAGAAACTTACCTGGTGGTAAAGGTCCCAGATAGACACTATATATATACCAGGCATCTGGTGTAGATATAGAGAGGGCACACACACACACACACATATATATATATCGCGTATATTAGATGGATAACAGTGTCATCCATATTAACAGTTAATATATATATAGGATATATAAGATAAAAGATAGGCACAGCTGTATATATATATACTATAAAGTACACTGATATATCATTAAGGCTGTGCAGAGAGAGCAAGAAAGAAGAAGAAGAAGAAGAAGAAGAAGAAGAAGAAGAAGAGAGAAAAGGGGGTATTTTATATGGCAGGAATAGGAAGCCTTCCATCACTGTTAGTGCCAATTAAACTATCTTTACTTCTCTCCTTCTTCCTCCTTTGATCACTGGCTCTTTGGAGGTATCTGGGTATATCCTTGTTTCTCCATGTTGGCTCTCATCTTGCTTTGAGAGAGACTCAGTAAAGACGGCAGATGCCTTCATTTTTGGTCTCTTCCTAATATTTTGCCATACATTCTTCTGCATCTTTAATCTACATAGCCATGATTCGAGAGACCTCTCAGAGCCTGATATCTCAAGGACTCTCTTCATCTTCACCTTCATCTCCAGTCTTTGCCTCGTTGTTTTGATGTTGACGTTGAGATTACCTAAACATGCTTCACGTGACATCCCGAGGGCTCAAGTCGGAAGAAAAGAAAAAATAAAGCTGGTGGAGACGACGATGGAAATAATAATATCATCTTGCATATGAGAGTTGCAGGCATCGCAAGGCATCCTGGGAGCCTTTCCCAGCGTCGACACCCATGCTGGAACTCGCGGCTGGTGTCAAGTTGACTTACTTGGCGGAGGGTGCCGCCAACATAGTCTATAGTATCTCCGCTGCACCTCATCCCCAAGCCACTCCCGCCAGGGATACGGACGTTTCAGGCCCAAGTCAAGCTCAGCTTGCGTATCCAGGCAAGCTGCTCCGTTTGAGGAAGGAGATCGCCTCGGGAACACCCTACGAGGAGATTACCCGCAGCTTCAACTCGCAGATCCGCTCAATATTCAGGGACGACGAGCTTGTCTCGCAAGAACTCATCAAGCTACCGGATGGACTCACCACGGCCTGCAACGAGCGCCTAAGGGACGATGAAGCGCATAACCGCCGGCCCAGAAAGCGCCGGGGCGACTATCTCTGCACCGATGAGCCCTTTGGCCTGCTCATCAAGGACATGACTGGTTCTCCGGGCTCCGGTGCAACGCTCTGGGAGCTCAAACCAAAATGGCTCATACAGTCTCCCTCGGCACCACCAGACGCTCGCCGGTGCCGCACCTGTGCTCTACGGGAGAAGAGACAGTTCGTGGCCAGTCGGGGAGCAGCCACGGACAAGAAACCAGAACAGATTCATCCCAAGAAGTCATTCTGTCCGTTTGACTTGGTCTCTAACAAGCTCGAGGACGTCCTGTCTGCGGTATCGGCCATCAACAACAATCCTGACGACGTTCGGCGAGTAGCTGCCTTCATACATCGAAACCCGACTCTGCTCAAGCTTCGTGACAGGCAGTCCCAGATGAACGCCGTCGGACTAGCGGGTATCCATGCATCGGCCGAGGAGAGAGCTGTCTCCATGACGCTAAGAGACTGCACGATGTTCGTCAAGGTAGGATTCTATACTTACAAAGCTGGATGAATAATTTTTCTCAAACCGTGTCATCTTTCCTCTTTCTCCAACGTTTATGTGTTTACTTTGTATCTGACGGGTGGGCTTGCAGGTTCCACGGAAGCACAACGAACCTTTTGAGCTTCGTCTGGGCGACCTTGACTTCAAGAGCGAGGATGGAGGCAAACTTCAATACTGGCAAGACACCGAGACCGAGCTGATCGAAGAAGGATGGTACTTGGGTGCTCACAGGAGTCAGGGCAAAAACACCGAGTGCGCCCTTGGACGCTAATTTGACTAGCTCCACGTTCTGACCGCAAATTCCGCCATAGGTCAGGCTAAATATAGCTCGCTGCATAGTGGTTTACTTGGTTCATGCCATCACCCTTTCATAAACTGGCTATACAAACTGTTTTATATCTATGAGTTTTTGTTTTTTTGTCTCAAACGCTTTGAATTGGCCAACCCCGTATCACGTGAATAATTTACTTACATAATCACATACATCATCGAACTGTTGTAATTGGGAGGTTGTCAAATCTGACGATAGTGACGGACGATGCGACAGGGAGGTGGTTTGCGAGCCGACATACCCTCGAGCAAGCCTGAACGGCGCATTATCTTAAGACTTTAATACTGTATCTTCCGAACTAGAAGGACAATGCGCAGCCTTTTACTTTTCTTATTACCATTTCCTCGTTGATATCAGTTAATCAAGATGCTGCCCCAGTATCACACCGTAATGACCTCTCCTCCGTCCTGAACCAGGTAAGTAAACAATAAGCTGTCTGATACTATGCTGCTACAGCCCAATTGACAGAACTTTTGTAGATCGTCCTATCCTCATCCGACACCGACTACCTTGACCAACTCATCCCTTCTATCCGCGAATACAGCCATGGCAACCGAACAACACAACTCCTACACTCCCTCACCAAATTCGCAGATGACCGCGAAGCGAAGATCGAAAGCATATGCAATTCTACACACCAAGACTTTGTCTTCTCCGTTAACCAACTTCTCCAAGTCCGCGAAGGAACCGTCAATCTCACGGAGGAAATTCTCGGGCTCAACCAGTCCATCCTCGCCAGCACAAAGCGCCTAGCCGAACAAAAGAAGGCGCTGGTCGAATCGCGCAGCCATCGCCAGAACATCGACGAGACCTCCAAGGCACTACAGGACTGTTTGGAGGTTCTACGTCTAGCAAACCAGGTCTATGAACTACTTGCTAAGAAGAACCATTATGCCGCGCTCAGGGCTCTGGATGAGTTACAGAATGTTCACCTCAAGGGAGTCACGCAATATAAGATCGCGGAAGTTATACAGCGGTCTGTACCGATGACGCAAAAGGCGATTGCGGATGCGGTCATGGCCGATTTGAATACGTGGTTATATCGCATTCGTGAAATGTCGCAGTACCTGGGTGAACTGTCGCTTTTCCACACGGATAAGCGAAAGGAAAGACTAACAGAGCGGAGTGAGAAAATACCTTACCTGTCGCGGTTTAAACTCAATTCAGCCATAGAGCTGGTATCTGATGAGATGGAGGAATTTGATTTACTTTATAATGATGATCTGCAGGTGGACTTCTCGCCCTTGCTCGAGTGTATGCATATACATCAATCTCTGGGCCAGATGGACAAATTCCAGGCTGAGTATGCCACCACACGAAGGCATCAGAAGGATCTGTTACTGCCTACCTCCATAACTTTGCTGTCAGAAGATGGCTCGAGTCTTCATACCTTGCTTGAAGAGATTGCTGGTTTTGCGTTGGTCGAGCGAGCTACAATGAAGAGAGTTCCTGAGTTGAGATCTCCCGTGGATGTAAGTGGCTTTTACTTATTATCTATCTATCTACCAAGCAAGGTAGCTAATCATATCACTTAACACAGGTCGAAGAACTATGGGATTCAATGTCTCAGACCGCTGTTGGGTTGATCTCAAAAGCGCTACCGACTGTCGATAACTCAGAGGATATTCTTAAGATCAAGAATCTTATTACTCTTTTTATGCAGACAATGAGTGTAAGCCTACCGACCCTCTTAATCACAATCTATAGCATGCTAATCTGGTTTTCCTGTCAGGCATTCTCTGTTGGTCCTTTCGATAGACTCCTTTTAACATTATTCGAGAAATATACCGAACTACTAAAGAGAAGGTTCAGCGATGATTTCCAAGAGGTGAGTGCTTCTTTTCTTTCTCTCTATATTGCTAGTTGCTTACTTTGTACCAGATTGTTCAAACAGATGACTACATGCCTATGCCTATCCGGAGTGACGAGGAGTATGACAAAGTTCTGAATGTCAGCTGGTATACTCCTGAGAAACCTCGAGAAGAACAAACGTAAGATGCCCTCCTATAACTCCTAGAATGCCTTGGTTCTAATGGCAAAGCAGATATCCTTGTGTTCTCCCGTTCTCACAGATGTATCCATTATGCTGCATCGATATCAGAAACCTTTTAAACCAGTTTTACTATTTCTCAGGGGACAACTTCAATCATCCAGACGTTATAGACGAAACTGTCCGAAGCGTACGTTCATGGCTTTCTCAGTTATCCAATTTGATTCCATCTACTAAGGTTTATTATGATAGTCACTGGACGAGCTCCTCTGCAACAAAGTATGCGAAATGCTCACGGAGCGCCTTGGTTCCCAATACCTTGGCCAAATAGTCCAAATCCTCATCAACCTAGAACACTTTGAAATCGCCTGCCAGGAACTAGAAGTCCTCCTCGCAGCGGCCCGATCATCCAACTCCGGCGAGGGTCCTATCGCCCTCAACGCCACGGAGAAATTCCGCATGAACAAAAAAGCAGCTGAGAAACGTATCTTCGAAGTCGTCAACTCGAAGATCGATGACCTTATCGAAACAGCCGAATATGAATGGAACGCGCCCAAGCTGCAGATGGAGCCAAGTAACTACATGCAGACGTTGACGAGATTCTTGTCGAACATAATGAACTCTACCCTTCTTGGCCTGCCCACGGAAATCAAAGAGCTTATCTATTTCGATGCCCTCAGCCATGTCGCTAGTAGGGTTATAGTATGTGTTTCGTTCCCCCTTTCCAGCTTGTCGCAGGTTGTACTTGTCTAACACTTCACCGCTAGGCCCTCCCCCTCGATCCTGAGGTCAAAGTAATCAACCCTAACGGGGTAGCTGCTTTGGCTCGAGATGCAGACTACCTGTCCAAATTCGTGGATAGTCTAGAAGTCCCCATCCTACGTGAAAACCTTGATGAATTACAGCAAACGGTCCAATTGATGATGGCCGAGAACACGGATGAGTATTACGATATTGCGGTGAGAAACAAGAAGTATGGACGCATTGATCCTATGAACGGACCTGTCTTGCTCGAAAAGTATGTGTTTCCCGCAGCATGAAAACTCGGTCAATGGCATCTTACACTGACATTCGAATAGGCTTTCTCGAGCAGTAGTACAAAGCCCAACCAAACCAGATAGCAAATTCAGCTTGTCAAATCGCTTTGGAAAGAAGTATTGAGCTGAGCCTAGCTGAGCGCCATCTCATGTCTCCAAACACAAACAACAGAGGGGCCTTTCTTTGAATATACACGTCGTTATGTACTATATATACCCGCCACGGTTGAAGCTACCTTCAGACGCCTCCCCGCCTTGCATTGTTATTAATATGCCCCTTTGCGAGATGTTGAAAACTGTACAAGAGAAGCCTTGGGATAGGACAGAGTAAATATGAAAGAAAGGGCGAGGAAGGGAAGAAGATGCACGGCTTGATGATACCAAATTCTTTTCCATGTAAAGGGGGACGGATAGGTGTGTAAACGAACAGAGAGAGCGGAGGAATAAGCAGTGGTGGGTAGGCGGGGCGGTAATGATAATGATAGCTCACACCCAGCAAATGACAATCAATACTTAATAACAACGCACATCTCTCAGTCAAGTCAACCGGACGTCAAGACGAAAGGGGGAGGGTGGGAAAGGTATCAAAACAGATGAATAGAAAGGGCAACGGAGGTGAGCGAGCTTAGAAGGACAGGTCATAAAAATAATAAAACGTATATAATTAAGGTTTCGTCCCACCAGGAGCTCCGTTTTGTTCTGCCCATAAATCCCAAAGAGCGATTGCCGAGTCACCCTTTTTGGATTCTACTTTGATAGTGCATCGACATGGTATGTAACATATGAATTGGAAGGAAAGTTCGGGGTGGTTCGCACTGACATCATCCAGAGCTCACCGGTTTGTTTTCGAGTTTTTGATCACTGTGAAATAGGTTAGGTATCAATACATTGGCCTTTGGAATGAATGGATGATGCAAGGGTACTCACCTGCTGAGGAGGTAACTGAGAATATCCATACATCTCGCCAAACATCTGGGGCTGGGGATGACCGTAGGCTGGGTCTGACTGTACTGCACCGCCGTACATAGGAGGCTGCTGCCGGTAGTCCTGTTCCTGACCGAGAGGATGCTGTCCCATGGCACCGTACTCTGGCGGGCCCATGGGGTGCTGCTGAGGTACACCTTGTGGCTGGGGTGGTAGCTGGCCTGGTCCTGGCGCCTGAGCAGCACCGGGAGCTTGGGGAGCTGAGCGTTTGGTATGAGAGGTAGCCTCTTCCCTTGGAACGATATCAATCAGGAAATCAAACATGTCTGACTTTGCCAATGCAGCTGCAATGTCCGACCGTTGCAAGGTACGTCGTTTGTTGTCTTCAGCATGTATCCAGGCGCGCATGGTCAGTTCGGTTATGAATACGTCGCAGCCTTTGGCGAACAGGATTGGTGCTTCGGCTGAAATCATCTTCACTTCCGGATCGGCCTTCATCACCTTTTTGATGCGGGCTAGCGGTAGCTGGTGGATTTTGTAGTCATGGTTATCTGACTCGAGGTGGTTGATGGTGTGCTGCCAGTATGTCGTCAAAATATCACGCGCAGAGCCCTGGAGGCCCTGGTTGACCTGTTCCGCCATAATTCAACGGTTAGCGCGCGTACTCCCAGAATAGCGAGGGTAGGATAGATATATATGTGCGACTCCATACATTTGCCCATGTACCTGCATATAGCTCTGGGACAGGCGCGTATCCTTGTGCAGACAGCTGGTCCATCAAAAACAGCCAATTAGTGTCCAGCCTCTCGTATATAAATATGTCAAGCACCAAACCATCTTGATGGAGAGGATTACTGCTGATCAAACGTGTGTATGTGGGGGGAAGGAGAACAGAGCGAGAGAGTATTCTCTTTCAGTTCTTTTGTTTGATTGAACATACCGCTGCGCTTGCGCCTGAGAGAGAAGAGCCGTGATGTTAGTATTTCCATGTTTACCATAATCAAGGAGCATAGAAGGGAGAAATCAGCGTGGACGAACCATAGTGGCCCCCATTCCGGGTGTCATATACCGGCTGCTGCGATTGCTGTGTCTGCGGCTGTGACGACGCTGGCTGGTGGTGCATGAGGTTCTGGCGAGCAGATTGCGATGGCTGGCCCGCAGCCTGGTTTTGTTGCTCCATATGTCCTGTCTCTGTCTGTTTGTTTCCTGTTGCGTGTATCCGTGACGCCTCTCTCCGTCTTCTCGTCTGCGTCCTGTTGCGAGTTGCAGGTGGTACACTCGGTAGCTGGCTGGCTGGCAGAGAGACACCGGGGAGCGAAGAAGGGCCTCGCGCAGAAAGGACGGACTGATCGAGTGGCGGTGAAAAAGAGCCGTAGGGGAGAAAAAAGAAGAAGGCCCTAGAGCGTCTACCGTGTTGGGTGGGGAGAGTGAAAAGAGAGAAGAGAGAAAGACGCAGAGAGACGGGATGCTGCGCCCTCGAGCTAGATAGCAGGTAGTTATATAAGGAGACGACGGGGAGTGCGCCTTGAGCTGAGGACGGGCTAGTATTCTTTTTTCCTCTCTTCTCTTTTTCTCTCTCTGCCTTTCTCCGTCGCGATGGCAAGGATTAGTTTTAGGGGGAAGCAGAGGAAGAGGAAGAGACAGAAAGAAAGCTCGTTCTTTTTGGTAGCTTAGGAGGAAAAAAATGCTGAACCCCAAAGGCACGACCAGAGGGAAGACTATATAGTTGTTATAATAAGACGAACGATAGTTAAGTTATATAGCTAAGGCTACATAGCCCCAGAGAGGAGCAGTGTGTGTCTGTCTCGCAGGTACCTGCTTCCCAGTGTAACCAAACACCCCGATCTCTCGATGACATCGCTGCTCCTAAGCATCGCGTCCAGACGATGACGGCACTAGATCTTCCCCCATACGAACGATAGACATTTCAGACAGCGGCCTCTCATAAACAACACGTCCCAGAGCCCCAATCATGGACGGCGAACCCAGTCAAGGATTGGAACACAGTCTCCGACAACCACCAGCTGGTCCTCGAATCGGATGCGCTGTCGGCCCCCTTGGCAGCCCTATCCGCCCAAAGATTGGAAGATTGGGCGCCAATGAAGCACCAGCGAAGCGTTGCTTGACTCCCCAAGGGCCTCCCCCCCAAGCTGTCTCCAATCGTGTGCTGCGTCGCGTGTATTTCGACGTTCGGCCGTCATTTCAGGCCCCCCTTGGGGCTCTGATGCGTTGTTATTGGGACAGTTGGGCGCAAAGGGGAGTCCCTCGCCTGCATTGCAGCTGGGCAATCGGGTGGCGTGGTCGCTTCGGTCGTCTACGGCGGGCCCCGCGAGATATTCGATGCCCGCAGCATCAGGCTGCCAGCTCCCTTCTTTTCTCCTTCCGCCTGTTCTGTTATCTCGCTACTCCGTAGTCTCTCTCTCTCTGCTTGTCTCTCAGACGAGCTGAAGAAGAAAACATCCTTGAAAATACGAAAAAAACAAGTTCCTTTATCCTAATTGGGCAATTCCACTGAATATATCACGTGATACTCTCATATTTAAACTTTACTCGCACAAGAGAAAAATTCGTTTTTCTTTTCTTCTTTTTCAATTTTATGTCAATAGAAGAAGAGGAAGAGAAGGAGAGTCGAAAAGAACGAGAAGAGCTGTGAGATGGCCTGTAGAGCTATCTGAACTTCTTTCTCAAGCTGCACAAGGACGGGTTGAGCCGGACGCCATGTCTGTTGAAGTGGTGATTGTGAACCCGGCGTCGAAGCCGCAGAAGGATGAACCGGAGGAGGAGCTCTCTGAAGAGCAGATCCAGAGTCTCCTGCTAGAAGCTGAAACAAGGCTGAAGAAGGCCTCGGGTAGCTCCAGCAAGCAAGACGGTGATGGTGATGGAGTCGTCTCCCTCGCTACCGGACAAGAGGTGGACGACTCGGCCTCGCGGCCAAGGTGTGTACTTCCTGCAGTCCTCTCTTGCTGATATAAAAACGCCTTTTATACTAATAATACACCCTGCAGAGTCCCGAATTTAAACCATAAGCAAACAATTCAGCCGTATGTGCAGCAGTCTAATAGCATTGCTACTATCGATAAATCCAGATTGGTCCCAGATTCGGCAAAGAAGCTTGCTGAGACTATTCACACCGTCGAACAACCGTTTGTCAAGGTAAGCCACCACTCACCGTTCTACCCGCACTATTCCCCCCGAGCCTGTTATGAGGAAAAATTATCCCAAGCCTTGTGCTCTTGATGCAGGTTTGTAGTCCGTCTTGGATTATGCTGCTCCCATGAAAGTTTCTTTTTAATCATAGTTACTCTGAACAACACTCGATTACTCTTTACAATTCATTTTACACCCTGTTTGACCACATGCTAGCTGGACATCATGCTAACGAGTCATCAGAACAAGGAAAAACCAACCTCAGGGCCAAAGTGGTTCAACCTGCCCAAGACTGTAGTTACTCCCGAGTTAAAGCGGGATCTTCAGATCCTCCGTATGAGATCCGTACTTGACCCTCACCGCCACTACAAGAAGGATAATGGCAAGGCCAGTATACCAGAGTACTCTCAGGTTGGTACCATCATTGAAGGCGCCACCGAATTCTTCAGTGCCCGTATCACAAAGAAGGAGCGCAAGAACAATTTTGCACAGGAAGTAATGGCTGCAGAGAAAGAGAGTGGCCGTTTCAAGCGCAAGTATGCAGAAATTCAAGCTGCCAAGACCAGTGGGAAGAAAGCACATTACAAAAAATTAAAGGCAAAGCGAGCCAGGCCAATGAAATGATTGCATTGCCCTTGGGTTTGTCTTATCTAACCCTCTATCTATATATCTATGACCCTTTGGGATGTGACGGCGGCGGCAGCCTGCTGTCAACTCAAGGAAGGGTGATATCACAACGCCAGATCGCCGTGTTCGCCCAATCATTGAGCGAACATATCCTCAACGGCTTGCGAGACAAGTTTCTATGTGGTTGGGCAACAAGGTTAGCTATCATATCATTGGGCTTGCTTAGTTGTTGATAGGTTTCGTGTGCTCTGCGTACCTGCATGTCTGACGCAGCCTGTCGACCAGCTTCCAGCACTTCCTCATGGTTGGCCTTGCCTTCATCGATAATGGTGTTGAGCTCTTCTGTCGTCGACTTCTGAAGCAGATGGTCATCACCACGAGGTACCGGTGACAAGACACAGTTGTTCGTCACCAGACTCAGGGCCAGCACCTTCATACCACAGTGCCGTGCCACAATGATTTCCGGTACAGTCGACATTCCAACTGTATCAGCACCCAACATCCTCATCATCCGACACTCAGCTCGAGTCTCGAAGCTGCATTTTCACCGGGGTTAGCTCTCTACTTCTCGGCGGCAGCCACGTGATGAACATTTGTCTCAGGGTTAGCCTCACCTTGGGCCAGAACAGTATGCATATACTCCTTCATGGATGCGTCGCTTTGACTCTGCGGCCACAACTTTGTTCCAGGCTCGATGAGCTGTTCGGCGCAAATCTAAATCATATGCATCGGAGAGCGGCGGGAAGCGAGTTCCGAACTCTTCGGCATTTGGTCCTCGCAGGGGGTGAGCTCCCGACACGCCGGCAAGGAATATGTGCTGCAATGGAATGTGATTTTTAGTAACAGATTCCAATATTGCCCGAGGCTGTGGAAAAGAAGAGACACATACATCGTTGAGCACGACCACGTCTCCTACAACATAGTCGGGGTTCAGCCCTCCACATGCATTTGTTACTATCGCTGTCAGCTAGTCCGGCCCTTCATCATTCAAAAATAACAATTATCCTTACCAACTACTGTCTCAACTTCAAGGAGCTTGAATATACGCACTGGCAGTGTAACCTTTTGCATTGAATGTCCCTCGTAAAAGCTAGTCTTCGTCAGCAACATACTCATCACCATCATCGTCATCTAAAATTGGACGCCTTACTGGGCTCTCCCAACCATCAATACGGCCGGGATCTTAGATCCTAGATACCCAAAGACAAGTTTTCCCAGATGTCCCGGAACTGGTACAGTATCACTTTGTCAGATCGAAAATCTTCAAAACCATAGCGTTCACACACATCACTTACCAGTCGAGCTGGGGAAATTGGGGATGGAGCCATAATCAAATTCGTGCTTTGTCTTGGGATCTATAGTATCAGCAAGACCACCAAGACCAGAGCCGCAAATAATAGCAACTCGAGGCTTTTGGAATTCCTCTGGTAACTGAGGTCTCAGATATTCTACAGCAGCCTGTGCCTGCCCAAAAACAGATGCTTCTGCCATAATTATCTGCTGTCTTTTCGATTGTTCCTCTGAACTCGCTAGTTAGTTGAATTATGCGTAAATATTAGTGCCTGCAGGTTCTTTTATACACTCTAAACAGAGCTTATGTCTCCGCAAGAGCAAAGGCCAGTAAACAGACAATATGAACTTCTTCCGCTTCGAACAACAAGAGCAACAGAGGCTTTAATATATAATTATCGGTGAAACGATTTTTTAACGGAACTCCCCGCGGCCAAAACGATAGAGAAAAAGCCTGATGCTCATTGGCTAAAAACAAAAATATGATTATGTAATATTTCGACATGAAAAATCGCTGTTGAAGCAGAAGTCGAATTGAACAAAGTGACGAGCAACGAGATAGCAGCAAACACACAGCCAGCACGCTCACAATGTTCTCGCCGTCCTCTTTCCGCTCCGTGCTGGGAGTCACCAAGCGAATCAAAGTAAGTTTTGCCTTGTCAACAACATCTATGACAGCTCAATGGCTAATTGCAGCATGTCAACAGGTCACCAGTCTCTTCCGTCCTCTCTCAACTTCCTCTTCCTCTTCCGATATACCTCCAGAGATCCTATCAGCTATACAGAAGGGAAATGCGGAATCGAACTCCGGAGCCCCTGAAATAAAGTGAGATTGACGGCTGCCGATATCTGACTTCTTTACATCGTCCGTATCAAGAAATATCAAAGCTAACCAACGCTCCCTACAGGCGAGAGGTCTTTACCGAACCCGAACCAGAGGCTAAACCACAAGAATGGTAAGCCTTTTTGCTCCGGTGTTGGTCGCATGCACTAAACAGCTGCTCGCTCGTTTCAATTTTACCGCGCAACTGAGCTCGGCTAATCTGGTATCTTAACCTTCCCAGGAACGACCGATTAGAAGCCTACAAGGACAAATTCCGCTTGCCCAAGGCCGTCCAGGCAGCATACATGAAACCCCTAAAGCGGAAACCTGAATACGGTCTGCCAGTTTGCAACCTACAGCTCCGCTCGTACAGCGCACGCCACGTCGAATTCTTCGCTGATTTCGCTCTCCGCGCCGCCTATTACCTTAACATCCCCGCGACCGGACCCGTACCGCTACCACGCATAGTTGAGAGATGGACCGTCATACGAAGTCCCTTCGTACACAAGAAGAGCAAGGAGAACTTTGAACGTATAACTTGCCGACGATTGATACAGCTTCAGGATGGCCACCCAGAAGCCGTCCAAGCGTGGTTGTCCTTTTTGAGAAAACACGCCTTCCATGGTGTTGGTATGAAGGCAAATGTGTTTGAGCATACTTCCCTAGGTATGTCATTTTCCCTGCTGATATCTGAAGTTAAGAAAGGGATGTTTGGTGCTAATGCTATGTTATAGATGTTGGAAAGGAAATGGATACAGCGGCTAAAAGCTTTGAGAAGGCTCTTGATGAGGAACTTGTACATTTTGGAGCAAGGAAGGACGCCGAATTCCCAGAAACCCTTGTCTCTATGCTGGAACGAGAATCACAGACGAGAACTGCCGCACCACTCACGGAGGGACGAAAGGGTTGATATGGTTATATCTTCGCTTTTGCTTCCTTTTGCTACATTTTTTAATCTGTAACATATGACACTTGATATAGGATGGGTGCCGTGTTTCTAGCTGGCTGTTTTTAGATCATTTATCAGGACCTGTATACTTATCAAACCACTTTTCTTGGTCACCATACATCCTTCATTCGTACCCATAGGAAGCGAGCTCTGTATACAGAGATTCTCCCTAAATACGTAGTTAATTATGGCAGTTATTAATTGATATCGATCAATGTTGCTCTACCTCTAAATTTAGCCCTCATCTAACTACCACGTGATACATGAAGCTGGGCTTCCCAAAGCTTTCAACGCTTCAAACATTGGAAAGTGACACAAAGCTTCAAGATGTTCACCACGACGTCTCAGAAATCTCTTCTGAGATGTTGCAGGCAATATATACCATTGAAATACTCAGGGAGCGCTAAATGCAGTTCCCAATGGCTTCGGTGCAGCTCCACGACGACCGAACCGGCACAACCGAAGGAGACAGTCATCTTCTCCGGCATTCAGCCCACGGGTATCCCACATCTCGGTAACTACCTTGGAGCCTTACGCTCCTGGGTAGATTTACAGAATTCCTCCTCGCCGGATACGAAACTGATATATTCGATCGTCGATCTACATGCGCTCACATTACCGAAAGCTGCGGAAGATTTGCGACAATGGCGGAAAGAGGCCCTAGCTGTGTTGTTGGCGATAGGAATAAAGCCGGAGAGGGCTACACTATTCTACCAATCTGATGTTTGTCTTACGTCTGCTCTCTGGATTGGGAATGGCTTTTGGGAGAAGGTTGCTGATAATCTGCTGTCTGGGATGGTATAGGTGCCGGCGCATTCAGAATTGATGTGGATTCTAAGCGTAAATGCGTCAACGGGATATTTATCGAGGATGACACAATGGAAGGTAATTAGACGAGTCTCCAAGTTGCCACGGACTGAAGATCTAACAATGTTTTGTTATGACAGAGTAAATTGAATCTACCCGAGAATGCCAAATTCGATCTTGCTGCGCGGAATCAACTAAAACTCGGCCTCTTTTCATACCCAGTACTACAAGCCGCAGATGTGCTTGTCCACCGGTTCGTCACTCGATATATCCAATCTCAAGGAGACAGAATAGCAATTGACCATTGACTGTGAGAAACAGGGCAAATTACATACCCGTCGGAGAAGACCAGAAGCAGCATATTGAATTTGCACGCGAAGTAGCCAATGGCTTCAACCACTTACACGGGCCTGTCCTTACAGTGCCGGAAGCAATGATCTGTGAGATTTACCCTAGAATGCGGAATGTTGCACTGAACTTATTGCTAATGTATGATTATGCAGCGCCTGCCAAACGAGTGATGTCCCTGAAGAATCCAAAGCAGAAGATGTCCAAATCCGACGCAGACATTAAGTCCAGAATTCTCGTCACCGACACACCAATGGAGATCCACCATAAGATCCGCCTGGCACTGACAGATGCAGGCTCATCCATAACGTACGATCCCGAGAAGAGGCCAGGTGTCTCTAACCTGCTTGAAATGTTCAGCCACGCCGAGGCCCTGATATCTGGCCCCTCAGGTACTGGACGAAGCCCGACTGAGATAGCATTGGAATACGAGAACAGCAGCTTCAAGGCCCTCAAGCAGGATCTGTCCTCCAAGTTGATTGAGATGTTGAGTTCAATTCGAGAACGGTACGTTGAAATCATGGAGGAAGATGCGAAAGTGGAGTCGTCTGGCTCGTCTGATAAAGAGAGCTATCTGAGCATGGTGGCTCGAAAGGGAGCAGAGGAGGCTTCTGCCAACGCGGCGATTACGATGAAGCAAGTCAGAACTGCAATTGGGTTATCATAAGCCTGGGTATTTCCACTACAGTCGCCATGTACAATATAGAACCTACCTAATAGAAATATGCGTTCACCCTGCTCGCTTCCCTCCCTGTTCTATAAATACCATAAGGGAAATGGAGAGCGGGGGCCTCAAGAAACCTTTAAGTCCGAAGTCTACGCGTGAAGGACTTTAATTTTCGCACTTAAGGGCTTTTTAAATCCGCTTTATTTCCCCTCTGGTAATTAGATCATTATTATTCAATATGACGGGGCCGTAGTTTGACCCTACCGTAGTCAGGATCCGCCAGCTTAACAATAATTACAGGCTCAATATATACAATTTTTCCTATATAAAGTACCATTTTTAGAAAATTTATCTCCCACCTCTATAAACTTCTAAATAGTAGGGAAAGTATTCTTTTTTAAATATAGATTCCAAATATCTTGACAATAAATACGATTTTAATATAGAAGGGGGGGGGGGGGGTTAATATCCATCCTCTTTTTAGAGGCCTATTTCTAGAAACTCGGTATGATAAGCTATTTTTATTCTAAGAGGAAGGGGGATAGGTTACTTAGGGTCTTAAGGTATTTTTAATACTATCTAGAAGCTCCTAGTGATGTTGGGCGGGAGGTAACAATATCAAAATTTATTTTTATATAGAAAAAAGTACTTTTATTCATTAGGTCAAACTAAGGCCCGGTTAGGCGATATAGTCAGTCATTCTCGCTTCAAGCTTGAAACCTTGGAATGGATTCACCCTACCGGGGCAGTCAGCTTAATTGTAATGAGATTATTTACATCTTTTCTTATATTCTATATTATTCTCTCTTGCCTACTTTTACTTGTCTCTATACCCCATTAGTTTACTCTGCCTTTTAGCTTGACGGATAGCAAGATGAGCAAATCTCCAGAAGACAGTGGGCATCTAGAGGTCTCTCCAGCCTGCCATCCATTAGCAGTTGGAAATCCAGGTGACGCACGACCATCTCCCGAACAGATCTCGACGGTTGTCTCCATTCTTATAGAAGCCGGTATCTGCTGTTGTTTCGTTGAAGAGTGGGCTCTTTACTTTGGTACTTCGCGTTTGCCCAATGTAGGTGTCACTCCTATTATGCTCTAAGGCCGATACTCAATTTGCCTTTCAATATTAGGACCGAGTTTTGTGTATTCCCGATGAGCATCATGAACTTGCTGTCAGGCTTTTTTAAGTCACATAGTGACATCCTGGAACCTTGTGGGCCACTTCCACTGAGAGCGCCAGATTCACTAAACCACAAATACCCTCGATTCAAGCCTATTGGAAGGACCGATTTCTGGCTGCTGTTGCCAGCAAGCTACTGTCATATTGTCTGCGTTCCTGAAAACTTAGAGTGGAGCAAAGGTCAGTATATGTATATCTGTTATTGAAGAAAGCACATTCTGACTTGGCTAGGCAATCTTCCTTACCCAAAGCTCCAAGTGTATGTACAGAGCTTGATTGACACCAAAAACTTGGGTGATCTAGAAGATCTTGTTGATGGAATGGATCTCTCAGAGGAATGGGGGGAACAAAACCTCAGTCTTGAAGGTCATGCTGATAGCAACTGGTCCGAAAATTGCATTGAAGCTCTTATTGCAGATGGCACCGAAGAAATGTTCATCTTTATTGACCCCAGTCCTACCCCTCAGAGAGAGATCTGGCAAAAATGTGTTCGGAACAAGCAGAGACGTCTGGGTTGGAAGTATTCTCCAGAGATATATGCAACCAGGTACCGACGCCATGGGTCGAAGGATCCCCGTGAGCGTTATCGATATGCTATGTAAGGAACAGAAATCGAAAGAATTGTGCTAGAGCTTAATGGTGTATCTCGGATCGTACTAGCCAAAGGCTCTGACATGCTAGTGATCGAGAGGCCGACGATAGCCCTGTTACTGAAGCCCAGAAAATATCTTTTCTACACACATGGAATATTGTTTGAGAAAGGAGGTAGCATGATTGAAAGTGAAAGATAACGGTGAGGCAGTTTCGGGTTATTTTATTTCTTCAGCGGATAGACCTCCATGACTCCGCAAGAGATTTAATATCTTATCGAAATGACACAGAAAATTCTCACATTCTTCATCCACCCCCCGAATTATGTTAGCTTGTTAAGTTCCATGCATTGGGAGTTTGATATTAAACTTACCTGGCTTGGAATAAAATTGTGCTGAGTACTTCTTGAGGTTCCCGGTGCTTTCTGCTATCTTGTCAAGTGGTGTTTGACGACTGTTGTTTTGGCCGTTATCACTGACATTCTTAATAATGCGAATTGCATTCACATCCGCTCCCGCCATCAACAGGACCGTGCAGCTTTCGAAAAGGCCGCCACCAGCCATATAATGCAACAATGTCCCACCCGCCAAATCCGCTCGGTCAATTGCATGGCCTGCTAAAGGGATATTGCGCGCTTCTTTCGCAATGCCGGTTCTCAAAAGTGGCAGGATGTGCTTGCGCAGCATAGCTGCTATTTTCCGGTCAACAGTGTCCATTTCATGCATCCAAGGAGATGCGAGAAGCGCAAAAACTGTCCGACAGTAATCCGGTAATTTGTGAGCGTTAGCAGGTTTCCCGCCGGGATGCTCTATCCTGTCCAAGGCATTGGCACCATGGTCGAGGAGCGTATCGACAAGATCCACTTGGCCTAATCCCGCCGCATGAATGACTGCGGTATCTCCATGTTTATCACGAACATTGATACAGGGCTTCAAGGGCAGGAGTAACCCTAGAACCCGCAACCGATCCTGTGAGATGTACACCTCTCCTATTGACATTATAGGGGTCCGGCCCTCGGAGTCAGGAACTTCAATGTCCGCCCTTTCGTCTAGTAAGCACTGTACTACGTCAATATCGCATCCTCTGATGGCAAAAATCAAGGGACTACAGCAGATTCTGCTCGAGCTTCCCGGAGCGGACAGTCTGTTGATATCAAATCCATGGCTGAGAAGGACGCCGATAGTCTCGCGGATGGATTTCATTTGAGCTGCATGGGTACCACGCATAAATCTGTCATTGAAGTAAGTTGTTTCGCTGATACGGTACCATTCCTTGACGTGAAGTTTGTGCATCGGGCCATAGCCCCTATCATCTGTGTCATTGACACGCACGGAGGATTGACTGGCTAACAGGAGATCAAGAATCGCGTGGTTCCAATCCCAGACGGCGATGTCGATGGAACTTGCCCCTGTATGATTAGTTATAGGCTCGTTTGTGTCATCTTCGTTGTCGTCGTTTCTATTGCGGCCAGGAAGAGGTCGTAATCGATCGCGGACGTATGGCGAAGCTCCGTTTGCGAGAAGAGTTTTGACAGCCTCTGCGCAAGAGAACTGGACCGCCCAATGCAAAGGTGTACCCACTGGCAACACAAAAGGGTAATGAAACATTTTGATGCGCTGCGTGCACAAAGAATTGATGTTAGCACCACGGCTAATCAAACCCTCTGCAATCTTGGGAATATCCAATGGTTCAAATACAGATAACCAATGGAGACACGTTGGCCCATCCGAGTCTGGATGTATAGATGCATCAGCTCCCAGGGACAAGAGGAATAAGACTGTCTCTGAGGATCCACAAAGACATGCTCGATATAGAGGTGTTTCTCTCAGATTATTCGATATGTTTACATAACCTGGCGTAAGAATATCCTTGAGTGCCAGGGTTGCTTTTGGACTTGCAGAAGATGCCAGCACATGAATGATACAATCTCCCCTTGGATTTAGAGGTTTGTACGGTGAAATACCCGAAGTTCTATAGCCTTCAACTTGTTTGGCCAGAGTATCTGGATCAAGCTGGCTGTAGTACGAGTTATACCCCCCTGATTCTCGGAACGAACGGACTGAGGTGTTGAATAGAACCGGGTCGATTGCCTGAACCTCACTGGTTAGGAACAAAGCACCCGTGTGGATTGAATCAGAGAGCCATTTTCTCCGGTTACATTCAAGATCCGGGTCAATTTTCTTCTGGAAATACTCGTGGATCCGAAATATAATAGCTTGTGCTGGCTGTACACCTTCTCGAGCGGCCCTGTCGAGGAGTGCCAGAATCTTATCTTTTTGCTGTGGGTCATGAACCGCCCGAGATATTTCGCCGAATCTACCAAGTCTAAATTCTTCATGACTTAGAAAGGCCGCGAATGCCAATTCGGGAGTTAAGAGATCTGGGTCACTCAGAAATGGTTTTATATCTGGGAACTCCCAGTCAAAGCGACGGCTGAAGAACTCTGGCCCAAGTTCTACATATTGATCAAAGTCAAGATCACTACCAAACAAAAAAAAAATGGTTAACTAATTGTCTGCAGTTTGTTCAATACTGTTTATCACAGTCAGATATTAATTAGATGGAGACGATACATACCTTATGTCCACCTCCTCAGAGTCGCCATCGCCCATCCAACCTTGGAGGGTTGTCACACGCCTTGTTGGATCCTGATCAAGTAGTTTGAGTATCACATGTTTGGTTTTGTGAAGTAGGCTCTCAGGAATAACTTGGTGACACTCCTCAAAGTTGGCTAGCGCTACGGAGACGGCGTCATGACTTTCTCCGCCAGAAGGGGGTCCGGGTAAATTACATAGCAGACTCCAAATGAGTAGACCGTACGAATAAACATCAACCGCACTGACAAAAGCCCGGTCCAGTGCCTCACCGTGGTCGTGGAAGCGTCTTAATTCTGGCGCACGCCAGCCAACGGTTCCTCTTCCTCGAATGATCTCATCTTGAGAAAGGTCGCCCCCGCCACCAAAATCGGCTAGTTTTCCTCTACACTTCCCGCCTGGATAGAAGATGAGGATGTTTGACGGTTTCAAGTCCCCATGCACAAATCCAACTTCATGCATCGCATCTAGACCGTTGGCGACGTCAAGTAGGATGGACTGCCGGTCGGTCATTGACAAATCGGGCTGTGTCCTCAAGATGCTCTCGAGATCACCATCCGCAGCTTCGAGAGCAAGAAAAGGGGGCTGGTGCCAGATGCTGGTGTCAAGTCCCCAGCCCATCAAGTGGACAATGTTTGGGTGATTCCTGAGCTTGGGATGGCATAGCACCGAAAGCTCAGTAATCAGGTCGCGCACATGTCGTCGCACAGCCGTATTAGACAGGCTGAGTTTTTCATTTGGATCAAGAAAAAACTTGGGCACTTTCGAAACCACGTCGTGCTGCTCTCCAAGGGTAGCTTCAAATGTGACCACCTCCTTGTTCACCGTGAACTGCGCTCCTGAGGCAATAAACGAGCGAATACCCACGTCGTAGCAGCGCGGCACATTGAATCTCTGGAGGAGGAGGGCAAACTCAGTTGTGATAGCAACCTCGCTGGCATTGTTTGGTGCATTTGGACTAAGAACACTCCATATTTCCAGATCAGAGTGGGCTATCGATAAATCGGTGATGAACGCTTGGATGTGAACATCCACATCAATGCTAATATCTTCAGGCATTCCCACTGCTTCGACGGAAGTAACAGCATCGGCATGACGAAGCTCCAGGGAACGCAGAGCCCCGCGTTAAGCGCCAACACAAACGCGACGTTGATGGTTACACCCAATTTGGCGTCGATGAGGGGCTTATCTGCCGCGGCTCCTTATCTGAATAGTTAACTACCCCTAGGTACGGTCTTTAATGAGATTGATTATTAAACGCGCGTTACGTTGCCTTAAACAAGCGACTTTTATTCGTTCGTCTAATAACTTAACAGGCAACTGTGCTGCACACCTATGTTGCAGGCTGCCCTAAAGAGGGAGGGACCACTCGGTTGATAGCTACATACCTCTCAGTGTCCACACGCCGCATCTGCGAATTTTAAGCGGACCACGGACTGGTACCCCTCTAGATCGTCATTGGGAATTCAAATAATGGCGGAAGTTATCCTTGGGGTTGCTGGCCTGGCAATCGGGGTCCCAGGCGTACTCGACATTGTGCAGAAACTCGGCAAGGAGTTGAAGCAAAGAATCAAAAGATATGATCCAGACCACAAAAAACTGACCGACCTCATAATTCAAACAAACCAGTCACAGTCCCATGAAATGATGCATTACTTTGTGAGCGAGGGAAATGCGATACCAGAGGACCTTCAGAGCGAGTTGCTGGCGCTCTTCCAGGCGCTACGCAGCATCTACGAGGAACTTCTGGCCGTACTTCCTCCTGACCCGACGAATTACAAGTTGAGCGAAAAAGGGAAGCGTAGGATCGATGCAGCTGTCCGCAAGCTCGAGGATTGGAATGAGCGTTTTCTAAAAAGAGCAATCGTTTTTGTGCTTTTTGGACGTCATGTTCGCGAGCCGGATTCGTTGAAAGATCCTAGTGCTACTGAGAACGAAGGGGGACTTCTAGGAGTAAAGAAAATTGAGCGACTGCGGGACGCTGTTGAGACGACATTGAGCAAGAGCAGATCACCATCACAGCAACTTTCGATAGTAGACCCGGAACCAGATGATCGCAATCCCTTGGCTTTCTCATCGCTTCAGTTATGCCGACCACGGGATCCAGCTAGGAGGCCTTTTTTGGCGGAGTATCGAACTTACAGTGACGACGCCAGCGAGAGGGATATCCAAGGCCAACGGAAGATAGTACGCGAGGTGGCGGCGGTTTTGCACGAAGCCGATCCCAAAATGATGGGAGTTTTACATTGTCATGGCTTCTACTGGGACGCCGCGCAGAACCGTTTTGAGCTTCGATTCCATTTCCCGCCGGGCTTGTCAAGACCAAGAACTTTACTAGATCTGCTTTGTGACCCAGACACCCAGAAGCGGGGAGCTAAGCATCCCCTTAACCATCGCATCCGTCTGGCCAAAAGTATTGTCTCCGCGGTATTTGTCCTGCACTCAGCAGATCTCGTGCACAAGCAAATCCGGCCAGACAACATCGTCGTCTTCGATCAGGAAGTCGATAATACTTCTGACTCGGACCAAAGGCATCAACAATACCCTTATGTCTTGGGTGACCCGTTTCTGTTGGGATATGATGCCGTCCGTAAAGCAGACGCGGCGTCCCTGATGCTGCATGTGGAAGACTGGAAGAAGAACATTTATCTGAGCCCCGATCGGCATCGACTCCAACCGGGCGACGAGTTCCGCATGGAGCACGACATATATAGCCTTGGAGTTGTTTTGCTAGAGATCGCGTTCTGGGCATCTTTCCAGGATCGACGATCCCCTAGTATAGGGCATCTCGTTTGGCACGATTCTAAATCTCTGCGGTCTCCGGAGCAATTGAAGCAGGTTTACCTCTCCTTGGCTTCTGGTCCTGTGGCACGGCTCATGGGGCAGCGATATGCTGACGTGGTGCGGGCATGCATCAATGGCCTGGAGGACAAAGTCCAAGAGAGATCCCTGGAAGATGTTGATGGGATAATTGTTGGGACTGCATATATTACTGAGATTATTAGAGGACTCGAGGAAATAAGGCTCTAGAGTTGACGAAGTCTCTGTACTTATTGGATGCAGCCACCCAGGTCTCAGACATTAAAGAGCTAGGCGGAAAAGAAAATAGATCACGCTGGACTGGATGTTTGTGCTAAGTATATAAACTCTTATGAATATGGATACTGATGTCCAACATCTATTCAGAGAATGACATTCCACTCCAGACCATACCCGCCGGCAAAAGCGGCTAGTTGGTGGGCTTCAAAGTGAAAACCCTCTCTACTCCACTTGGTTCCCGCAGGAATTGATTCTTGAATGATAGCACTAGTAGTGTTCTGTCAACCTAGATTGACTGACTTTGCTTGTGTAGAATGGTGACTTTGAGTAACAGAAAATTGGCCAGTTTGGTGAGTTCGGCTTTTCCATGTGGTGCACTCCCATCTATCGATTTTTATCATTTTCCTTACGTCGATTGATACCAAGCGCAAACACAAATGTAACGTCCCCATCTGAATTATTCAACTACCAACAAGTTTTATTCGAAACACTCGCAATAGATGGACCAGATGTATTTGAGTTAGGCTCTTCGTTATGAGAATATCGAATGAGTGGCAGCTTCATGTGGTCGAGAAGGCAGCTTTGCTATCCAGAATCTGCAAAGAGTGGAGAGAATTCGCACGAAAATGGGATAATTCTGGTGTGCTCAGCTTCCAGGACGAGGCAAAGGTCGCATTTTCGCTTCTCAGGTAGCGATTCACACCCTTTCCAAGGGTGTCTTTCAGTCTCCATGGTCTGGAGTAGGTGCTCCTGCCCCTGATATTGGCGTTATCTTGTTCCACAGGGTAGGCTTGACAAAAGGTCTTCCGCTGGGGTTCTTCTGCTGTTGTGTATTGACGCCGTGGTATGCAGTATGGATGGTAGGTAATTTGCCTAGGTAGGCCCCTATAGCTCTTCACTGTCAAGCGAAAGGTATCAATCATCATCAAAATCACTTAGTCATGATAGTGAAGCAAGAAATTCTTGTCTTCCACCGTATATGTATCGTCATTGCCTAGAATAATATTAGTTCTTGAAGGTTTCATTTTAATAAATACAAGTAGTGCATTGAGATGTCAAAGTCTCGTCATTTTCACTAAGATATGCAGCCCTTTCGAAGGCGGGCTTAGGCTACCCCTTTCTTCTTCTTCTTCTTCTTCTTATTCTTCTTATTCTCTCTTATCTACTTAATATACTTGAAGATGGAATAGTTATTGTCCCCACCCACCTTAGCTAGTTAGTTATCCGGATATTTCAATTTTCAATAAGCAAACCACTATATGGGATCCTGCACTTATCGGTCCAGAACATCCCGGTCGAAGTCCAGCCCAGACCGTGACAACTTGAGAAAATTTTGCATTCCCTGGAGCCCAGGTTCGAGAATCGTGTCTGCCTTGACGATGCGCCACCTGTCGCTTTGACAGCTCTCGTTTCACTTCATGTCAAGATGTCCTGAGAGCGAGCCAGCCCCTCCCTCGCCCGAGTCTGTCCCCCTGGCTTGCAAACGTAAAAAGGCCCAAGGAGTCGGAGGCCCAACTGTCTCCATCGGACAGAATCATGAACATTCGATCCGATGATGACAAATTCGTCCGTGGGCAGGCAGCAATTTTTCTCAATCGATACGGAATTATTACATGGAGAAACTATTAACTAGTTAACTGCCTAGTGGAATGTAATGGAATTGAGGAAGGAAAGATTGCGGCGCAATTGATCTGTAATCGCGCTCTTATCCCCGAGAACCAAGCATCGATCGATATCAAAAACAAAAAGCATCAAGCCACCTCGCAAGGCCCAAAAATCCAATCCGCCGTCCTTGTTCCATCTTGTTCCTTAGTTGACTAGTGGATGCGAGATGACGTCTGCCCTCCCACGCTATTCGCTGGCTCCGGTATTACCGGACGAAACGACCTGCTTCTGTCGACTGATGAGTTAGGCAGCATCAATCGATTAACTTACGATTGACTCGACGAGACGAAGCAATTCGGTTTCTTCTGGCGTGACTCAGGATGAGTGATAGAGTTAGCTGTTCTTGTTTAGCTAAGGTAGCTAGTTACCTATGATCAGTGTTAGGTAGGTACGGAGTAGTTACGCCCGGCATCAAAGCGTTTGTTCTTCCTCCCTTTTTTGCAAAACGTCGGTATCTTAACTGAGCAAGTATGTAAGTATCCGAAGGAGGAAGAGCCAATACAAACGGAGAAACCAAACGACTGCAGAGGGAGAGAGGGATGGATGGATGGGCCCCCCTGGGTTCGAGCGTGGGATGCGTGATGCGACTGATAACTACGCCACCAACCACGGCCCATCCGCATAGTGGTTAGTCAATTGGTCAGTTAACTAGTTAGATGGTTAATTGTTAGTGTTACTGCTTTCGTCCCTTCGCAAAAGTGCAGTGATAGATTGAGTATCGAGAACATGGTCATCCGCGCTCGCATGCCGTCGTCCCCTCAAGTTTATCCTGACCGTCCATGCGGAGTCTTGCCGGGGCGGGCGAGTCCGACTGACACTTTGGATTATGTCTCGCTCGGGAGGCACAAGAGGAGAAGGACGAGGAGGGATCAGCCTAGCGCCTGACTCATTCACGAGACGGCGAGTAGCGAACAAGCGGTCCCCTTGGGCTGCCATTATTGGTTGGCTGGATAGTCTAGGTGGGTGGAGGGGGAGGACAAGGGACAGGATAGAGTAGGTCAAGGTAAGTCAAGGGGGAGAGAGGATGTACATAGTATTTGCTTTTTCACGAGTTGGGTTGCTGTGAGACGTGAGGAGAGCTGGATCTGGAATCTTTGGATCAGGAACAAGGTGTGCATGTATGTTGTACCGGTTCATGTGATTAGTCAATGGTCGCTGCCCAGGAGCGCTGGCAGGGCATGTGAAGTGGCTATTTCTTCAGGCAGATAGATTGCCTGGCTGTTGCAGAGTAGGCGGATAGACGAAGATGCGCAAGGCTACGTCGGTTGGCAGGCAGGCGGAGGGGAGGTATATGGGAATTTGAGCGAGTGAGATATATACTTAGCTCGAGAGTGTTGAGTACTCTGTACAGCCCCCTTCCCCGCGGCACCACCCCCTGGCCTGGCCTGCGCTGCACTGCGGTTCGTAGATCATAGTCTAGTGAAGGGATCCTTGCACTGCAGCTTAGCGCCGGTACAGAGTACAAGCTCATCTGGTGCCCGGTTCGAGGACGGAGAGAAACAAACGTGGAAGAGGGTGTCACAGCCGTCCTCTATTTTTATCACGGGGCGGATGCACGACCAAGATTGATAGCTAGCATTGACGAATAGGTAAAGCTGTGTAAAAGAAAAAAAAGGAGTAATGTGATATTGATACAGCTAGTAAGGAAATATGTAGTAGATGTAATGTACTTAGACGAAGCACTTGAACGCCCTGACGGAGTCTGAGAAGTTCCAGCAAGACGTCGGCTTCATGATGAGAGTGTCGGCCTTCTCCTTGCAATCCGCGTCGCTTTTTGGCCGGTCAGTCGAAGGTAGCTAATATAAGCAGTTATAAAGAAGGTGGACGTACTTGTAGGTTATGCAGGCCATGTTCACGCTGGTAGAGAGGGAATCGGCAATGCTGGTTTTTGTTAGTATATAAGTATATGGCAACTTAATATATACATATATATGTTGGTACTCACCCGCTACCAGCTTTGACGCTGAGAGCTATACACTCAGAGTCACTTTCGCCAAAGGGTATCAGCCTGCGGTCGCCTCCATCCTCACAGTGTCCCTGGCCAATGTATAACGTAGCGAATGGCGTCTGTTATAAAGATATTAGGTCATTTCATGCTGTTATTTATTAGTGGAACGAGCATCATACCGGTTCTCTGTAGACATCCGGACTAGGTCTTGCAATGCCAAAAGCTGCCATGGACAGCACCAAAACAGTGAAAAGATGCATCTTTTGGCCTTGGATTTTCGTCCTCCTTATTTCCGACTGCCCCTTGACTTAGGTCAATTGATCGTCAAGACGGCTGGCTCTATTGCCCGGAATAAGAGACACTTTATAGCTCGCTCATTGAAGCTATGTATGCCGTTTATTCATCATGAAGCCTTCCCCTCTACGCTGGTTTTCTCAAGTTGATTAAGGAGAACGCAGAGTAGAAGAGGGCCATGTAGAGTGATTACTCAGGTAGGTAACTATCTGGTCACCATCTCTATCATCACTGTCATCATCATCATCGTGTTTCACCTTCTGCACTCTCAGTCATGCCAAAGTCGGCCGTGGTGACTGTCGACGCTGTAGCAAGTCGAAATGGGGTCATTTATGTAGCTGTTTATCGATAAGAGCAGCTTATCTGTTATCGATAACCCAAAACAAAATAAGGTGGACGCTTTCCAGGGGGCGAGCAGGACGAGCGAAAGCGCACTAGGGATGGTCCGCTCCTTTTTTTATTTATTATTCCTTTTTTTGCTGACCTTTCCTTTTTGTTTCCTGACGCACCCCGCAAAACTCAACCTGTAACTCGGGCCATGCCGGATAAATTCAAGGGGAGAATGAAAAGAGAAGACGATGACGAGAGAGCGACGGCAGGATACGCTGGGATGACGGCAAACACTCCCAGGCCTTGCCGATGCTTCACTTGACAAGTTTTTCCAGCCACAAGTCAATGACGTTTGCCTCTTTTCGGGCTTAGTAAGGATTCCAGACTGCCTGATGAGTCACGTGGAACCGTATTAGACGATACGGTAAGATACAAACGCGTTTCCATGGTTCCAGTTTAGAAGGACCGTCTTTTGCAGAGAGAGCGAAGAGAGCGCGAGAGAGACAAGAAAGGACGATGAAAAAGAAACGAGACAGCGGAGAAAAAGCAAAGAGGAGATGACTTTGAGCGTCTTGACGAAAAGAGCGAGAGGCAGAGGGAGAGAGACACTCTGTGTGTCTGTCTGTGTGTGTGAGCGTCCATGTTCGCTGCGGGGCGGGCGCATGCATGCATGGAAACTGGCCCTCTATCTTCTGTGCGCCCCCCCAAACGCAGCCTGGCCAATAATGGCGGCGAGAAGACGGTTCCGAAGGGCGGTCGAGACGAGAAAGAGGCGACGGGCACATCACACGGTCGGGTCAGCCTTTGATGGCGAGAGATCAGAACCGTTGGACGACAGCCGAGCGAGCGAGAGCGTAGAGTTACTTTTGGCAAAAGCCTGAAGATCGATGGATGACCCGATGACGATTGTCATTATTCTCACCAGAGTCAATTGAAGGACAGGACCCCAACTACCCCAAAAGAGTTAATATTTTCCCCCGTCCCCCCCTCAGTTTTGGATGAAGGTCTGGCCGATAAGGGCAAAAAATTAATTTGCTTATCAAGTCATTCTCCCCCCGGCTTGTGACTGACATGGGGTCGGAAAGGATTGGGGCGGAAAGAGGGCACAGGGATAAGGGGGGAGGGAGGAGGGAGAAAAGGAAAGATGGCCCGATCCCAAGATCCCAAGATAACCAATTCTTATTTTTTTTTCTGTTGGGTTGAGTCCAATTGACCGTCTCTACCAGCGAATTTTTCAAAGGTCAATCTGGCTGCCTGAATCAATTGGGATGAAGAAGAGCGCAGAAGCGATTGACCTGTGATCGGTGGTGAGCCCACGGCCAGGCTGCTGCTGGACGAGAACAACCCCCGTCAGCCGCATTTCGCAGGCTAGGCTCCCCTTCCCAGCTGAAGCAAAAATAAAAGAAAGCAGGCGGATGTGGGTCGACCAACGGGACAATAAGACATTGACAGGGGGCGCGCTTTTTTATTATTATTCCTTTTTTGTACGTAGTAACTGAGAGTTAACTGTATACAGAGGAGTCTCAGGGGGGGCCAGCGTGTTACTGTTACTCTGCTTCGCTTCATATTATTTTATTATCCGTCCTGTTTTTGAAAAAATAGAAAAATAAAGGGGAGTTTCATTAGTTGTTCCATTTGAAGCCCAGCACAAAGGAAGGGCGAAATAAGGCAGTCAATGGGCAGTCAGGGAGGTGAAAGTCATTGATTGACGTCAATGGGCAGAGTCAATGGCTGGCTGGCTTGGTTCCAATTGATCAATCAGGCCACAACAACACATTCATTCCCCCAGACAAGTCACGGTACGGATCTCAGTTCGCAACAGGCGGAGAGAGGGAGGGGAAAAGACTAGCGAGATTGATGGCAGCCTAGCTCTGCTGATTGCTTCTGGCCTTCTTCTCTCTCTTACTGTCTGCTTCTCTGCTCTCTGCCTTGTATGCTAGCTTATCTGTTAGTTAAAATGGTACAGCCGGCCGGAGTATGGCGTTCCGTCTGGGGGATTGCTCTTCTTTTCTTTTTTTCCTGCCTCTTTTTAGGCAGTGTTAGCATCTAGCATGCAGACGGGCCAGTGAGAGGTCGGTGACGAGGGCGATTTAGCCGCCTGGGACCGTCGTGGTGGTAGCTTGTTCGGACTAGTTATGCTATGCTATCCAAGATGTAATTACTGCCATATCCTCTGCATATACGCAAAAGAGGAAGCCAGGTTGATGGTGTGATTGATGTATTATGGACGAGAGAGAGATAGGAACCAGTCAATGGTACCATAGAATCCGTGGTTCTGGTCTCAATGGTAGAACCAGACATCAATAAAGACTCTATCGGCTATTTAAACCCAGCCACTTCCCTCCCTCCCCCTTCCAAGCCTCTTCTTCTCTTCTTCTGCTCTTCTTATCATCTCTTCTTACCGACCTTTTCTCCTGGGTTGGCTCACCGTCTTCTCATTGCGCTTCCCTTCCCCTTCGGCTGGGCAACAGGACAAACAGCCTTTTCCTCTGCCGCATCGATAACAACTTACTCCGTACCGCGACCGTCGAACCAAACCTCCCGCAAACTCCTCAATTCAACCGTCGCTCTCCCGCTAGCAAACACGAACCCATCTCCCACGTCCGACAAACGGCAGAAGAAGCAACTCTCGGCCTCAGCGAAGGGAACAGAAGCAATAAGAAGCAAGAAGCAAGAAGCAAGACGACGACGACCGACTTCTCTGCCTCTCTGTCTCTGCTCCCCTGCTCACGGAGTACTGATTCCTGTGTTCGTCACAAGGAAAAAGCAAAAAAAGAGGCTAAGCCTCTGTATTGCAAATACAGCGCCCTTGTGTAATTTTTTGCAAATTACGGCGGCCTTCGCCTGCGTTTGTGGGATCTCTCGTCTTCTCAGTCATCGCCGTCAAAGGTCACCAGTCACTGGTCACTCGCTGGGCCGACAGAAGTCCCAGCTTATAAAGTCCCCGTTCGCCGTCTCCCTCGCACCCGCATACCTTTTAGCTTCCTCTTCTTCCTCCTCTTCTCTCTGCTCCTTCTGCTGCTCAACTTGTCCTGTTCTTTTCCGAGAGTTGGTGTGCGCAGGCATCGGACTTTACACTCCCTGCTTATCGCCGTAACGCCCTCGCCACGACCACACGAGACCCGTCCGAAAAGGGACTAGCGCCATCTGACAAATCCTCGCCTTCCGTCACTGCCAAGCAAACCTTTTCCATTGACTTCCACCTGCCCTGGGTCGGGCTGCCGTCCATCTGACCGTTGGGGAGGAGACTATAAGTTATTATATCAACCATCCATCCTCCGTCTCTCGCGCATCCTCCGTCTTTCCTCCATCCATCGCCGTCCTCCATCCATCAATCATCACCATCGAATATAAACGAACGTCGACCCCCGTCGTCCCATTCGAGATAGACCGTCGTCGAACAGAAACCATAGTTGAACACCGCAGGCAGCAATCGAATCGACGCATGCAGAACAAGGGCATGCACAACATGAATCGCTTACCGTCTGTCGCCAGCCTGATGTCTCCTCCAGAGGCAAAGCCCCACGACTCTTTCAACCGAACCCTCTCTCCCTCCATCCCACAGCAGTCCTCCTTCGAGAGAGATAACAGACTGCCCCCAATCTCAGACGATCGCAAAAGAAAGCAGTCCGAGATGATGGATCTGCCATCGCCACCCGTCACACCTTATGTCGAGAGCAAGAAGCAGCGAACCAACGATGATGAGCCGGTCGATAGACAGGGTGGCACTGTCGGTAGCAGCATCAACAACCGAGACCCCGTCCTCTTCCCTCGCTCAGACGAGAGTGCTACCGCCATCCCCAATGATGAACCACTCTTCGCTTCAGACGAGGCTACAGTCGCCGACATCGACCAACACATTGCTGCAAGCTCATACAAACTCAAAGTATCCAAGGAACACCTGCCCAGCCGTCGAGAGTATCTCTACTTCTGGTCCTGGGTCACCACCCAGTACAATGCAAACCCAGCAGCCTATGCCAGGGACGAGCGTGCCCGCTTGGATCGCCAGATGTCAGAGATGAAACAGTATCGACCCATCGTACGACCGTCGACCACCAAGCTCAAGACCCTGGCTCCCGCACCTGCAACAAGACGCAGACCCAGCAGCAGCGCTTCTCCACCTTCAAATGAGGTATCCAGGCCTGTTCGTCCGCCAAGGGCCAGACGAAGCCCCAAGTCGACTCCCAAGACCAAAGTCCGGGATTCATTCGACTCATTGCCCAAGCCAACCCGTGTAATCGGTGCCAACCGTGATGAGACAGATTACCGCTTGCTGCCCAACTTCTGTCCACCCATAGAGACCCTCCGCGGCAACACCAAGGGCCTCAAGGCCGACTGGAAGGGCCAATTGCTCGATCTCTCGGCAGACCCGGACCGCGATGCTCTTGATCCCGCTGAGATCGGTCTGGCTTCTACCCTACGTCTCTCTTGCGCTAGCTATCTCGCTAGTAAGCGCCGCATCTTCGAGGCAAGAGTCAATGCCTTGAGAGCTGGCAAAGAATTCCGCAAAACCGACGCTCAGCAGGCCTGTAAGATCGATGTCAACAAGGCCAGCAAGCTCTGGACTGCATACGAGAGAGTCGGATGGTTGGCTGAAGAACATTTCCGCCAATACGTCTAAGGCGTGCCATAGCAACGACAACAATAACCACACGACATGACGAACTTGGACTTGACTTGCTTGCCACTTCTTTCCGATTGATATCTGATTGATTCGGCCTGTTTTGTCGTTTTTTCACTCAGCATTTTGATTGTTTTGAGACACGAAATTGAACACATCCAATACCCCAATCCACTCATCGCGTTTTTTTGCTACATACCATTTCACGACCCGGCGACAGCGCCTTCTTTTCTTTGTCCCTTCTTCTTTTCCCCCATTCAGCACTTATTCTTCTTTTAATACCAGAATGACTCCCCAATCATGACCCAACGGCGTTCGGCTTGCCTCTGTTTTTCCTTGTTCTTTTCGCGATGCGGAAATCGAAGATGAAGATGAGATGTTGCGTTAAAGTTTTTCTCTTCCCTACTTGACCCGGTGTGCGGCTCTGGGGGGATGGCCTTAGCTGGACTAACGTTTCCCCGACCCACCTTGCTCCGATGACCTTAACCAACCTTACATCGACGGCGACGACTATCTACAACTCTTCATACCATTGGGGCTACGCATGACAGCCTCTGGTGTCCAGATACCAACGTCGATGAAACTAGCCACCACATCGGGTCCTCGCCTCTTCTCATCTTCATGACTTTCCTGCTTTCTTTTTTTCCTTGACTGTCATCCTCATGTCCAGCCTTTTCATTACCAGGGGTTTTTTCTTTTAACATCATGTAGCCATCTTTCCTGCCGCTTTGGCGTCGGTTCTACTCCTTTCCAGCACAGCACGTACAGCACAGAATCATGTTGTTCCTTGTTTTTATTTTCGCACTTTTTTTTCACACACGCATTGCAATGGCAAACGGGGAACTAGCATCATATCATTCTCATTGGGAGGAAGATACGGGAATCGGATCGGTGGTCTGGTATTGGGTGGTTGCTATTTGCTTTTGTTTTTTCTTTCCTCATTCCTTGTTTGCCCCCCATTTTGCGTTTTATTTATCAATTATCCATTGAGTTATCCCATAGCAAGCAAGCAAGCAAGACAAGACAAGACAAGAACTATCATTTCCTTTATTTTAACTTTTTTCATTATCTTCTGTTTCCTTCAGGTCACTATCTAGGGCATTGCATTGTCAACTTGTTTGTTCCACATAATAATACAGCCTACATACAATATACACGCTCAATAAACCCAATTGACACATTCTATATTAAATTAATACCTTCATCCTTCCCAACAATAACAACAATGGCAACAACCAAGGATGCAATCATGCCATTGGCAACCGGGAACATTTTTGCATCGGACATACTCTTATATGGAATACATACACAGATGCATTGATTGATCTGCAATGCAGAAAAAATACCACTTGAAAACGGCGACTAAACGGCGCAGCATATACCCAAAACCTACTCTGCACGATAAGCCACAGACTTTCCCCATCCTTCCACAGACCTAATTCTAGCCTCGCTGTACCTCCTCGCCTGTCTCGCCTGTCTCGCCTTCGCCCTCTTGTCCGCCTTTTCGTTAACTTCGCCCTGGAATGAGTCTATTAATAGACATAACTAACCTCGGCATTATATAATCAAATGTATACGTAATCCAAGGCTGAGTGCTGACTAAACATATAAGTGCAAACAAGGCAAACAGGGCAAGGTTCGTCTTCCCCTTTGGGAGCGCCTGAAAGGCGGAGCGATTCATTCAAACGCCAGAAACAGCGACGTTGACCATCGAAACGGAGACGGCCCCATCGACTGGTATAGCTGGACGACTCTACCAGCCGCGGCCCATTTACTTACGACTCGGTTTACCACAGACGAACGATATCGACTCGAGGACGGGGGATACAAATTTCTTGACGTGGCGTATAGTCGACCGCGGCCGTGATGGCGCCGACTCTAACACAAACGGACTCGCTCGAGGCGCAGGACCCGAATATCCATAAGAATGAGAAGAAGCAGAAGAGCAGAAGGCCTGCAAGTGCGTTGTTCTGACCGTCCTTGTGCTATCGGAGCACCCGCCCCTTTTTTCTTTATTGCTGCGAGGTGAGGAGCAAGACAGGCTGACCGGATGCGCGCGGCCTTGGGTCCGCTGCTTTATAGATACGGCTTTTCGTCAACAGCGATTGAAAGCATGGCAGTAAGTGGCTTCCGATCCTAGATGGTGAAGAATAGGAAAGGGGTGGTGTTTGAAAACAGCGAAACTTACAAATGTCGTTGTCTCTAGGCCGATTTTAACTCCCAAGACTGTTCTGCCACTGTTTTTTATTATGGGCATCATATTCGCACCGATAGGAGGACTGTTGATATATGCTAGTTCACAGGTATGTTTGTCATTTGTGAGCGCATATCCATAAAAGGGGGCCAGCACCGTTGACGCAAGAACAGGTTGAAGAGTTAATATTCGACTACTCCA
Source organism: Nannizzia gypsea CBS 118893 (assembly GCF_000150975.2). Taxonomy (NCBI): domain Eukaryota; kingdom Fungi; phylum Ascomycota; class Eurotiomycetes; order Onygenales; family Arthrodermataceae; genus Nannizzia; species Nannizzia gypsea. Next base: position 1,307,068 of record NW_003345197.1, read on the forward strand.
ATTGCAAAGATGCACCTATCGGCAAGGATAATGCGAAAGACGCCAGAGCCAACGTTCGAGCCTCGTTCAAAACAGAGTCGAAGGGTGATACGCCTTATCAGTGGTACAAGAATGATGACGTCGACATTACCCTTGATAACGGCGTGCACGTCAATACAACCGTCTGCTCACTCATTTTCAACATACCAAATGATATTGGGGCACCTGTATATCTCTACTATCGTCTTACAAACTTCTACCAAAACCACCGTCGATACGTCAAATCCCTCGATCTGGACCAGATGAAGGGTGTTGCCGTATCAAACGCGACTATTGGAGCCGGCACTTGTGACCCCCTACGACTTGACCCCAGCGGCAAGGCATACTACCCATGTGGCCTGATTGCGAACTCCGTGTTCAATGATACGATATTGGAACCTAAACGTATTGGCGGCGGTAATGACGGAAACCAGACATACCCCATGACTAACAAGGGTATCTCCTGGTCGTCCGATAGGGACCTTTACAAGCCCACAAAATATACCTACTCTCAAGTCGCCCCGCCTCCAAACTGGGTAAAGAGATACCCAGACGGATACACGGCGAAGAATCCGCCACCAAATGTCCAGGAATGGGAAGAATTGCAAGTTTGGATGCGTACTGCCGGTCTACCAACTTTCAGCAAGTTAGCCAGACGAAATGACGGAGACCGAATGCTTGCTGGATCCTACCAGATTGATATCCACGACAGTATGTTGCCTTGAGATAATTTCCCCTGTCATCTTGATACTAACGAATAGACAGACTTCAAAGTTGATATTTTCGGTGGCACCAAATCTATCGTGCTCACTACACGAAGTGTTATGGGTGGCAAGAACCCATTCTTGGGAATTGCTTACGTGGTCGTTGGTGGAATCTGCATTGTCCTTGGAACAATCTTCACATTTGTCCATTTGGTTAAGCCAAGGTACGTCAACACTACCTCCTTCTTATCCCCTGCTTATCAAAACCCGTAACTAACAAGTGTTTAAAGAAAACTCGGTGACCATCGCTACCTCACCTGGAACAGCGAAAATGACGGCACAGGTGCAGCAACAGGAGCATCAACTACACCAAAATCGTTCTTCAATTTCCGAAGGCGAGGTTAATTTGGTATCTCCATTACTTGCTTCCTATACGCTACTTCCTATGTTATAAGCTGTTATGTATTTATGTAAACTCACTGGCGTCGCAGTTATGTCTCTTATCTTTGTTTTTTTATTCTATTTTCTGTTTTCAGCCTGCCCCCTTAGAAGCAGCAACATTGCTACGTTTTTATCACCACCCGGATACCTTGAACTCAAAGAAAAACTGTTTTGGATTCAAATCACATTTATACCACTTCTTTTTGCCTTCCCCCTTACATGCCAATTATTCTCTTTTCCTTCCTTTGCTTTTCCTTCACCGGGGTTGAATATGATAGGGCACGAACTTAGCTGGACTGCTGTGTTGCCCTTTTGTATAAGGTTGATTTGGCGTTGTCTATTTATTCCATTCTCTATCTCTGGGTTTTCTTACATTGTCGATCTACATATAATAGGAGCAAGTAGCTTCGTAGCTTCATGGTAATATCCGATTTTTCTTATACGCCGGATTCGCAGTATTGGTAGTTTCAAAGTTGGTTCATTCTGTTCTTTGCCATATAACTAGACCTTATCTGCTACATATCTCTATTTATTGCTATTTTTCCTACGAAAGTAGCAGTATAACGATGGCAGTCTACTGCGGGTACAGCCAAAAGTTGGTATTGAACTATTAATGGCCTAAAATGAACAATGCTCTTTTTGCCCTTTCCCGTCCCTCTGATATTACAGCATTTAAGTGAAAGATGAACGAACAAAAATACATATTGTAAAGTGGAAGAAAACAATCATTGATAAAATTCGGGGGCATAAACGTGACCAGGGACTACCAGGAGGGCAAGGTATGCGAGCTTAGCGCTTTCTCTTCCTTGGCTTGTCACCGTCATCATGGCCTCCTCTAGCAGCCTCCTTGTCTTTCCTAATGGCTTCCTTTTCCAATTCATCCCAGTCAGCGCCTTCATCACTCTCATCATCGCTGGCAGCTTCGCTCTCGTCGCTGGCATCGTCATCATCATAGCCGCTCTCCTCTTCCGAGCTTTCGTCTGCTGCGACTTCAGAGTCAGACATCTCGAATGCGGACTCCTCCTCTTCTTCATCACCCTCGGAATCAGAATCACCGCCGAGGAACGACCAGCCACCATCCTGGAAGAAACCGTATGGATCACTGGTAACGGTCTTCATGATGGCACCCCAGCTGAGATTGAGAGGTCCTTCGCTGAAGGGGATATCAACGGAGTCCAGCCAGTCCTTGACACCTTCAAGGTTCTCCATTGGAATGGTGTTGATGTGCATTGGTTGGCGATGGAAGTCTTTGAAAACAAAGACAAGATCGAAGTTTTTGAGACCGAACTATACTCGCGTTAGCATCCAAGTACGAAACTTTTGCATACGGTTAAATTTACCTGTACTCTCTCCAAGTGAGCAACTTCGATCTCACTCAAGGTCAGGGCAAGGAATGGAGGTTCCGTTAGCTGAGCAATTGCGTCGGTAGTTGGCTGGATCAAAACATTGGAACGGTAGGTGTGAGGAACACCGGTGAAACCAATTTCTCTGAATGGGATATCGACATCAACGCCTTCGTCCTTCCCGGCGTCAGAGATCTTCTCGGCAAATGCCTTGAACTCTTTGTCCAAAGCAGCTCGGCGTCTCCTCTCCTCTTGTTCAGCCTCAAATTCTTCTTCATCTCCATACCGGTGCTTTCGTCGTCTATTACCAGTTTCGTCGAATTGCATATCCGTGGCCTCACGGTAGAATTGGACATCCCTAGTAGTACGCTTTCCAATCATAATTGGTGTCTTAAGATGAACATGAATAATGACCGTCAACTCGTGTTGACAGGGCTGGAAGAACAGATGCTTGACGTTGTTAAACAGGACGTCAACATTGTCACTCCTTAGGGGTGATAGGTAACGAAGGCCATTTTGATGAATTTCAACTTCTCCAGGCACACGTTTACCGTCCAATTGTGGACGGAGGTAGACGTCTGGTAGTTTAATGGGTCGTCGGTCTAATCAAGTGGTTAGCATATCAAGTATCAAATGACAGAAAGAAAACGAGCCGGTCTTACTTCTTATCTCAATAAGCTTATCTTGCTCTACAACATCCTCCATCTGTTTCTTCACCTGCTCTCGTCGCAGAGCATTCTTTCTAAGCTCAGTGATATCCTTTGCAATCTGAGCAAAGCGGTCGTGGTCTTTAGATCTGAGGGTAAGATTTCGCACGAAGTGGGCGGATGCGTCCTCAAACGGTTGATCATCTTTCCTTCCAACACCTTGACCAGGAGACAAGAAATTGATACGGAGATAGGCATATTCTCCTTCATCACTCTTGCTTGCGTTCTTGATAGTGTTGATATGGAATGGAACTGGGCGTCCTAGAATAGGAACAATAACTGACGCAGCTTTATGATCAACGTAAATGATCAAGTCTTTAACGCGAGAAGGAAGCTGGCTATCTCGTTTATACGATTCGAAACGTTGGAAAGTCTTCTGCGCAACGCCGTTTTGATTTCCCTTGGTACCGGCGAAACGCTCCAGACCCTCCTTATTCTTCTTTGCATGTAGTTCCTTTTGATGTTCACGTCGACGTACATCAGCGCCGTCGCTGACCTGGGTTGGACGCTCGGCTCGGAGCTTCGTCTGTATAATGTTCTTGCTGACAATAGTGCTGTTTCTATTGCTCTCACCCTGGCTCTTTTTTGGCTTTTGGGTTTCCTCCTCATCGCCAAAGTAGAACGAGACTGAGTCCATGTCGATTCCCGCATCCTTGGTAAAAACAAGTGGCCCGCTCTCGCCAACACGGATTGTATCAGTGACTACCATCGAGTATACTGCATTCTTCTTGTCCTGGGGGTCTGGGTCAGTAACATCGGTGAATCCGATGGACACACATAGTGTCATGCCGCTTCTGAGAGTCTTGGTATTCTTTCCATTAAGGATCATGTTGGCATCACGTAGTTCAATGCCAATTCCAGCGCCAATGTTTCGCACAAAGTGTTTCTCGAGCTCTGGCTTCTTTGCTTTGATCATGCCCAAGGCTTTGTTGTATAGATCTTTGACGACGGTTCCATCCCGAATATCCTTCACAACTGCGTCGTAAATAGCAAGAAGGAAACCATAGTTTGCCTCCTGTGATTTGCTGGGATCAACCAAGAATGTTCGTGCAATGGCAGCAGCGTATGTTTTGTAACGGATGCCAAATCCTGCAATGATGATACCAGGGGAGAGATTTTTATCATCAGCTGTTGCAGAAAATCTGAGATCGTAGTTTCCACCACTCTGGACAACGGGTCCGTAAGCCCAATCGATTTGCTGAGCATCGAATCCAGTTGGCAATTTCGCAAGCTTATTGAAGAACTTTGAGTCGTCAATTTTGGCCTCAATTTTGCCGGATAGGGTTTTATGGCTCATTTTCTTTTCCTCGTCAAGGAGTTCTGACATCTCATCCACAAAATATTCAGACATCAGACCAGAACAAGCTCTGGCGGCGTTGCGCATCGATGTCTTTTATATCAGTTAGCTATTTTGCATAATGGCCAATGAAGGGGGTTTATCACTAACCAATTCTTCTGGGCCCTTCACGGAGAAAGCGTGAGCTGACAAGGCGGGGCTAATGTCCACTTCCTCGATATCTTTAGAAATGTCTCCAAACATTCGTTTCCATTCCTCAGCAAACGGGCCAGATGAAGCATCCTTCGGCAAAGTTCCAACTTTTTTCTATATTCACCCGTTAGGCCCTGAGAAAAACGCTAAAGTTCGTGTAGAGCGGTAGGTACATACCCCGGCATTTTTGATTATTTCCAGACACTTCTCAAAAATCTTCGTCTTTTGTTCTGCGTCGCGGGATGTTATCAAGAGCTCGACTGGAACTTTGCCGCCTTGAAGTGGCTCGAGATGTTTGGCTGTAGGGAGTAAAATCGACGAGTTAGCACAGCCCCACTTGAAGAGGGAGACAATTAAGTGTCTACACACCTTTCTTTGCTGTAGTCACCACATACATCGCCTCCGTGGTGAAGAGGAAAAGGGTAGCCGGAAATTCATAGCCGAGGAGCCAGAACTATATAGAAAGCAATTAGTATAGCCCTACCACCATAAAAGTACCTTCTCGTAAAGCCCCAAAGTAGCCGTAAATACGCACATGCATCGCATTGTTCTTCTGGAATGAGTTGGTGTCTTCAGTCTTGCCCATGAGGATAACGATCGACGAGGCGCCGCCGAAGACCTGGTTTGCGGACCTCTTGTCCGCCTTCCATGCCGAATAGAAGCTTGAAAGACGGTTTGAGAATGCCGTAGCATCAATTTTAATAGCGTCACCCATGACTAGATGCTATGCCTCCGGGGGGGATTGGTAGTGTGAGCGCGGGTTGAGCTTGCAGGAGCTTGCTTTGAAGCTTGGTAGCAAAGTAGCAACGAGTGAGGTATCAAAAAGAGCCAGCACCCTTCCCCTTTCCTTATCTCTCTCTGAGCAAAAGAGGGTCACTGGCTCATCCGCGAGCCTGTGGGAGATGTCGAAGAGCTGCGTGAGCAAGCTGCGCTGTTGGTGCTCGATCTTTATGTCTGTCTGTCTTCGACCTTTTCAACTTTCTTTTCGCTCTTTTTCACTTTACAGAAACCGACGTGAGGCGCGTCTTCAATCTAACCGCTTCTGGCTAGCGCCAAAGTGAGGCCGTTTGCACTGTTTGAATCTGAAGGTCATCCATCCAAAAAAAGCGAAAGGGAGAAGACGAAGATACGAAGTAGCAGCAGCAGCAGCAGCAGACAAAGCAGGTGACGATGAGGAGAGCGCTGATAGCTTTCGTTTGACCGGTATATTTTAGCGTGTTTTCTTTGGATAGGCCATCATGCTCTTCGTCTCAAGGCCGTTCTCTTTTTAAGCTGCCCTCCCTGCCGATGGATACTTCTCTCCTGCACGACGACCATGTCCATACCCATCGATAGTCCGGGACAACTGAAAGCAAGCCACCCGAAAGTTGGGAATGATGAGCCTGATGGTGATGGTACAGGACGCCGGAAGCCCAGAACAAATGCGGCTACCGGTGCTTCGGCTGCTGGAATGCGCGCCATAAGTGCTCAAGCTATAGCCTTTTACTTTAGAACTCCGGTGAAGGCATTCTTTCGTACTAGGGTCGAGTAGGTAGCTCCTCAGTGTGTACATACAGTCTAGATTAATGCTAATATATCTTTTGCGTAGTTACATGGTATGTTCTCAGCCTTTAGATCGTCAACGCCCACCGCTAATAAAGTGCCGAGGGTAGGCTCTAGCCAAAGCGATCGGACCGCAAACTACAACAGGAGGATGGTCATGGAAAACGACTACCCCTGGACTCCTTGCAAATGCCGTCCAGACACATGGTTGGGTTTTTATACCATACCAAGTCCTTCCGCCGCTCATAGCGAATGTTGGGTCAGTTATTCCGTCTGATGTCATGGAGTGAAGCAAGATTCTAATGCAGGGTACAGAGTTGGTGCCATACTGTACACTTCCTATCTACAAATACTTGGAGCTATGCATGAGCCGACACTGATGGGCGGTAAACGGGTCTATCCGCCTCCCTCACCTCCTGTCACCTTCTTCGCAGGTTTCGCTGCAGGTGCCATTCAATCCATTGCTGCAGCACCCTTAGACGCTATACAGGCCCGGTCAAGGACCAGTGATATGATAAATGGGCAGTATCGCAGCGCATGGCATTATGGCTGGGATAAACTCAAAACACTTGGCGCTCGAGGGGTGTTTTCTGGCTGGACATTATCGTTCTTGAAAGATAGCTTCGGATCTGCCGTGTTCTTCAGCTTGTTCGAAACCGTCAAGGCTCAGGGATATTACCATTTCATCACGCGGTACTACGGTTCTCTCAAAGCGCAATCCATCCAGATACTATCCTCACCTACTGCACCTGGTGAAATACCTGTGATAAAACCGCATTATGCGCTGGAGCCTGCATTCCTCATGCTGGCAGGTATTACAGCTACCATCTTCCAGCAAGCCGTTCTACACCCTCTAAGCCTGGTACAAAATATCTATTACCGGAATCTAGACCATCTAGATAAACGGGTTCGTCACTCCCGCTCGGGCAGAGAGATGATGGAGCATCGTGCCAACGCATATATGGAGACATTTAAGAAATGTCAGCGCCAGGCACGGCGGGTAGGTGGCTGGCGGACGTGGCTGTATGGAGGGTTTTTCATGAACACTCTCCGCCAACTTCCTAGCACCAGTGCCGGTCTAATCATTTTTGAACTTGTTCGGCGCAAGTATGGTGTGCCTACTGAGGCCGTACACATACAACTTGACGGATACGATATTATCCTTACCTGAATAACTCATCCCCTTTGATAACCTTTATAACCCTGGGCGGCTTCTTCTATTTTTCTACTCCGTACTTGTGAGCGTTTTTACTGTATACCACACCTTGCTATAGAGATTTTTCTTATTGAACGCAAGGCGCAAATGGCGTCTTGGAATACGTCGGAGTGAGATGAGACAGGTTCTAGACATGCTCGAGACAAGCTCGCTAGTCTTTGAACCTTTGATAAAATCTGCTTATTGATGAGATCCAATAGGTGGTCTCACTATGTACATTTTGCAAGTTTCATGAACATAGGCCAGACGAATAGATAATAGGATATACACGAGTAGATTTCTCTTTCAAATGATAAAAAACTTAGACCATTTATGACTTAAGAAGTAACACTTTCTCCTATACAGAGACAATCAAGTTGAGATGTATTATTTGCCCTACAGATGCCAAGAATCGCGGGCCGCAACTCTAAAACCCAAATATCGTACAAATGATATCACCGCTTGAAAGGCCGTCATCAGCGGCCTGGTTCAATTTCCTTTTCCTTCTCTCCTCCCTTCCACCAAGTCCAGATGGCTTTGCACCAAAACCATGTCTCAATGGTTCCAAGAACAGAGAGCACCACAAGCAAGAGTATCTTCATATTTTTCCCAATACCAAGGGACTCTAAGCTGACAGGTGGAGTTCGATACGGATCATTGTTTGGGTCGGAGTCGGGGCCTGCTGACGCATTGCTTGGGCTTTTTGAATTGAACAATGCTGCGTATGTAGAGAATGTTGGTACTGATGTTGGTCGCGGATTGCGGAGAAGATGTATTTGGGAGAGCTGAGGCTGAGGTCCGACCCGAACTCGCGAAAGCCGGAGGGAGCCTCTGAGTGGTAGGCGAAAGAGCTGTTGCATTGAAGACATTTTTTGTAATGAGGAGTGATTTTTTATGGAAGGAAGTAGGATATTTATGTTGCGTGGTTGTCCATTTATATACCTAGGTACATGGTTGAGCTTGAGGCTGATTGACTCAGGCCCTAGTCTCAATCTGTGCATATCTGCCGCTCGTATTCTTTGGTCAACTAACCAGAATTAGCTGGCTAGCTATTCATAGACAGTTCCAGTTATCCTTGTTAACACATATTTAACTATTGATCCCCGTCATAAAATCAACATATTCAGAGCTTTGAGGAATGACAATGTTTATCCTCTATTTAACTTCTGCATATACCTCTAGAGCATCATGCAACTTCGCAAAAAGACCGTCATGCCAGCTTCTCAATTCCTCCCACTCGCTCGCTGGCAAGGTCCCGCGCATCATTCGCAACCATCCACCAACGATGAAGTCCGCATAGGTAGCTCTCGTTCCCATTATGAATGGCCCGCTGGTGTCCCTCAGGAAGATCTTGGCGAGCTCGCCGAACGTTTTCCGAAACGACTCTTTCACCTTCTCCCGCGCCTCGCCGGTAAGGGCAAAGTCATCCCAGGACGAAGCACCAGCACGGCGGACAAACTCAGCCTTACTGATCTCAGCTGTGGCTGGGTCGAATGGGAACTCCTGGGTTGAGAGCTGCACATGTGTGGTGAATGCAGCGTCGACGTTGACATTGAACTTGGCGTATTCGATATATCCGCTCTGCGGCACCTCTGAGAGGGGCACCACAATTGCAGACTCGGGAGTAAAGGTGTAGTCGAGCTTCTGGTCTGGGAAGAGATCCCCCGCGCCGGAGTCTGGGTAGGTTTTCTGCAGGTAGACTGCGATATCGTAGGAGTCGCCGACAGCCGATTTGGTGGCGGGGTCCACGATGACGGGTAAGGTGTAGAAGTCCGACCCATCGGCAAACTTGCGGACAGCGGGCACATTGAGGCTGCGGCGGACCTTGGCTACGTCAGGTTGAGGCACCCATTTGGTTGTGTAAGGGACACCCTTGAAGTTGAGAGCCAGTCGGGCTTTCCATGGGTTTGGAGAGCAGCAGGTCTTCTCCACTGGCGGCCGCAGGGCGATGTCATAGAAGACAATGGGTTCTGAAGTAGAAGACATGGTGGACGGTAGGGCTGTAGTAGTCTCTCCTCTTGTGGGTTGCTCCGTGTGCATTTAGTTATCGTCGTTAAAGGAATTGGTTTGATAACCACCTAGGTAGTTGAGTTGAATTGAATCTACCCAAGTGCTATTTATGTAATTATTTATGGTTACACTTGGGCCTGGTTTAGTAGCTGTAGACCATAAACCTTGGTACCGAGTATGTTTATAAGGCTGACTCACTATGACTGCTAGTGAGCAACCCTGCAGCGCATCATGAAGTCTCCGTTGGACGGTTATCTTTTCTCCTGCTGCAATGATATGTAGTTAGTTATACGCATGCAGCATTCATAGTTAAGGGGTTGAAGTGTCTTCCATCAATGCAATGCCAATTCAACCGCTCTTCTTTCTGCTGCCGTGTGTAAGGAGGACAGACTTCGGCTTTCCCCCAGAGGCATTGCATTGAAGGGTAATACCTGCATCATGAAATTTAGATAGCTGGTTAACTAGCTTAGGTATTTGGTTTAGTTAATCGCTGATAGTGATACTCCGTAGACGTAGCGAAATATCCTGGTTCATCCTTGCCCTCTACTCTATGGATACCCATGTAAGTTATAACAAAGCAAATAGACAAGTATCTCTACATCGAGAGACCCAATAAATAGAATATTATTTGACGATACAGTGTCTGTAAATGTTAGGCATAACGTCAGTGTGGACGCATAGCAGGTCGACTAAAGTTTGGGTCCATCGACGGAGAGAACCGCAAACATGAAGACGTATTGTTTCTTTCAGCAAACATTGCGGAGTGCTTCTCTTTCAAACCATATCATGTTAACCATTTTTGTTGGTGCATTCAAGGGAGAACCCGACGGTGGCAATCATCTTTAATTCACCAATTTAGCCGGTGATGCTGAATTCTCGATGGATCCAACCACCTTTCACTAGTACATGATACGGTAGTTATATCACCGACAGTTTATAGCATCCTGGGTTCACCCATGGACAACCAACGGTGGCCATGGGCTGACCAGGTTCGGAGCTTTGGCGCTAGATTCACCGTTCATCGTGTGGAGTGCGAATGCCATCCTAACTATCGATATTGTATGGCGAGGATCTTCCGTGGAGTTAATTCCTTACTAATATTAGTAACTCAAAGTAGTATAGCGTGTGGTAGTAGCTTAGTCATCTTCCAATCAAACATCTTCATCCGCTGAATTGCGCTCTCCTCACCATCACCTATCATCATTTATTATTTTCACTGCTGCTTTCGTCTAATACCAGTTTACTGGCATTTTCTAACTTCTCTCGATGACAGACCCAAAGACTAGTAAAATGCCCACTGAACTTCAACGATTTCCAGGGTTCCGGTTGGCAAAATTACGCGCGAATACTGTGACTGCTCTGAGCATCCATCCGCCCTATATTAATCGAGGAGCATTGGGCGTGTTCCCTGCTTTTATATAGCCGTCGTAGGGCTACAACGACCATCAATACTACCAAACACATACTATCCTTTATTATCTACAAAATTACAAGAAAAATGTCAGGCCCGGCTTATTATTTATAATTAACGGTCACCTATATCCTAACTATGTGAATAAGCGCCTCGGGGACTCCGTGCTACCTATACTCTGCTTCTGAAACGGCAAATTGCAGTATAATAGCCCAGTTGCTATGTTATTGGCCAACACAATAAGCATACCCCGAAGCTAAATTGCTACACTCTTGGTTGACGCCCCTATTGAGCTGGCGAAAGCGGCTGACGATAATACCATATTTCGCCGCGATTGATTCGCATGTCTCTCCTATAGGTTGGGTTAGCCTCCGCATAGAGGTGGGAAAATAGAAGAGAAAGAAAAGAAACGAATTCATATTATTACCTTCTTGCCTCAAATGCCACTTCTGGCAATTTGGATTTGAACCTGATGCTGTCGGCCCGGGGGGGCCTGCTGGTGTTGTCGTTGCCGTTGGAGTACTGGTCTCGCTCGTTCCCTCCCAGATACGCACGCAGACCGCAGATCCCACCCTTAGATTGGTACACTGCTCATTAACGCCAGGATTATATCGATGGAGCTTAACATCGTTTATTTTGTACCTCGCCTCAATTGCTGCGCAGGTATCACCTTGTTTGACAATATGCCATTTATTACAATTGTCCGGAGAGCCGCTCTGCGTTGGGGCCGGTGGCTCTACCCACTCTTCTAAGATGGTGGTGATAGTCGGATAGCATGAAGAAGGAATAGTCGTTGGACTTGGGAGGATGGGGTCCGCGGGTTTGGGGAAGCAGTAGGGATCCCAATATTCGTCTATACATTCATATGGAAGATCCCAAGAGTGGAGGTGATATTCGTCTTCCTCAAGGCCTTCGTCCCATAGGGTCGAATTGTTCTCCGAGTTAAAGGGACAGAAAGTTATGCGCTCTCTCATGGCGGCAATCATTTCATTGGATGGTATCACAGCCGATACGGTAGAAATACTAGGTGGGTCTGTTGGGAATAACCAGCTGGTGGTGAAATTGACTGAGCTGGTGATAGAGTTCGGGGCCTGTTCCCAGCTGTATGTGCTCGTTGGCCCGGTGCTAACTGAAGGTCCCTTGGGAGCTGAAGGCAAGGTTGGGGTAAACTTGCCAGCCTGTCCAGGTGGCCCGATGCAGATATATTTGCCAACCGCGGAGTGGATGTTCTTGCATTTATACCCTAGGGAAGGGTTCCATGAACGCATCATAAGGTCACTGACACCATCTCCCGCAAGTTTGAGCAAAGAGTTGCAGGTTTCCGTGGCAGTCACTTGATGTATGAGGCACTTTGAAACCTCATCCAGACAAAGTATCTCCCCCCCAGTGAACGACAAGTCTGCAGTAAGAGGAAATCCATTATATACCAAAAGGCGATCAGTGGCGACTGAGAGGCTCTCCGCAATGGAGTTTGGTGTATCTCCAGCCTTTGCCTTATAGGGCTTATCGCAGCTCGGCCTTGTCCGGGGTCAGTACTAGGTGATTTCCAGGATAAGGACGATGTACATGCTTACGTTTCTAAGGGTACCTGGCTTGTACTTGTTCTCGTCACCGGATAAGAAGTTGATATTCCGCAACTTTCCTTCAAAGAGCTAAAGTCCTCGGGGCTGTAACGGCGATTTTCGCGAGACATGTTGATTTCAAGCTGAATAGACTTCATATAGCAGTCTGAGCAAAGCGCCGCCTCTTCCGTTAAGTTCGCCAGTTTGTCTTTACAGAATCCTTCCTTCCGTACATTAATGCGTAAGTTGACGAACTCTTTAGGGGTGGAATTGAGACTACTCATCTTGGAGACAGGTAAGAGAATGCCGATATATAAACTGTTTCGCTAGGTCCAAAGGCGCAAATGCGCCCAGCACCTCGTCTCCATCGGTAATGTTGACCGTACCCTTTCCACATCTTGATAATGCTTGCGAATACATCGACGAAATGGCTTGATCACAACCATCTGTGCATATCTGAGGCAGGTCGGAGGTTAGGATCAGTTCCGATGGGTGGCTAAAAACATCTGAACACTCGCTGATGTTCATAGCCAAAGTTGCTCTACATGCAGCCCGCACAGATGCTGGAAGGTGCCCCGGGCTAGGAATGACAGATAAAGAGGCCGCAAACCCCACAAAGCCAGTAAAGATCTGAAGAAACATTGCGAAGAATTCAAAAAACATCATCATTCCTGCGACACAAATGTCGTATGAATCTAACGGTCCGTGGATTGGATGAAGGAATAAATTGGAAATAGGACAAGATAGGTCAAAAGAAAACTATCTCACGGCGCAAGCAAGCATCCGGAAGTAATGTCGAGGTGCGGGACCCAGGCAACAGAAATATTTGTTTAGATTCAGGTCCTGGATAGCCATGTTGATATCGGATGATTGCGGCTTGTCTTCGGCGGGAAAATGGTGATTCACAGCTTGGTACCTCCACCAACCATCCAACAAGATAGAGACTACCTAGGTACGGAGTACTCTGAGCCACTGCTAGCTAGCGGCATTCTCGGTGGACCGACCCACTGACCGGGTGCCCACATCCATCGCTTTGCTCCGACAGGGATAATAGTTAATTAAAACTTATCTTAAAACCAACGGTAAGCAGCACTTGAACAGGGTTCGGCATCATTATTGACTAACATGGAGACACTATAGCGTCCGACCTTGTCCGGTTCAAGTACGGAGTACAGCTGCATTCCTGGGTTCAACGAAAGGGCGTACGTACAATGTGCTCTAGTCAGGGGCTTGTACATGTTGGGGCCGGCGTCGTTTTCGTGCAGTTGGCCTCGAACGCTGGACTTTGACCATATACCTCATTGACTAAGACCCGAGCCTAGAACTCATCTTTCAAAGTCCTCAGTTGATACAACAACGGGAAGATTCCGCAAATACCCACAAGGCCCAGGATGGAACGACCTCGGACGAAATGACCCCTTAACAGCTCTTCTGTGGTTGTGCATAGAGCTCGTTGCTGTGAGATATATTAAGAACGAAGCATTCAATGCGTCCTTCTGCCTCCTCACTTTGCAGTACTCTCTATTATTACACTTGTTCAACTTCAAGCCAAGTGCTTGTATCTAAATATGTACCACTCCTTCTTTTCGTTCAACGCATTTGCCAAAGTTTTTATAGTTCTTGTCTCTTTACTCTCGATCGTCTTTGGCCAACAGGGCTTTGATTGTGATACGGAGAACCCATGCAAAGTTGGCTGCTGCTCAAAATCAGGCAGCTGTGGGTTTGGACCCGACTGGTGTAGTCCAGAAAATTGTATTGGCACCTGTGATGCTGTTGCGGAATGTGGCAAGTATGCCGCTATCCCAGACTCAGAATGCCCCCTGAATGTATGCTGCAGCCAGTGGGGATTCTGTGGCACGACCGAGGAATTTTGTCAAGTCTCCTCTGCGCCCGGTAAAGGTTGCCAGAGTAATTGCGGGAAGCCGGATCGAAAGAAATGCAGCGCCAACTGGACAAAACGGCGAATAGCTTACTACGAAACATGGGCAGATACCCGAGAATGCGACCCTTTCAGGCCTGAGGATATCCCAGTGAAAGCCCTCACTCACCTCAATATTGCGTTCGGTGGAATTAAAGACTCGAAAATCTCCATTGATGACTCGGAAATGATATCTCGAATTGTTAACCTGAAACGTCGCAACCGATCACTTAAAGTGTTTATTGCTGTTGGAGGATGGGCCTTTAGTGACCCAGGTCCGCGATTTTACCCAATTCCTAGAGATTTTATGGGCATGTTCTGATATACTCTATAACAGGACCAACGAGGACTGCATGGTCCGATATGGCTGCGGATAGGAACTCTCGCGGCACTTTTGCATCGAGTGTCGTGGATCTACTCGAAACATACGGCCTAGATGGTATTGACCTCGATTGGGAGTATCCGGTGGCTGGTACGTATTACTCCTTCCTTCGGAGCCCATATCCCTATACCAATTTACACATTATGTTGATTGTGATTCTTCTATCAGATGACCGTGGAGGTAGCCCAGATGATTTTCTCAACCTATTCCATCTTGTCGCCGCCCTGCGAAAAGCCTTTAACTCTCACAACCCTGCATGGGGTATTTCTATGGCAATTCCCGCAAGTTACTGGTACCTTCAGCATTTCAATCTTGCCAGCCTACAAGGCCAGGTCAGTTGGTTCAATCTAATGAGGTAAGTTGAACATAGGTTATCTGTGCACGCAGTATATATCACTCAATTATTAATCTCTTATTTAGCTATGACATCCATGGAAAGTGGGATAGAGACAATAAGTACACGGGGCCCTATGTTCTTGGGCACACCAATGTTACTGAGATCCAGGATGGGCTGGATCTTCTGCGAAGAGTTGATGTCGATCTGCAGAAGGTCAACCTAGGTATCGGCTTTTATGGACGGTCTTTCACATTGGCCGATCCTAAGTGCAACACACCAGGTTGTATCTTTCGCGATGCCGGCACAAGGGGGGAGTGCTCCGGTGAACCAGGCATTCTTACATTCAAAGGTACTGTTGCATTTCCCATGGCATTAGTTTATTACCAAATGAGAAAATTATTGACCCCCATTCATTCTAGAGATCATGGCTCGTCAAAAGCGACTAAACGAGAAAACCATTCATTACGATGAAGAGGCTGGGGTTAAGTATATGGTATATGATGAGACTCAATGGGTCACTTACGATGATGCAGAGAGTTTCGGAAAGAAACGTGAAATCTTGGACAACGACTGCCTTGGGGGAGTCATGATATGGGCAATAGACCAAGATACTAACGATTTTCAAGCGCTCTCTGGTCTTCTTGGTGACGACTTTGTCTCAGGCTCTCTCCTAGAAGGAGGAAGTTTGAGCGATGATGAGAAAGCAGGACTGGCCAGTGACCTTGGCGGACTTACGGGTGACGGATGCTATGTGACGTTTGGCTGTGCAGGGGAGGACGGCCACGGTAGATTGAGTAAATGCAACCCCGGTGATATACCCGTTGCGCGGGTTCATTCTCCTCGCGAGGCAGACATAAATCTCTACGGCCTTCTCTCTCACGAAGCAAGTTACTGTCCGAAGGGAAAGTGGAAAACTGTATGTTGTTCCGCGAAAAGCCCAGCGACGAACTGCGAGTGGGTTGGCCAACCGCATAGGGACTGGAAACCCTGCACTGGAGGGAAGGGGACCGATACCTGCGGGCCTTCACGGTACGAACTCATAACAGATACCGCTATTACCGAAACAGGGGAGAAATTTTGTTCAAGCGGAGCTAGATCACTTTGCTGCGATGCGGCCCCAGATCTCGAGCAGTGTCATTGGACTCATTGCACGCAGTTTGGTAACTGTCCACTGGGTGAGAAGCGGATTGCAATCCGCGGCGACAAAGAAGGAGGAGCATCATGTCGCGATGGGGAATGGCAAAACTTCTGCTGTGCTACTAAAGGTAAGTAAGAGAGGCCCTCTGAACCCCCTATCGTCTTCACTCTTCATGGGACAGATAGCATTAACACTTATATTAGGGGCCCCTGAGAACTGTCAATGGAGCCCGGAGGTAGAGCCTTCGCGTTTAGAGGACGGAGTCACGGTTATTAAATTTCCAACCGCGCAAATGTGTTCCATCACACGATGCAAATCGACTCAAGTTACGTTTGGGAAGTCGATGTTACCAGAGCGGACTGGTGGCTCTCCCTCCCCCTGTGGTTATTTCTATGAAGGAATTCAACATCGGTTATGTTGCGATCCTCTCGCCGAACTCGATTTACCCTTTGATGTTAAGAAAATATTCCCGCATCCTATCGGCGATGATGTTATTTATCATTACTCTGATAACTATGGGAATAATGACCGTGACCCAAACGGCCCAGGGGAGACGGATGTAGGCGATGATCCCTACGGCTTTATTGTTCTTGATGGCGATCAAGACGCTCTTCAGGGCAATTTCCCCAGAGACTTTGTATTTGTCCACAAAGATGATGGGACAGGAAATCCCCTAAGGAGACGTGAGACCCTCACCCGTGATGATCCCGATCTAATGTCCTGGGTATTTGAACATGAGGAATCTGAGCACCTAGTATACTGTCGTAATGGCCGGGGGCAACATTGTGAAAAAATATTCAGCGGAGGGGCCGCTGATACTATCATTGGGCTTCCGCGGCACATTGGGTCGGGCCCATATGCGCGCGTTGTCTCCATGGAGCCTGTGGACAACAGTGAGCTACCCAAGTACCATATAAGGAAACGCTCAGCGGAGGCACATAACTCTACTGTTTACAAGTTGCTCTTCGACTACAATTTTCAGGCGATTCGCCGATCAGATTCGAGAGTGAATATCCGGATTGACTATACCAACCTTGTTCCCTATTGGGATGAGATGACAGGCAAGGAGTCTGAGACAGGATCAATGGAGAGACGTGCTTTGCGCCATGAGAAACGCTGGTGGGGAGGCTATACGGAATGGATAGAGAAACTCTCGAAGGTCCGCGCGTCAGATGAAGGCAAGTTACCACTCTCGATCCATAAACGGATGCTTCTTTACCGCCGAAGAGCACAGTGCGCAAGAGGAAACACTGTCCTCAAAGCAGGGCTGGACGTCACTCTTGACGCCAAGTTTGATATGAATGCTAGGTGGGCGTATTATGCAGAGGGCACAATCATACCTCTAGCTATCGACAACGTCTATACATACTTCGAACTAGAACCTGAAGCTCAAGCAATCATTGAAATTGATGGAAGTGCCGAGATGGAGTATAAGAGTCAGCGGATAAAGATTATTGATACCCTCTCATACCCTGGCTTAGCCATCAAAGGCATTGCAGCGATTGGACCGACGTTGGACATATATGGCTCCATGGCGGCTGGTGCTAAACTTGCCGGGACACTCAAAGCAGGCGGGAAGATCAAGTTTCCGAAATATGAGTTGTATTTCCCGCAGACAGAGGACGCGGAGAGGTACCAGAAGTTCCCTACTCCCCGAGAGGAAGACGAGCAAAGAGCTGGGGGTGTTGATACGATACCCATCTTGGACGCAAGCGTTGAAGCGAATGTTCACGTCGATTTTATCATTACACCCGAGGTTAATTTAGGTATCAAAGTTAACGCCCCTTCCATCAAGGGACCGGTATTGGATGCTCAAATAGTCGCATTCGTAAACAATACAATGCGTTTTGAGGTGCAGGCGAATGCAAATGGGGGAATTGAACAACCGCCCGCTGCTTCTTATAGTATTTTTATCAAATACTTTTACAATTTTGGTGAGCATTCAATCTGCCCAATCTTGTCTACACTATATTTTCCGCTAACACAAAACCTAGGATATGGTGGAAGAGCTCTGTAAGTACTCAGGGACCCGAAGATTCGAGTTTCATCGTTCTAATTGGATATCGTATATATAGCCTCAAATGGCTTGGAGGGCATAGATTGAAGCGTAAGCACACTTCCATTGCTCTCAATCTCTGAAGGCTTTTCTATTCAAATAATTCCCCGTCCTTGATTCAGAAGCTGACAATATCACTAGCTCGAACAATTTGGCCCGGTCTTGGTCGTCAAATTGTTTTATTCGAGCATCATGGCTCCACGGCTGTTTCGAAACGAAATACATTAACTTTGGACAGCTATGAAACCGACAGATTCATGCCTTTGTACAGTAGCAATTCCACGACCCGTCGTCTCAGCAAGAGGGGAGAAGGCCCAGCTGAGGTTCCGTCGTTTGGCAACAGTCTCAAGAGTTTCTTCAACTGCAATGATAAAGGCCAGTGCTCCACTGGTGGTTGCAATGGCGATGCTTGCGATTGGAACCCTTCTAAACAATCTTCACTTTCTAAACGTGATGATACTAATAATGACGATGAGGACCCCGTGGATGTTGATCCGGTCCAAAACTGTGTGAATTCAATTCCTGCGATGATGTATAATTGCAAGTGGTTTCCAGACGAGCACACTGGATCTGGGGTGTTCCCAGGTATCTGCCGCAACATTCTGCAATATTTCACGGATAATGGCCTTGGTTCAGGCCCTCTTCAGGCAACCTTCAGTAACATAGGGAGCTCAACAGAAGGAGCCAACAGAAACTTTGCCTGCGGGTCTCGTTCCTGGCATTCTTATGAGATCAATGATCCCAACACAAACAATTTGATAACGGTCACCGAGACTTGGTCGCAACGGTGTGCGCGGCAATCGAATACTTTCGCTGATCTATCCCAAAAGCCGCATGGCAAACCTGGGAACAAGAACTGGTTTAGTTGCGATGAGTTTCCATTTAACTCACTAAAGGAAGGCGGCGCGGGTGCCCAAGTTGACTGTGTTCCTGGATACCAACAGGAGATGCAGTCGAATCTGAACAAATTGCCACGAGGCTTGGAGCAAGAAGTGACCTGGACGGACAGCCAAGGACAAACC
The DNA here is from genome assembly GCF_000150975.2 of Nannizzia gypsea CBS 118893. NCBI lineage: Eukaryota > Fungi > Ascomycota > Eurotiomycetes > Onygenales > Arthrodermataceae > Nannizzia > Nannizzia gypsea. The sequence continues at coordinate 1,326,343 of NW_003345197.1, forward strand.
CGAACAGCATTCAAGCTTTGGTCTAAAGACTGGCAAGCCTCGGCGGCGGTGGGCACCAGACGCGACCCGAATAAGGATACAGCATGGAACTGGGAGCTCAATAACGAGAAGTCGTTTACTTTTCACCTTTTTAATTCAGATTCACTTACAACCACCACGGGCGGAACGTATGAAGTGTTCAACCACAAGCTGAAAGATGTTGCCAGCGGCAAAAATCCTACAGACGACATAAACATCGTGGTCGCCGCAATGAATACCTTTGATAACAAGAAATATAGAATGCCAGGCGCCAACGCTTGGTGTCACAATGTTGGAAATCCTTTCAGGAATCACGAATTATGGGGAAATGCTGGAGGCCGGTTCATTCGGATTGTAGAGTAAGTTAAGAATACTCTCCCCTTCCAAACTTACCCATGGTGTAATATGTGTCCTAATTTGCTTCACTAGGTGCACTGTTGCATTTGATAATGGTGCTGTGTCGGGGAAAAGGAGAAGAAATGAGGAGCCAACAACAGAGGAGTTGTTTAACATAAAGAGTAAGCATGTTCTTCTTTCTATCCACGTTTAGTCTGTTTCTGAACAACCTCAGTGCTAATGTATATCACTTTAGAAGTGACACTCATAGAAGGCGGAGCTGAGTTTGATATTCCAATAGATAGCTAGCATATTCCTAGTTGACAAGTAGTTTAATTACTTGCCCAGCCATCACCACTACTAACATAGTACTCTTCAATTGTTTCTTCCAGCAGCCCTTCAGCCAGCTGCTGGCCATCAGACCAGTCTGCGAGTTGTTGCACCACCAAACTAGCCTTATCTCTAATTCGATATGGTAGAATCTCACCTAGATGGTTAATCGCAAGAAATAGAACCCAGCCATCCTCACATGCCTCTCGATCAGCAATAAGAATAAGGAGTACTTGCTCCTGTTCTAGCCCTCCATCTTGGAATACCTCTGGGCAAGGCTCATGGCGCCACGGGCTATCAGACTCGCCATCTAGTATACCGGGACAACGCATCAAGATATGGGGTAGGAACCTCGGTACTATATCAGCCGGTGCTACATAAAGTCCATCTTTTATCTCCTCATCCTCGCCCTCGTAAAGAGCAGCAAACTCCTCTCTATTATCGAATATAGATATTGGGTTATCAAAATCATCGGTATGCGGATCGTCGTCCCCTTCATAAATGGATGCCTTCCACAGTCGCTGGTGAGCCTGATCTGCCGTATCTTGGCTAGCCTTGTCGTTCTTGTGGCCATACCAAGTACGAACCCAAAAGCTCCTACTTAGTCCACTATCATTAGAGGAGCGTTCGAAGTTCGAAAGGAGGTCCCGAGGAATATAATCAAGGTATTCCTCTTGGTCCCTTCGAAGGAAATATTCCTATAAAAGCATAGTTCCTCGGTTAATAAAGTGCCTTGGTGATATCAACAGAAAAGGGAGGACCTCTCTACATTTCGGTCATATTTCCCTAACCCAATCCACTTTTCGACAAGCACCCGTTTCTGCTCATGTTTTGATAGTGATGATGCCGGATCCCAGTTCTCCTGTTGGTCTTCCGGGTTAGATTGTTTGATAAACAGAGAAATCCCCAACTCACAGCAACGAATTGATCAAAGGCAAGAAGCCCAAATGGAATATCAAGTGACTCGGACATATTCCGCAGCGGTAATTGTATGCCTGCAACTGATCTAGTTTGATTCTTGGGGTGGAGTAGGTGATATAAATAGTGTGCGCTTAGGAAGTTTTCGGGTTTTTGAAGCTGCAGCCCAGTAGTTAGCCCTTGTATATATGTGAGTTTTTATACCATGGCATGAGTTAACTATATGTAAGTTTGTTTTGATAGTGCGCTGGGTTCAAGCTCCACTAGTTAACTAGTTAACTAGTTATTTAGTCAGCAACGGCTCCACAGATAAAATCTTATCAGCATTATTAGTGAGAGCTATATGCGTGGGAAGGTCAACGGAATTTACAGCCTATATTGTAACTTTTTATATCTTCAAGGTTGAAGGTCCACGACCATTGTTTTCGCATCCTTTGACCGATGCACTGCACACAACAGGGTATTCTCTTGAGCCAAAAAAGGCTATAACACCGAGCAGGGCGCTCAATGTTGTTCACTTTGCTTCTAGACCATACCATTTTGCATTTACTAGAAGTTCCCTGCTTCTTCTATTACTGTGGACAACAATGTGATGTCACGGTTACAGTGTGTGATATCAGCCTCTGAAACGCTTCTCGGAAGTCCTTTGCTGCTATCTCAAGCCCGCACAGTATCTACCCCTGTCTCGTTCTCCATTCGGTCAGACTATTTTAAATCAGGTGTCCAGTCTATACCCAGCAAAGCCAGGGAGAGTGACTTATATTCCCATGGGGGAGGACATACGCTGCATATGCCTGACTTGATCGAGATACCTGGAGTCATAGTACGCACAAGGAACAGAGTGGGAAGAAGGATCATGGACTATCAGGCAACAGTAAGAGCTTACAGGCCACTAGTTACGGCTCACGCTCCCCGGACAACGTTGGCCCGGTCGCCTCGATGGTTCGTTGGAAGGAAATGAGGACTGGTGACTGTTAGATCCTCAGCCGTCTATAAGAGTCTGGGTGTTCAGCACTGAAGTGGTTCTTTTCACTGCTCCTATCTCGTTATCCCTCACTAGAAAAAAAACCGGCCCTCTACAGCTTCATAAAATGATTGTCAAAAAGTGTGCGGCGGTCCTGCTTCTCTTGAGCATCCCAAGCGTTCTTGCAAGAAATGGGAAGCTCAGAAGAGATGAGGAGCCAAAATATACACACAGTCCTGATGCCACGCCATACTGTACTTGGTGGTATGATAATGATGGGTCAATTGCGTGCAAGGACATTCCTGCTAGCTGGTCTATAACACTGGCAGATTTCCGCCGATGGGTGAGTAGCCTTCCTCTCTTAAGCTTTAATTCTAGGAGAAGAATGGGACTAATAGTTGTTTATCAGAATCCATCTATCACCGAGACTTGCGGTAACTTCCTGAAGGACACATCTTATTGCGTGGAGGCATTCAATGAACCAACGCAGACATCGAGCCCTCCGCCTGCTGCTACCACCACCGCGGCAGGACCGCCAGGCCCAACACAGCCTGGACAGCACAAAGATTGTAACAGATGGGACCAGATTAACGCTGGCGATTCGTGTCCAACATTCATCAACAAATATCCTGGCCTGACGCTTAAGGATCTGATCACCTTTAACACGGGTATAGGGGAACAATGTGAAAACCTTTGGGCAGGTTATTACGTAGGTTATTCTCATCCATAAACTATCAAGGAATTCGGGCTGACTATAAGCGGTAGATCTGTACGGGCATTGCTGGCTGGGCCCCAGCAACAACAACAAAAACAATGCCAGCAACACCTACGGCCACAAATGGCATCACTACTCCAACCCCTGTCCAGCCGAGAATTGTCGACAACTGTGACTCTTTCCATAAAGTTGAGCCAGGAGATGGATGTGCGGCCATAACCTCGAAATACCATATTAGCCTGGCCCAGTTTACCAAATGGAATCCTGGAGTCGGCAAGAACTGTGAATCTATCTGGCTAGGATATTATGTTTGCGTCTCTGTCCTCGGTGATACCCCGTCTTCAACCCCAACCCCAACCCCAACAACCACGACATCTCCAACAAAGCCTACAAACGGAGTATCGACACCAACACCAGTCCGACCCGGCATTACAAATAACTGTGAAACTTTCCATGAGGTAGTCTCAGGTGACTACTGTGCCGCAATTGCCCAGAAATATAGCATTAGTCTTTCTCAGTTCAATAACTGGAACCCAGACGTTAAAGCCGACTGCAGCGGCCTGTGGGCTGGCTATTATGTTTGTGTGAAGGTGATTGGTAGTAACCCAACGCCAACAACCTTGCAAACTACTACTACTACCAAAGGCAATGGCGTGGTAACGCCCACCCCAACTCAACCTGGGATGATAAATAACTGCAAGTCCTTCTATAAGGTAGCCTCCGGGGATAGCTGCGCATCTATTGTATCCAAGGCCAAAATCTCCTTGGGCAAATTCTACTCTTGGAACCAGGAGGTTGGGAAAAACTGTGAAAATCTCTGGCTGGGCTATCAGGTGTGTATTGGGGTGATTTAGTTCGGGGAAGGATGAATGATCTTTGGCCAAGGACCTAAATGTTTATCCTCCTGCTCCCGCATTCCAACCTTTGGTTTCCGCATAGGCATCAGTAGTCCGACGGAGCTCATTCCTAGATAGATGTCGAGATAGCTATTATTATTATTATTATCTATTTACACATCTATTTCTCTCCTTTTCCAGTGCTTAGTAAGACGCTAAGGTATTCACTGCCTACTCCATTATATCTTATAGAGGTTATATTATATAACGTCCACCGACTTCTGTACCGGAAATATGTAAATTAGTAATACTGTTGGAATTAGACTTCCGTATGGGCGGTAGAATCCATTGGAAATTCGGGTGGGATAGGTAAATGGGCGGCCGCTTGGTTCTTAGGTAGGTGGGAATCAAATTTATCCATCCATTTATTTGAAATCGGAAAATTGGTATTCCGAAGGTATTACTTGGAGCCTCCCGAGGTCAGATCCGCCGTGAGAACGAGTGGGCCGAAGAGTACTCCGTAAGCTTGCCTCCTTCCCCTCTCCTACCATCTTAATCGCTCAAATTCCGGTATGGCCGCAATAACACATCACGTGCTACCCACGGCCCCTTCCCGCTATGTGGATACGGCGGGATGACTAAGCAGCACATGACCTCGTCATCCCCCAAACCCCAGAAGTGGAATTCAAAGCAACCGCAAGAAAAAAGAACGACGCCAGCGACGCAGGCAAGCATCATCGTCACCTAAAAAAAAAGTCACCCTCGCAACACCCAAGCCATCCGAGCTGTCAACTCAACCCGCCAGTTGGCCGGCATCCAGCATCCTCTCGCAGCCAACCACAGCGTCTCAGCAGCCCCAGCCTGACAAGCCTCGAGTGGAACACCTGCACCAAAAGCGATCACGCTCGCCTCGCCCTTCTTTGCCTTCGTTTTCCCTTCAGTCATCGGATGCACCTCCAACCCCCGTTGTCATCAACCACGAACGGGTTTCCATCTCCATGCCCACATCGCACTGCAGAGCCGCCCCCCCTGACCTGATCTAACCTCCGCTCTGTCGTCTCCGCCGTGTTACATAACGCCCATTACTCCGTAATTCTTTCGTTTACCTTTAAGCCGGAGTCCTAGGGCTGCTTCTGGCACGCCCTGGTCTTAAGCCGCCACAATTCCTCCATCACTCCAACCCTCAACCTCCTCCGCTTCCATACCTCTGCAGTCGATCCAGACATCCCGGCAGTCGTCTGAACAGTCCTCTTCGCTCTTCGACGCCGACCGAGACAAATCAGGCAGCCAGCGGACCCCGTCTCCTACCCCGTCAGAGTCCAACTTCTCCGTCTGGTCAGATTCCGGTGATATTGCAGACCAGCTCGCTGACGAGGAAGACCCCTTGCGTCTTCGGTTAAGAAGGTCTCTCGACCTCCAGGTGTTTGGAAAGTCTGGTCGACCGAATTCAACTCAGCCAAAACGGGTTCGCTACGAGGAAGACGAAGCTGGGGAGGAGCATACGCCTTTCGTCGACAACGGAGACCTAAAAGAGGCCGTCCGAATTCCTGAACCAGGCCCAAGGACCATTTCTAGAGCAGAGAGGCTGCTGGCTTCCATCATGTCGCCCCGGGATGGCAGGGCCAAAACCCATGGCCTCGTTGGGAAGCCATTGTTGTATGTTTTCCTTGGTTGTCCTATAATTACTTTATGCTGTTTTTTAGGAACAGTGCTGACAAGGAGTAAAGGTACTTTACTAGCATTTTCGTGTCGTTAGGCGTCTTTTTATTTGGATATGATCAAGGCGTTATGTCCGGCATTATTACGTATGTCCATCGTGATGGCCTCTTTGCTCCCAAACATCAAATCCGACTAACAGGCGTAGGGGTCAATATTTTAAAGACTATTTTAACCAGCCAACTCGTGCAGAGATCGGCACAATGGTAGCCATCCTTGAAGTTGGAGCATTTATATCCTCGCTCCTCGTGGGGAAAATCGGCGACATAATCGGTCGACGACGAACTATTCTCTACGGCTCCATGGTCTTCTTTGTCGGCGGTGCCTTCCAGACCTTTGCTACGGGAATCCCTATGATGCTTGTAGGGCGTATCGTAGCTGGTCTGGGTGTCGGTGCCCTCTCCACGATTGTTCCCGTTTATCAATCCGAGATCTCCCCACCTCACAATCGGGGTCAACTTGCCTGTATTGAGTTTACGGGGAATATTTGTGGGTACGCTGCCAGTGTCTGGGTTGACTACTTCAGTAGCTACATCCAGAGTGACCTTTCTTGGCGTCTGCCATTATTCCTCCAGTGCGTCATGGGTGCACTCCTCGGCTTTGGAAGTTTGATCATCTGCGAATCTCCTCGGTATGTCTCCAGCATTTTCGCCTTAACCGTGCGGGTTTTAAGCCTAACAATTAGTGAAACAGGTGGCTCTTGGACCAGGACCATGATGAAGAAGGAATGGTCGTCATTGCCAACTTGTACGGCAAGGGAGACCTTCACAACGACAAGGCTAGACAGGAGTACCGTGAAATCAAGACCAATGTCCTCGTCACTAGGCAGGAAGGCGAGCGGACATACAAAGACATGTTCAAGCGCTACTACAGACGCGTCTTTATTGCCATGTCTGCACAGGCCTTTGCCCAGCTCAACGGTATCAACGTTATCTCATACTATGCTCCCCTTGTGTTTGAATCTGCTGGCTGGGTTGGCCGTGATGCCATCCTGATGACCGGAATTAACGGTATTACCTACCTGCTCTCCACCATCCCACCATGGTACCTAGTTGATAGATGGGGTCGCCGACCAATCCTCTTATGGGGTGCTATTTTGATGATCATATCGCTTTCTGCCATGTCCTACTTCATCCACCTCAACGTCTCCTACACCCCAGCCCTGACCGTCATATCTGTCATGGTATACAATGCTGCCTTCGGGTTCTCGTGGGGTCCCATCCCATGGTTGTACCCCCCAGAAATCCTTCCGCTCAGCATCCGTGCCAAGGGTGCTAGTTTGAGTACTGCAACGAACTGGGCATTCAACTGGCTTGTTGGAGAACTTACTCCTGTGCTCCAGGAGGCCATTCACTGGAGACTCTACCTCATGCATGCGTTCTTCTGTGCCTGCAGTTTTGTCGTCGGTAAGTTTATCCTACTTCAATGACTAATATCATGGATCAGTTTGTAACTTACTCTCTTAGTCTACTTCCTTTATCCTGAAACTAGTGGCGTTCGCCTCGAGGACATGGAACTTATCTTCGACGATGCTCCATCCGCTGCCCCTACTCCAGCTACCCAAGCCGAGCGCGGCTCTCTCATGGGAGGCGTTGGCTCGCCGTCATCATTCGACATCCGACGCGGCAATGAGGCAGGAGGACCATCTATTCCTACCCTGCATCTCAACCCGCCCACTCCTAGACCTGGTTCCATGGCTGGGAGGCTGAAAAAAGCCTCTGAGGGTTCCCCACATCTCCGCCCAGCGAAAGCAAAGGCGGCATTGGAGCATGGATTTCCAACCTTATCAACCGCGGTAAGGACAAGAGGAACACAGGCGATCACAGCCAGTATCGTCAGCTCGGACAGCATGAAGAAGAGTAAATATAAATCTCCTTTTCTCATCTTCATCTTTATAGGCGTTTGCATATAGGTCGCATCGAAGCTCGATAGAAAAGCAATATGCTTGCTTACCTTTTGGATCGGTTGCTTTCATTTGTTAAGGATAAGGCACTCGCCTCCACCATTCATCTCATCAATATCATCATATATCATAATCATATATAACCATCCCATCTACCCATTCCACCCTTTTTTTTAACATTTCCTTTTACAAACTGTTGTTATACCAGCTTTTCGGCACCCCTAGTGAAACTGGGTTTCATGTGGGAATAAATGTATGCTTACCTTTTTCTTTCTCTTTTTCCTTTTCTTCTGTGTCTATATCAATCATCATCACCCTCTCTCTTGACTCTCGGGAATGAGGTATACCTTTACCGGCATCGTCTTTCTTCGGTTGATCATGATCTTCACACTATATATATGCGCACACGCACAAACGCACACAACCACACAATGTCCTTATAAAGAGCTTATCGGGGGTGGTATAATATGGCGACTCGAATAGACGTGGGCAACTATGAATAACTTTTTTTACATTTCTTTACATGCCCGTCGTGGATATATATATAATCCCTACTGCTCAGGAGGCAAGGGTAAGCTTCCTCCCATGTCGCAGGTTCAGGGGTCGGGCTGGTTTCAAGCTCTGGAGGGCGGACGGAGGCAAAATACACATCGGTAGTTATATAGAGAGAAACTCACCGGCAGCTATGTAGTATATACTTGGTGCAATAGAAGAATGCCTCGCTCTCATCTCTCTATCTATCCTCAACCTAGGTAGCTATCAATCTATATATCCTGTAGCTGCCTGTACTTTTGATGTATACTATCACGTGACTCTAACTGCCCACCTTCGACTTTTCTTCTTCTTCTCCTGCAGCTTTTCTGCTCTCGCTGCAGCTTCTATCGACCATTGTTTCACTTCTGCATCTTCTGCATATCGTGCATCTTCTTCATCTTTCATGCTGTCGCTTCTCGTGCGCTTTCGTTACTGCGACCGCTCAACGCCGTACGTGGCCTCATCTTGTCTCCGCCCTTAGAGTTCCGCCATCAGCCCCTTTTTTCTATTTCTAGCTCTGCCTTAGCCGCAACTCTGTGTCTGGGATCCCAAGCCACTTTTCTTCTTCCTCTTCGCCTTCGACCGGGAACCAGAGACACATTTCGCTTCTGTTTCTTCTGCTTCTTCAGCTTCTTCAGTTCTTCTTCACTCCCATTGCAAGCTTGCTGGAAGGGTTTGTTTCCGTTCTTTCGTTAAGAGGGATGTTTTAATCGAGTCGTGGTGGTTCTTCTTCCTTTTCAGCCACTACTTGTTCTATCTATCCCATTTAAAATAACTTGTCAGCGGTCTTTTCATTTCTCTTCTTTCTATCTAATTCCAATTTAATATCTTTTACGACCGGCCGGACTGGCTCTTCGTTGGCTTCCCAAGAATGGCGGCCGACGATAGAGCGTTTGCTTCTGGCTCCTCGCCGAACGCAGAAGTGCGGAGGAGAAATGTGCCTGGTGCAGAGAAGAGCGGCGCCAATGTCCCGATTCCCAGCATTGAAGTCGACGGCAAGAAGCTGAAGGAGAAGGTATGGCAGTTCTCTTGCAACGGGATTAGAGGCTCGGGTGTGACGTGCTAACGTGTCATTTTTTTCTCCTTGCACAGTCCCCTTCCTTCTGTGAGGTTCTCGATGACCTCGAAGTGTTCATTGCCCCATTGATCTTCACCGTTCTGGCCTGCTTCACTCGCTTGTGGCGCATTGGTCTTTCGGACATCGTTACGTGGGATGAAGCTCAGTAAGAACCCGAGACCGACGCTCTCATGTGCTGTACATATTCTGGGTTGGATGGTTGCTGATATACGCTGCGTCACTTTAGTTTCGGAAAGTTCGGTTCTTACTATATCAAACGGGAATTCTACTTCGATGTTCACCCTCCGCTGGGTAAAATGCTTATTGGATTGTCGGGTTTCCTGGCTGGTTATAATGGTTCTTTCGAGTTCAAGTCTGGCGAGAAATACCCACCGGAAGTCAACTACACCTTCATGCGTGTATTTAACGCCTTCTTCGGTATCATGTGCATCCCGCTTGCATACTATACCGCTCGAGAGCTTAAATTCCGCCGTCCAGCCGTCTGGCTTATTACCCTTATGGTGCTTTGCGAAAACTCCTACGCTACGATTTCTAGGTTCATTCTTTTGGATTCTATGCTTCTTTGCTTCACCTTCACCACTACCCTTTGCTGGGCACGATTCCACCGACTTCGACATGATAGCTTCTCCCCCGAATGGTATATCTGGCTTATCTTGACCGGCTTGAGCATCGGATGTGTCTGCAGTGTAAAATGGGTTGGACTCTTTTGCACTGCCTTGGTCGGTCTTTATACCATTGAAGATCTCTGGCACAAGTTTGGAGATCTAAAGATGCCAACGGTATTCATCCCTTTCTTGCCTTGCCTATTACGTTATGCGGTGACTAACTAAAATATATAGACGGTCCTTGCTCACCATTTAGGAGCCCGTGTTTTTGGTCTGATCATTGTACCATTCCTGGTGTACATGTTCTCCTTCTATATCCATTTCCTTGTTCTTGAGAACTCTGGTACTGGTGATGCTCAAATGAGCTCTTTGTTCCAAGCTAATCTGAGAGGAACCAATGTTGGAAAGGACAGCCCTCTGGAGGTTGCCATTGGATCGAAAATCACAGTGAAGAATATGGGATACGGAGGTGGCCTGCTACACTCTCACGTTCAGACTTACCCCGAAGGCTCGGGCCAGCAACAGATCACTTGCTACCACCACAAAGACTCGAACAACGAATGGTTTATCTACCCAAACCGCACTCAGCCAGATTATAATCCAGAAGGCCCTATCGACTTCATTGGTGATGGAGACGTTATTCGTCTCATCCATGCTCAGACTGGCCGCAACCTACACTCTCACACCGTGCCAGCTCCAGTCACCAAATCTCAGTATGAAGTATCTGCCTATGGAAACACCACTGTCGGTGACGCCAAGGACCACTGGACTATGGAGGTTGTCAAAGATGTAGCCTCTAGAGACAGGTCGAGAATCAGAACTCTCACCACTGCCTTCCGCCTACGCCATACTGTCCTGGGCTGTTACCTCAGAGCTGGCGGTGTTAGCTTGCCTCAGTGGGGATTTAAGCAGATTGAGACTACCTGCACCAAGGAGAACCGGCCATTGGACGTGTATACTCATTGGAACATCGAGTCGCACGTGAATGAGAGGCGTATGTACTCCCTTTTTTCAGCTTCTTTTCTATAATATAACATAAAACCTGATGCTAACATATCTAATATACAGTTCCCCCAAGTGAACCAGGCGCTTACAAGTCGCCCTTCCTCAAGGACTTTATCCACCTGAATGTTGCCATGATGACTTCCAACAACGCTCTTGTTCCTGACCCAGATAAGCAAGATGACCTTGCATCCAAGTTCTGGCAATGGCCAATCCTTAACGTCGGACTCCGCATGTGTTCTTGGGACGACAACGTCGTCAAGTACTTCCTCCTCGGAAACCCACTCGTCTATTGGGGCAGTACCATGAGTCTGGGTGTTTTCAGTCTGATCGTCGTCTGGTACGTGCTTCGCTGGCAACGTGGCTACAACGAACTCAGCATGGCTGACATTGATCACATCCACTATTCCGGTATCTACCCCATTGTTGGCTGGTTCCTTCACTATCTCCCCTTCATGATCATGGCCCGTGTCACCTACGTCCATCATTACTACCCGGCCTTGTACTTTGCTATCTTGACCATGGCTTTCTGTATCGACTGGTTCACTCAGAAGCTTAACCGGAAGGTCGAGTGGGCCGTCTACTCTGTCCTCTACATCGCTGTCATTGGCCTGTTTGTTCTCTTCAAGGACATTGTGTTTGGTATGGAAGGCTCGAACCAGCAGTGGAAGAGTCTCAACTGGTTGAGCACTTGGAAGATTGCCAACCGATAGACGAGCAGCGGTGTATGTATGAATTCACATCTATCATATCTAGTGCTGGTGAACGAAGTCACCGGCAGATGAAATGAGAGATATTTTCAGACATAGCTTTGCCGTCTTGTTATGACGGTAACGGATCAGGGGGGCTGAGAAGTTGCTCTAGAGAGGCTACGGGCCAGATAAAAAAACGACAGTAAGAGATTGGAAATTTCTGTATTCTAATAAACACTTCTCACTTTTTCCGTTCTATATAAAACAAAAAGAAAATTGGCTCTAATGAAATATTAATCATAAAAATCTACGGATAAGTCCTACCCAAACCGATCCTATCCACAAGCCTACCAGATCTCATAGCCCGCATCTAGTTCTTGGTACTGCTCCGGTTCAGCCGAGGAACAAGCCTGGTCAGGACTGAGATCTGGAAATCATGATCATATTCCCAGGACCCCGCCGGAAACCATTTGCAGCTCAGGACCTTAAATCCTCTTCTCTTCCAATATCCCTCCGTGAGATCAGTCCTAGTTCTAACCCAGAAAGTCAAAGGCGAAGAATCTCCGGGCACTCCCGTTTCTCGCTCCCGCTGTTGTGCAGCAGCATCCAACCTTTCCAGAAGGTCATCCTCTAACATCTGTACACAGCGAACAGCCAACCCTTTACCCTTCAGCGAGTCATCAAACGGCATGACAGAGACACAGGCTGGTTCCCAGTGTTTTACAGCGAGTAAATCCTCCGGCTCTGGGTCGTAACCTATTACACAGATATGATTAGCCAGGATTCCTTTTTATTTGCTTTTTTGTCTGTGGCATGGCCAGTCCGGATCGCAACTTTAGATAACTATAAATCCACGACCATGTGTAATTTTTATAGATATAATAGCTAGGAAGGAAGCATGGGGGGATAGACGTAGCCATACCGATGCCCTTCTCGATGTCGCCGTCTAGTTCTCCCTCGATGGGCCGAATGCCGAGATACGGCTTGAAGAATTTTATCGTCGCACAGGCAACGGGTTCATTGATGTCTATCTCACGCTCCCCTTCGTCGGCTACAGCAGCAGTGCCACTGGTTCCATTGCCGTTGGCATGACCATTTGTACCGTTGGAGTGTTGTTGCTGCCGGCTCTCCTTCGCCTTGTATCTGAACAGGATGACTATTCGACCATGCTTGCCGATCCACGGAATGAACTGCTCTGGGGAGTTGAACCGGCCCTTTTTACCGTCCGAGTTGACAGCGACGCCGTCATCGCGCCTGAATGCGAAGTTGATCAGTCTCTGCACTCGGGGTAGGCATGGATGGCGAAGCAGTTCATCTATATCCAGCATCAAGGAGCCGAACTCCTCGCGGCGCTCTTCAGACGACGCAGGAATCACTGCCATGGCTCTTCGGGATGTCGACTGATCGATGGACGAAGTTATGAAAAGAGTATGGCCAGTTGTTGGTAGTTAAATAAGAGGCAACTGAATAGATAAATGGCGAATTGAACTCTCGGGTAATTTAGGTAATATGGGTATGGCGGCTTATCAGATGGAACGTACCCCTACTTACGGCGCGAGGGGCTTATATATAGGTTTTTACTACGGTCCTTGACCTCCTGCGATCGTGACTCATGGCAAAAGAAGCTGCTATCGAGTTAACTATCTTGCTGAATACGAAGGCTTTAACACAGGAAACCCCGTTAAGTCCGTCTCGTGGCGTTTGCATCGCTTTCAAGGCGGATATAAACTGATAACTCGAGATTGTGGGCTGTAGTTGCAGAAAAGGGTATGTTTGCACCCTTCGGGCCTCGGGAAGGCAAAGGGCGTGCGGCTCGCGGGCGTTAGAGGCGGGTGGAATTACGAGTCGCAATGGGGCAAAGTCGGCTGAGATGCAGGCGGAATTGAACAGCCTTAGAGGTCAGTAACAGCCGTGGAGAGCAAATAGGGTCCCCCCACGTCGAGGGATAGAAGATATCTTATCAGATGGAGGCGATGCAAACACTCGGTAACTCTATTGCTCCCACAGGCACCATGGAAAAGCCGTTACTGGTCATGATAAAGACAAAGATGAAGGAAGTAGACAAGGTTTATTTAGCTAGTTAGTTAAATTTGGCTACAGGTGCTCGTTATCCTTGTTACATGCAACTATGGCGATGATAGCGACCATGCTATCATGATTCGTTTTTAGCCTGTATAGTGATAACTAACTAATATTACGCAGCCAGTAATTAAAGAGATAGTTATTTTAAATAGCACCTTTTTATATGGGTAATACTTTATATACCGTAACTACCTAAGCACCTCCCTCTTCCCTTAAGGATACTTACTTTCTCTTCCCGGGCCTCTCTCCGTACCTCTCCCTATACCTCTCCTTATGCCTCTCCCTAGGCCTCTATCTAGGCCTTTTACTCTCTCTAACTACGAAATTCATCGTCCGCCATAGAAACAGAGCTTGAAAGGGTAAGCGATATTCAAGGTAGAAGCCTCCGTGTTGACTTGAGCAAACGCCTTCATTTTGATTGGACTTGAGGATGTTGACGCAGCGAACGCTCTTGCGCCTGCTGAGTTTCTCTCACGGCTAGACGGTCAGTAACGTGCTTCAGGCATGTTCAATGCTATAGTTATATGTAACATACCTCCAAAGAGTTGCTAAATTTTATAGTCCATTTGGGACGGCGAAAGGTCAGCTTCGATCAGTGCAGCGACTATATACTAGTACCCTTTAACCCAGCCCTTCTCTCCTTGGTTACGGGTTGGCGACGGAAATAACGAGAGTAACCTCGTAGAAAGTCTGTTCCTTTCGCTCATTTCTTATGAATTATAGGTAAAGTTAATATCTTCGTCCTATTCCTCGCAAAGCACGCCGTGCGGAAGGGGTAAGGAGAAGCTAATAACAACTTGGTTCGCCAAAAAACTCACGCCCATATGGTATTATAGGGCGGACTCAATTCGGCCCAGCTCACCCTTACTGAACTCTCTTCCTCTTGTCAGCAGATTAGCGTACTGTTGATGTAGCCTGGAGTTGGGGGCAAGAGAATCTCGTCCAGGGAAGCTTTGCAGGTATTTTCTAGCCAGCCGGCGAAGCCCTCTCACGTATGATCGGGGACGGTATCAAGTCAAGGACGGGGTACTGCTGTCTATCTCAGGTAAATCCTGGAACGTTGTCTCGGTTGGTAAAGCAACATCTAGGCTCTCCCATTTTGATCGGAAATCAGCGAGCGGAATCCCTCTGCGTTTGAATCCATTCGCTTCTTAGTCGTTGTGCTCAACACTAAGCGAGATACTTTGGACACTTTTACCCTCTGAGAGTGGACGACTTTTTGTCCATATGTCTAAGGGTATGCTCACATCAGTAGATAGATCTCCTGGATCTAAGGTTGAGGTAACAGCCCAGCCACCAGAAGCATAAGGCGTGGATATTATGGTAAGCTCAACCTCACTGCCAACGATACTGGCTATGTCCGATACATTCAAGTCAAAATCACAATTCGACTTTGTAGGATCCGATATACCGAGCTCATTACCACAATTACGACCTCCAATAGTAACTAAATTTGTAAATTGGCCACCATGGGCAAATATAAAGACGAAAAGGGGCTGGTTTAGCTACCAAGCTAAGGCAGATTCATGGCGTAAGACATCAATAAAATAGGGTAAGAGGTTTGTCGATGGAGTGACGTGAACGTCATTTAGCTCTGCTGCGACAAGACTGTTACCTAACACTGCTCGCCGTGGGGTATATGGGTTGCCGTGTAGATATGATCCGTATTTATGTAGTAACGTCGTCGGCGAGTCACTGTAGCACCAGGTCTGGGACGTACCTTGCCCATGTAGGAGGGTGTGAAATGCAAAGAAGTCCGAATAAAACCACCCATCTTCCTTTAGGATGGCTGCGTCACTGGTATCATCACCTATGCCGCATACTGCGACAATACGGGCGTCTGGGCTTATATCTGGGTGAGTTTATGATAGCCTCCATGGTCTTGGAAAAAACCGCTAAATGTATCAGATATCCAGGATCCATTGGACCTTTCAGTACTGCGTTCCATAACTAACTACTCCCCACCTTTTCTCTTATTTCTAAGCGAGGAATGGATAGCTAGACAAGTTATAACAGCAGACACCTGGCGACCTCAGCCACTTTTATATCAGAAAGCGACGATGGCGAAAGTGACGATACAATGACGAAGGTGACGGCGGCTGAATGTAACATTAGATATTACATAATAAAACTATGACTAAGCTGAGATGTTGTTGAGGCTGAAAATTTGTTGGTGAACTCGAATATTAAACGCCGGGAATATAATGGTAAATGCGAAGGAGGGCGTCCAAGGTACATTAAAATCGGTAAGGTTAAGGCCCAATAGACACGGGCAGATGGACATAAAAATGTCGATGCATGCAGGTAAATGGGGTAAAATATAGATAATAAAACAAGCAGAGGCAGAAGTAGCTGAAAAGAGCCTGGAACGCAAGCAAAGCAAAAAAAAAGGGGGGTATAAGTATGTTGCTATGTATATGATTCAACAGCACCCGCCAGTCCATCCACGGTTGCCTCTCCGCATGGCATCGTTGACGCCCAGATTGACTGTCCGCGGTACACGTCCGTTGCCGGGCCCAGCTGAGGCACCGTACCCCTTGACTCCGCTCCGCCGGTCATTTAAATCGTATTTATTACGCTGTATATTTCTGTATATTCGCTCAGCTACTTCTCGGAACGCTCGTTCGACGTTCTCGCCTGATTTGGCGCTCGTCTCGACGTATCTGACGACGTTATTCTGTCTGCACCATTCCTCGGCCTCTTCGCGAGTGACGCGTTGTGCCTTATTATCACCACTATCGGTATTGGCACTGTCGGGGTTATCGACGTCCTTTTCTTTGCCCTTTGAGTCGACGAGATCACTCTTATTGCCGACCAGTATAACGACGATTCGCTCTTCGGCTATCTGTCGCAGGTCCTGAAGCCATTGAGTCAGGGAAGCAAATGTCGGGGGCCGAGTAATGTCGAATACTAGCAGGGCGCCGGATGCACCGCGGAAATAAGACCTTGTGATGGATTTATATGTTTCCTGCCCTGCTGTGTCCCAGAGCGAGAGCTTCATCCGTTTCTGGACTGGTGGCTCCGACGGCTTGGTGGGAGGCGGAGGGAGCCCCGAGAGGCTTCGTGGGGATGGCGGAACGGATTTGTCGCTGGCAAATTTCCCATTCTTAGTATTGATGGTTTGGCTGTTGATGGTGCCTGTAAAAGACGCCGAGGGTGTGAGGGCAGAGGGAGTTGATGCTAGCGAGGTGTTGTCGAAATTGATCCCTATCTCGTCTGACGCTGGCGGGCCAACAGGAACTATCCTCGAGCCGAACTCTACCCCGATAGTCACATCGTGGGTGGTGCTAAAGCGGCCCTCGCAGAGACGGACGGTGAGCTGTTGAAGCCAACAAAAGCAGGTTAGCAATCGCAGCAAAGAGGTAAAAAATGCACTAGGGGACAATTGCAGGGACTGAGAATGGAACATGGACTTGCGCACACTTGATTTACCTGTGCCAGAGTCACCGATACAGACGAGTTTCGCAATGTAATCCCATGGTGGGCTTGACATGAAAGCAGGCCCCGACTCGGTGCTTGTTTTCCTTGTGGTGAAGGCGGGTGGAAGGGGAGGGCAAGTTGACGAGCCCTTGCGGTTATATGTAGCCGCCAAACAACAAGGCCGAGGAGCAGCCAGGCAGGACCTTGGGGAAGAAGCAGTAAACTATGAAGCCGTCCGAGGGGAAGATTTGGTCAAGATCGTGGGGTAAAAGCGAGAGAAAGCGGGCGTGAACTATAGATTGGGTTGAAATTTGGGCATCGAACTCGGCGAGGGAGAGAGGGTAGCTTAGTTATTATAGGTAGCTTTGACGTGCAGCTGGCTGACGACGGCGGCGGCGGATGAGCAAGTGCCGGGCCAGTTATAACTAGCAGTTAGTTAACTATAAGAAAAGAAAAGGCGAAGTCGGTTGACGGGAGAGGAAGAAGAAGAAGAAGAAGAAGAAGAAAGAGAAAGAGAAGGAGAAGAAATCTGCCCGCGTTGAGAAAGTGACTGTTTGTCTGTTTATTGTTGTTCTCTTGTCTCGGAGGAGAAGAAGAAGCAAGTTTGGGCAAAAAGCACGAGAAGCGACGAGAAAGAGAACGACCAAGAGAGGAGAAAGAGGCGGCTTGCTCGCTCCCCTTGCGGCCTAGCCCTGAGCCCTGGACGAAGTACTACGAGGTATCTGGGCAGTGGCAGCTGGCAGCGAAGATACTTGGACGATACTTCGGCTTCGATCGAGAGCTGCTGCCGAACGTCATCCCTCTCGCCCTCATTCCAGGAAGAAGAAACCATACAAGAAGAAAACATAAGAAGCAAGACGGGGAAGAAGGTGACATCTTGTTCAGCCTTGGGATACGAGGGAGGGAGAGGCTCTGGCATCTCTCGCACGGCATACTTGGCCCGCCAGCCAGCTACTTTTTCGAGTTCGCTCTTTTCACGTCTCTTGAGGGCCGCCTACAAGGCAGGATGGACAGTCCTCTGGCAACTGTACTTCTTTCTGCCATCTGACCTGGCCCTTAACTCAATAGTCAACGAGTTGAGTTAAACTAGCTGTGTCCAGAAGAGCCCTGCTCGGAAGAGATGCCGCGTCTATTCCAGTTCACTAATGCATGCTCTCTCCTGCTTCTGCTGCGAGAAACAGGACGGGCCTGGTGGCAAAACGTAGGCACAGCCAGACGCCTGTCTGAGTTCTGCAGAGTCTCTGGAGCTCTCTCTCTTGAGTTGATCGGCTTTCCGTTGCCTGCACGGAGTAAGCAGAGAGAGCTGACTCCTTGAATCAAGACCGAACAGAATCCCTCGGCCACCATCCGAGGACAGACCTCTGCAGGCGTGTAAATTGAGAGCCAGGCAGCCCCTGCTGAACATAGTACTATTATTATCGTTATTATTCCCAGTGTGCGCTATTCTTATTCTCTTCGGGCCAGCTGGTAGGCCATGTTATCTGCGAATATGACACTGTTTAGCTTCGCGTAAAGACCGTTGAAGACGCCAGGATGAGGATGACCACGGGAGGAGCTCAACTAGTCAACGCTTGACCCAGGCTGGTGACTCTTTCTGTCTCTCGCGCTCTCTCGCGCTCTCTAGGCACCAACCGTCGCTTCTCGAGGCCAGGCAGCAGCTACAGCCACATGCTGCACACAGTCTTCTCTTCTCCTCTATCATCGCCATCATCTACTTCTTCTTCATCATCATCTTTGTCTCTTTGTCTCGTCTCCTCATCTTTTGACGACGTCTAAAATCCATGTCAGGTGACAAAGGCACATGACTGCTGCTTACCTCAGCATATCGTCACCGTCTTCTCTCTCTCTCGCTCTCGCTTTTCGTTTCTTCTTCAACTTCGTCTCTTTTTTGCTATTTTTTTGTGCTTTAGGAGATTCACCTTCTCGTCTTCACTTTCGCCGTATCCTTAGTCTGCTGCTTATGAACGTCCTGCGCAGGAGGAGGAGTCTGAGGTGCGGTGCTGCCTTCTCTGGAGCTGCTGCTTAACTACTACTGCTGGCTGCCGTATCTATTCTTTAAACCTTCCGAGCGCTGGTCAGTAGTAAATGACATAACACAGCGAGCTCTCGACCCAAGACCAGACACGCTTCCTCCTCGGCCGTAGGCGGTCCCTGATATGACTCAATCTGCTATCCATGAAACCAGATAGTCTGTTTGCGAAGAAACGAGTTGCTGGTAGAAAAGAGCTGGGTAGCTCGCTCATCATACGTCACTAACGAAGCACCGACCGCACAATCGATAGACCTCCTCGAGTCGACCATGTTTTCAGAATGTGCGATAGCCTCCTATATTATCTTCTCTCTTTCCTACACTGTTGCGAGCTTGAAACTAATATAACTCTCTGTAGATGCGTCTCGTTTTCTCTCACAGTCACAGTCCCGAATAGCACCCGGGGACGGCTCTCCCCCACGGGAATTTGGAGATCGAAGTCGGAGGCCTGATCGACAGGCCTCCCGCCCGCCTCCGTCACGACCTTACCTGCAACGAGCTCTAGGGAATCCCTATTCCTCCACAGCTTCTCAGACCTTTGCCTTTTCACCACGGTCGTCTGTACATCACGCACCGCTCTTTCACAGCAATACCGAGCAACTTCGCGAGGAAGACGACGAGCGAGAAGCTGCTGATTTTTATGCCCTGCAGAGATCAAGACGGCACTTTGGCGCAAGTAGGCTAGCAGAGTCCTCTGAAGCAGACGAGGGAGATGACAGTAAACATTCGGAACACAGTACAGGCCAAGCAGATGAATTCGGAAGAGGGACGGGAATACGAAGCTCATGGCGTGGAAAGGCTTCTGTTAGCGGTCCGGTAGGGAAAACAGGCACCAATACCCTAGCAGAACAGCCTGAAGAAAGCGAAGAAGATGCCATATCGATGTCTCACGGCACCTCCAGTCCGGGGAAGGGCAGAATGGTTGATATACGGCTGGAAGACTCGATCAAGACAGACGCTGTGAACGTTGATTATGACGACGATGACCCGCCTCCAGAATTCACAGCCGGTGGGCCGCCGATACGCCAGTTTCAAAATCAGTCCAGTCACCTGGGTGACGACGAGTTCCAGACCAGTTCTGGATTTATGGACCGAGAGTCCGACAAGCAGGCCTTGTTAAACAACCCTAGACCGCCCAGCTCCATCGCCTCCGAGATGCCTGCGTCCGTGGCCCGCGGGGAACCTGAGCCTCCCATGCATGACATGTTCTGGGGACACATGTTCTTGCTTTGCCTGAGCGGCTTATTCGCGACCTCGTTCATAGTATACCTTCACACTACCGCGCCGACTAAACTCCCGCTCCTCGGAGACACCATCTATGCTACTCTACACTCTTCGTTTGGTCTCCTGGGAACGTATACCGTAATTTCAATATTTGTGGCCCTGCTCTGGCTGGCGCTGTTGCGATCTTATGTTCGGCCCCTGGTGTTTACTATGCTAATTGCAGTTCCTGTCATTCTCATTTCCTTCTCACTATACCCGTTTATTTCTAGCTTCAAGGGTACCTGGCATGGATCCAGTATCCAGGATAAGGTCATGCGATGGGGGTCGCTAGTCCCTGCAGTCATGGCTGCAGCTTGGATCTACTCCGTCGTCAAGGGCAGGCATGCGACAGGCAAGGCAATTGATATCCTGGAGTTCTCATGTCGTATTCTAGCCGCAAACCCAGCGCTGCTTCTCCTGGGATTTGCAACAATAGCCATCATCGCGCTCTGGAGTTGGGCATGGATACTCATGTTCACCCGTGTCTTCCTCGGTGGGCATCTCGCATCCGGAACCAAGAAACTCTTCATCATCGATCTCGGTACCTGGTGGCTAGGCATCTACTTCATCCTCGTTTACCTCTGGTCTCTCGGCGTCATCGCAGGCATCCAGCGGACTACCACTGCTGCCGTCGTTAGTCAGTGGTATTTCCACCGCAATGCAGTTCCTTCGCCTACGTCTCACGATGTAATTCGGGCTGCCTTCACTCATGCTCTGACTACTCTGTTTGGAACAATATGCCTTTCAACATTGCTATCCCTTATGGTTCGCCTTCCCCTAATCGTTCTCCCTCGCCGTATATCGTCCGTGATATCACTAGCTGCCTACTCTTGTGTTCCCACGCCGGTTGCTGCACTCACCAACCCTCTCACCCTGACATATGCTGCCATCCACTCCCAGCCCCTAGTCACTTCAGCGCGCAGTCTCAACCAGATGGTCTTCCTAGCTCCCTCAGCCGCGACGGCTACGACATTCCACCCGCGAACCTTCTCCGACTCGAGTCGTACAGACTACTATTCCTCCACTTTAATGCCGTACCGTCTAGCCAAGATGCTTCTACATGCCACACGGTTCATGATGTCTCTTGCCCTCGGCTTCGGGGGCTGGGTATCTACCGCTCGCAGTCTGCAGGTCTCCGGCGCAAACGGTGGCAAAAGTCCTACCATCCGCGGCAGCTTGTACGCTTACGTTGTTGGCTTGATCGCAGGAACGATTGGATGGGGCGTGCTATCTGCTATGGAAGGGGTACTTGCCGGCGTCGTCGATGCGGCTGTCGTTTGCTGGGCGAGTGAAGTCGGCAGCGTACGACGAGAGGCTCGCTACTGCCGCGAGGCCGGCCATCTGTTTGGCGGCGGTAGTGCGGACCGTATGGATATAGAGGACAGACCAGCACGGCTTGACTAGTGAGTGCGTTATGGTCCTGTCGACCTGCACACAGATGCAACCTTTTTTTATTTTTTTTTTTTGGAACCCGTCTTTGATAGATACGGGTATCTCGAGGTTATTGCTATTACACCAGGGGTCTTCTTTGTTTTGCCATGCCATGCCATGCTATCATATGCTGTGTGTGCTATGCTTTGCTTTGCTTTGATTATGGACTTTTTCTTCCATTGCATGAGCGGGGGAGTACCTGTAAATACAGCGTTGCTTCTTTTTTTTTTTTTCCCAAACTACCAACCATGTCTTTTTAGTATCATTAATCCACAGAATAAATTGAAAACCTATCAATCAAATCTTCAACTTTTTTGATACTATTGATAAATCTCTGACCAAAAATAGAGAATAATAGGTCAAAGAGGTATTATCATATCTAAGAACAACGTATGGTATGGTAAATAATACACTCACTCCAGAGAGTTAACAGAAGAAGAAAAGAACAAACAACAACTATCATCCCGGAGGTCGCATATTCAATTCATCGCAGAAACCATTTTTGTTTTGTTCCCCTTTCATTCTTTCTTCATAGGCAGATAAATAAATCAACACCCATCCATCCATCCATTCCATTCCATTCCATTCATCCTCACGCCCTGTTGCGCAATACTCCAGGCAAAACCAGGCAAAATCAACAAAGAAGAAAGGCCAAGTAAGTAAGTAGGCAAGTAATAGTTTCTAGAAACATCATCAAGGAGGGAGAACATGATGGAGAATAGAAAGAAGTGAGTAATTCAATTCAAAGCAAAGCAAAGGAAAGGAAATGAAGTAAAAGCAGCGCTGGTAAAACAAGCAGTGGTAGCAGGCCTGAAGGGCAGTGATCCTTCTTGGTATCATGTCATTAATTAAAGACGAGAATGGGCTAAGAAAAAAATGGAGAAGAGAAAGTAAGCATGGCAGGTCGAAGCAATGGTATCGAGGGGCGACTAAGGGAGCGGGGTACAATGAAATAGGAAATGTATGAATGTAGACGTAGACGTAGATGTAGCTGTTAGGCTGATAGTTAGACAAAAGCAGGATAAGATCAAAGAATGGAGAGGAATGGGCGGAAGGGAAGGGGTATCAGGTCGTAGACCCTCTGGGAGATGGATGCAAAAATTCTAATAACGTTGAAAAAAGGCTGGCTAGAAAATAGAGAAAGGAGGTAAGGAAAAGAAGAGTAGGGAGAGGGAGTGGAAGAGGCAGCTATAGGCCCAATCTACCCTTCCATTTGACTCCTTCTCTCTCACTCCACTCGTTCAGAAAAGCCCAGCCGAACCGGACGGCTTCAAGGGGCGTCGATGCGGTGCCCAGCGGGAGGTAAAAGTCGCCTCCATACTCGCCTAGTTTAAGCTGTTCTCTTCCTCGATCGGCGGAGCTTTTAAGCCGTTTCGACCAAGTGCCGGGGTAATGCTGTGCGAGGACGGAATCAGATAGCTCGCGGGATCCTTCAAGCCATAGACGACGAGCAACCTTGTACGATTCGGGCAGCCTAGTTCTCAGCTCTGCAAACTCTCGGCGCTGCTTCTTGGTTTCTTCGCTGGTTACGGTGTTGCCGTCGCTGCCAGGGGTTGGGGCAGGACTATGTTCATCGGGAAAGGGGGTGGTAGCTAATCGTTCTAGGTCGAGAGAATGGATTGAGTCATGGCAGACGGCACCAAGGAGGAGACAGAGACCATGAAGGTGTGGGTAAGAGGTTGTTCGGCTGAGGATCGCTTGCCAGTATGCTATGATGGAGCGCCAGCCGGTGGAGTTGCCGACTTGCCGACTGAGAGATTGGAAGCGTTGTTCGGCGATGAAGGCTAGGATAAAGCAGAGTAAAGCCTCGACTGCGATTGTGGCGCTTAGCTTATCGTCCTGGATATCATGGCTGGTGCTGTATTTGTGGGTCGAGTTGCGCTGTGAGGCATGCTTAAGATCACGGCCAAGATTGACAAATCTCTGATATTCGTCACGCCAACCGCGACGCTCTGACGGTTGTGCACTGGAAGATGGATGACTTTCCACAGAAAGAGACTGTGTCATCTTCACGCTTGTTGCGCTGCCGCTTGGAGTCTTCATGTCACTGTCCCCGGACCCTACACGGCGCATTGCAGTACCCTTGGGTTCCTTTTTAGGTGTGAGAAATTGGTCCTGCGAGGATGAAGGTGGGTGTTTAGTGGCTGAAGTTGATCTAGGAGTCTGCATGCTAGGTGTCGGAGCTTGATCGGCGAGGGGTGGTGCAAGCGTGTTGGAACTCCGTGGCCGTTTCAAAGCTGGCTCTTGGACATCATCCCCGTCCATTGCTTTTGGTCGCTTATACCCTGAACTGGGCTCACGCTGTCTTCCCGCGGAAGGGGCACTTCCAGGTTGAGGTGATGAATTTGACGGAGAACTCCTGGATATGACAATAGAATCTGGTAGGCCCTTTGGTTTTCCGGAGCTCTGTGTAGTAGTAGGCGTAGGTTTCCGCTTGGATGATATTTTTAAAAGCGCCTCGATTCGTTTCCTGTTCTGCCGGCCATACCTTAGCTTGACGATCAGCCTCTCCTTTGGAGCTGTTGTTGTGATTCGGGGAGGTGGTTGAGAAGCAGTTGTCTTCGAGGAGGTTGTTAATGGTTTTGGTGGGAGATTCGCGCTAGCCGATGATATACTGGCTGGTCTCTTCTCGGCGGCCATGGAAGATTGCTGGGGCTGTTTGGTTGATGATGAGGTTGAGCCCGACTTTGGTTTGCTGGGCACAATCTTGTTGGATATGCTGGAGATAGAACTAGAGTGAGAGCGGGAGGTCTTTTCTAGTCCGTCATCAGGCAGTCTGGCCAGTTCTTCCTCTATATCTGGCGGGAGGGTCGGGGATAGCAGAGGCGGCAGGGAGAGGCTGAAGCTCTCATTGTCGAATGGGAGCGTAGGGGAAAGCAGTTCCGGCACCATCTGATGGGCCCTTCCTGTCTTTTTTGTAGGCGTTTTCTCTTTCTCCCTCTCTTCCGGCTGAGCGGAGAGCCGTAGTTTCTTGCGCGGCGGAGATTCCTTTGGCAAGCTGGGTTTTGACGACGATGGAAGCTTGGTACTCTTATCTAGCCGGCTAGTACTGGCTGGTAGCGAGGGGTTATCTAGCCCGTTCTGCTTGGTATCATTGCTCCTGCCGCCAGTCCGGCTGTCAGGGGCGGAAGTTGAAGAGGTAGCAGGGGCCGTGGCCTGCGAAGGGTGATGGTGATGATGTTGGTGATGGTGGTGATGATGGTGATGTTTGGCGTCCGGCTTGGAGCTATTCGACTGCGGTCTGCGCAACGCCTTTTCGGAGTCTACACTCCCAGGCCGATTGCTGGCCGTTCCATTGGCCCCGTTGGTCGATAGTTCCGCTGCACCAGGCAGCGGTGTTGACGGTGGAGGAGTCTCCAGGGCCTTCTTCTTGTAATCACTCAGGGTGATTTTCTTCTTCCTCTTAGCCAGGGCGTCCTGCTGCGAGGCGGTAGTAAGTGGCGCCGCCATGCTAACGGCACTTGAGGGTCTCTGGTCCTCTTCTGGGACTATATTCCCCTTGTCATCCGACCAGCCTCCAACCGAGACGAGCAGCGTGTCTTCTCCCTGGTGCGGGAGAAAGGTCATATACTGCAGCTGTTCTTCTTCGGGAGAGAACAAGGTATTCTCTCCTACAGCCCAGTTGCTCACAAAGCGCGATCCCAGCCGGTATGGCTTCTCTGTTGGCACGGACAAGATGTATGGGTGGGCAGGCAGGACGTCCCGGGTGAGCTGCTTGAACTTGCGGTCGATGTCACTCAAATATGTTGAATAAGACCTCTTCCCAGACGACACAAGCGACGGCTTAGACGGTCTGTTATCGGAGTGTGGGCGTGTTTGCGGGCTGCGACTATCCGCCGACATGGCAAACGGTGTGGTAGCAGGCACAGATTGCGTGGATTATCGGGCTGCGAGAGTGGACGGCTGATAGACAAGAAGGAGAGGATGTCGCCTGAGACGGTCGAAGGCTAACATCCAGGCCGGCGGGCGGGAGCTGCAAGGCGGGAAGAAAGGGTCGCTTTTCGAATTTGTTTCGGCTTGTTGCAGGACTGTCACTGTCCAGGTATCAAAAGGGCTCCGAGATGTAACTATGAATGAGGCATTGATTGAATGCGCCAGGCCAGCCCATTCACTGCAACGCAGCACAATAAGAGCAACACAACAACGGCCGCGTACAGTGTCTCTAGACTCGCAAAAGTGTCCCGCTTTCATTCACAGCATCCCTCTGGTCGCATTTTTTTCTTCTGTTTGTTCCGGCAGTCGTGTTTGGCGTGGCTGGCGAATTGCGCTGGGCTGGGAGCGTGTTGTTATTATTATTATCCGTCCTTTTCTTTTATTTAGTGAATGATGTCAATGAGTTAACTACTGTCAGGGAAAGCGAGCGTCAGGTAGCCAGAGTATGTCTCGTACGGCCCTGATGGTGCTGATGATGTGTAAAAGAGCGTCCCCCCCTGTGCGAATCTTGCGGTGGCTCGTTTGGCTGCAGCGTCTGCGTTTGCGGTGCCTGCTGGGTCAATTCGAGATGCGTTGGCGGTCGGAGTGGGCTCGTCTTCTTCCCGTCTTTTTTTCTTTCTCTCTCTTTCTCTTCAGCCGTCGGGTAGCCACTGGGAGAGGCGCGATTCGACGGCAGACGGCCACTCGACGGGCTTGCTGGCTGCGGCAGGCGTGTCCTGCGTGTTTCCGTGGGCTGTTTGTCCCTGGGCTTGGGCTTTGGGGGCTGTCACCGGCGGGAGGGCGGAGGGCGGATCGCTGGCGGAAAGGTGCAGAAGCGACGACAAGGCTCGGGGCGGACGGCGACGGCGAGGTGCTTCATCGCCCTCGACTGGTGTCTCCTCCTCTTGTGCTGCTGCTGCTGCTGCTGCGAGACGGACTCGTTCGTCTGCGTCGCTTTTGTTCTTGCTGCGGTGGGAGGGAAGACGATGGGCTTGGGTTCGTCTGGCTCGCTGGGTTGAACAAGCCGCTAGTTCAACTAACTAACGCGACGGTCAACTATAACGAAGTAGCTGGACGAGACGGGCTACTTTGGTTTCACGCCAGATGACGGTGGACGACGAAGTACCGCTGCGTCTGAAAAGGGCCCGGCTGATGGACAAGACGGAGCGACAGGGTCTTTTCTTCTTTCTCGTCTCTTTGCTTTTTGCAGGTAAACACTTGACTAGATCACTTGGTGGCCACCGGGCGTCTACAGCGTCTACCAGGTCGACGGAAGGAAGAACGGCAAGTAAAGGAGTAACCAGAAGAAGAAGACGAAGAAGAGACCCTGGCTAATTGTGGTTAACTTAGGTAGTTATGTACAGGCCGTGATGCCGTTGACAGGCATAAGTGCGGCTGTTGGGCCATCTTGATACCCTGATAATATACACACAACCAATAGAGGAGATGAGAGATGGCAGGGAAAAAGGACAAAAGACTCGATGTAGATGCTGGTCGAAGGCTGGCATGAGAAGACTGAGCTGGATTGACAGCAATCTCTCTCTACTGGATCTCTCTCCATGGACATCTCGTACGGCAACACGGCATGAATTTCACTACCTATAACTCACCCGGCCAGTGAAGAATCTTCAAACACCAAACATCAAACACCATACGTCAAACATCTTGGTGTCAGATGGTGCGACGGATGACGAGGCAAGTGTTCGGTACTTGAATAATATAAAACCATCAGGCGGTTCGTTGGCTGGTTTTAACTATTTAATTAAGCATACAGACATCTCCCGGTCTATATCACAGCACTTGATAACCAGCGAGTCTAACTACCCAGTCACTGTGATCGGTCATCGGGATCAAATTTACTCTTCCAGGAGACCCAGTCAAGATATCTCATCAGATATCTCATCGACCTCGTCCGTCGTTAGCTTAATAGTTTAACGCCCCAAGGAACTCCTTCATGCTCTTCTCCTTGCCGCTGGTGGTCAGCGTCGCCTCGTCCTGGTCGATAGACCACCGGAGCAGCTTATCCCCTTCACTCACGCCGTATTTCCTAGCCAGCCGGCTGACGACTTCATCTACAGGCAAGCATTATGTCAACTGGTACCTAGCTTAACCACGTAGTCTAGGGACGTACCACCGGAACTGACGCCCATTCCCCAGATTTGCAGTTGGTACGGCAGCTATCCTTAGTGCTCCTAGGTGGATTCTCTTTCTCCCAGAGCAATCAAGCGTAACACTGACCTCGTCTCTTCTTACGCCTTCTCTCAGTAGCTACCTATGTAATGTCTTCTTCTCGTGTTCGAGTACTTGTTATGTGCCTGATGACATCATCCTGGTCAAGACTTGGGAAGGTCGAACTTTTACTTCGGCTGTTTAGTTAAATAAACCATCAACATCAGCATTACATTTAATAATAACACCAACTACTTCAGATTCATCTACTTGTTATATCGCTCGTTTGATCCGCTGAAAAGCGATATACTCCCTGGTTCATTACGCAAATCCGTCCAGTTCCATGCTCTTTAGAAACAGTCTCCCGCGCCGTCTCCCGCAGTCTCCTCTCTGTCCTCGCCTGTCCCAGATGGCCTCCCATCTCATCCGCAGCAGCAGCACGGCCGGCTCCAGGGACGAAAAAGACGACCAGCTATACTCCTCAACCACCACGGTGGATGCTCCAGGAGTCTCGCTGGCAGATATCAAGAAGACGAACAACTTCACCTCCAAGCTTCCACCGGATCCTGCTTTTGATACCCCTCTGGCGTCACACAATGCGCCGCGTGAACACCTGGGTCCTCGGCTTGTTAAAGGTGCGTTGTACACCTTTGTCAGGCCAGAGACTACCCAGGAGCCAGAGCTGTTGGCCGTTAGCCCTTGTGCGATGAAGGACATCGGTTTAAAGGAGGGCGAGGACAAGACGGACGACTTCCGGGACATGGTTGCGGGAAACAAGATATTCTGGAACGAGACAAACGGAGGCGTTTATCCTTGGGCTCAATGCTATGGAGGTTGGTTTTATACATTATCCCATGCCATTGTTGCGCTATAGAAGTATTAACTCGGGGTTGTAGGCTGGCAATTGTATGTTGCTATTTTATAACTTACATTGAAACAAGGTTATATACTTACGAAGATATATATAGTGGCACTTGGGCGGGCCAGCTTGGAGATGGAGTATGTTCCTGCCGTTTTCCAGCTTCAAATATGGTACTGATGTGTTGTAAAGCGTGCGATTTCTCTCTTCGAAACGATAAACCCGACAACAAACAGGCGCTATGAAGTTCAGCTCAAGGGAGCTGGCTTAACGCCGTACTCTCGTTTCGCTGATGGCAAAGCAGTCCTTCGCTCCAGCATTCGAGAGTTTATTGTCTCTGAAGGTTAGTGATTGTCAATTGATACCTAGATTGACGGTAAAGCTCACTGTTCTCCAGCACTAAACGCACTGGGTATCCCAACTACACGCGCCCTATCTTTAACTCTCTTACCAAACTGCAGTGTCAGGAGAGAAAAGCTAGAACCTGGTGCTATAGTCACTCGTTTTGCAGAATCATGGATTAGAATAGGCACGTTTGACTTGTTACGGGCCCGAGGCGACTTGAAGCTCACCCGCAAGCTTGCTACTTACGTTGCCGAAGACGTATTCCCTGGCTGGGAGTCACTTCCGGCAGCTCTACCTAATGCTCAGGAAAAAGACAAACCTGTCGATGGGGAATTGATAGACAATCCTCCAAGAGGAGTGCCCAAGGATGCGATCCAAGGTGAGAAGGGAGCAGAAGAGAATAGGTTTACCAGGTTATATAGAGAAATAGTACGCCGCAACGCAAAGACTGTAGCCGCCTGGCAGGCATATGGCTTCATGAACGGTGTGCTCAACACCGACAACACTTCTATTTTCGGCTTATCACTGGACTTTGGCCCATTTGCCTTCATGGACAACTTTGATCCAAGTTATACGCCCAACCACGATGACGAGATGCTGCGCTACTCTTACAAGAACCAACCATCTGTGATATGGTGGAATCTTGTGCGTCTCGGAGAAGCATTCGCTCAATTAATGGGAATTGGCGACAAGATTGATGACGAAACATTCCTCTCCACTGGACTGAGTGAAGAACAAAAACCAGATATCATCGCTCGAGCTGAGAAACTCATCGATCAAGCTGGAGATGAATTTAAAACGGTCTTCCTAAACGAATACAAGCGTTTAATGTCCGCACGTTTGGGGCTCAAAACACAAAAGGAATCTGATTTTAGTGAACTGTTCTCGAATCTTCTCGACACTCTCGAGAAGCTAGAGCTGGACTTTAATCATTTCTTCAGAAGGCTATCTGCACTCACGGTGGCAGAGATAGATAGCGATGACAAGCGGAAGACGGTGGCCAGCAGGTTCTTCCACGACGAAGGCGTTGGCGGCATTGGAAACACCGAAAAATCCGCGCGAGAGAGCGTTGCTAAGTGGCTTTCATCATGGAAAGAGCGTATAGTAGAAGACTGGGATGAGAGTCAAGATGAGGAGCGGATACGCTCCATGAAGGGGGTGAATCCGAAGGTAACCCACCACCATATTTTTAATCAAGGAAAGACGCGCATACTGACATACACTCTTTCCCTTTAACTAGTTTATTCCTCGGTCATGGATCCTAGATGAGGTAATCCAGCGTGTTGAAAAGCAAGGCGATAGAGAGATTCTGGGTCGAACCATGAACATGGCCCTCCGCCCGTTCCAGGAAGAATGGGGTATCAACAAGGAAGAGGAAGAGAGATTCTGCGGCGATGTCCCTCGGTTCAAGAGGATGGCAATGTGCAGCTGCAGCTCATAAGTTCACCCCTGCTACAACTTTCCGGTTTTATTTATTTTGTCCGGTCTGGGCCAGTGAAGACCATCGGGTAGATATGATGATATATCCTCTTCCCTGACACTTTGGTGGCAACAAATTCAATTCTATTTACTTCATGACGTTTACTTAGATTCAATATGAGAGTCAATTCAAAAATTGACTCCATCACTCTACTTAAACTCCAGCATGAGCCTCCCAAGCTACCATCAAATGCTCCATCCCTCGAGAAGAGGTTTGCCCCTTCCTTTTATATACCCTTTGGGGGGAAAACAAACAAACGGCTGGGTTGCTCCTACCATAAACCATGAACAGAAGAATTACAGGAAGAGATAGAAGGTCCGAGGATCGTGGACACATTCCCACTAATGCCTTCGCTAGCAGCGATGCAGGGAGCTATTCCGGGTCCAGCAGTGATATTGGAAGTGTACGAACAGCCAGCAGTGTCATCAACGGGGACGACGACGAAGAGGTGACGCTTCGCAGAGCCTTTGAAGAAAGCCTGAGACTGGAGAAAGATCGCCAGCGGCAGCACAGGGAAGCTGAAAAGGAAGCTATGAATAGGGAAGATGAGGTCCGCCGACAGTCTCTCCGGGAGGCCCAGGAAGCAGAGAGGAGAGCGCGAGAGGCCGCCCGCGCAGAGGAAGAGGCGATCCGGGCAGCGTTAGAAGCCAGTGAGCGGGAAGAGGCGGCAAGAGTAAGGAGAGTACGCGAGGATTTAAGGTCGATCGAGAAACGCTTTGGGGGTGGAGATGCAGCTAGCAATGGACATGGTTCGCAGGAGAATCACGAGCGGTCCTCTAGAGACCTGCGTTCGACTGCCCCTAGATCTAGACGGGGACATGATGCCGAAACGCAAAATACTGCAACCCGGACGGCTGAAAATCAGGCCACTCGAGGGAGAGCTCAGACTCCGGTCGACCCAAGGGAAGGTCGAGCGATAATAGTGTGCAGTCCCCGGGTGAGAGAGGCCATGGCTTGGAATTCTCGAGCCTACCTCATCCGCGGCTCAGAGCAGCCCAGCACCCCTCGCAAAACCGTTCCAAGCAGTTCTTCTTCCAGTGCATCTTTGGCCTCAAATCCAACTAGACCTGCACATCCAGCCAGATCCAGAAGCCCAAGCCCTCAATCCTCCAGGAGGTCCAGGCGGAGGTCCAGTATGCCACTCCATAACCGATCGCCCCCAACTGCAGAACATAATGCCATAAATCCAGCTGCTTATTCCTTACAAGATATCGTGGCGAGATCCGTCAGGGAGACCTGGTCTGGAGCCCCCTTGACCGAAGCGACCCAAGAGTCCAACGACTACCAATTGCAGCGAGCTATCAACGAGTCCGCTGAACAGCACCGAGATGAAGATGAAGAAGCTGTTCGACGCAGCAGAGGGATTCCAACCTACGAGGAAGCTTGTGCCTCGGTGCGGTACCGTCCCCCACCAGGCATGAGATACTCCTTTCAAGGCCCGGATGTCATTGAAGTCCCGAGAGAGAACGGTCCACCAACGAAGCTGAAGATCGTAGGGGATATGGACCTAGGAGAGGCAATGAGCGTTGCGAACCAACGGTTGAAGAAGAGAGGCATGGCACAGTTGAATTAAATCTGGCTCTCTATTTGATTCTTTTTGTTCGCAGCCGTTTTGTCATTTTTAAGTTCCCTGCTGCAGGTTTTGGTATGGCTGATCCGGGGGGCGTTTGCGGGTGTAATGGCGCTTCTGGCTGCTGGCGTTCATTTTGTATTGATTGCCTGTAACATAATGGAGTAAAGGAAAGGAGTTGGCCTAAGGAAAGCAGGCGTAATGGATATAATAGAAAATAGAGGATCACAACCTCCTTTTTCGAATGAAGTGATTTTGTCTGTCATTTTTGAGGCCAGAGCCAAACTTGGTAACATGAAGCCGCCATAAGGCCATGCGATAGGGCCGTAGGAAGGTAGCGAATCGTTAGACTGGCCGAAGGAAAGTCTCAAGACACCACAATTTGTAGAATTTAGAAAGAAAGGAAGATAGGGGGATTCTTGAACGGTCGAAACGGGTAATAATTGCAGTCGGAGAAAAAAGAAGAAAACGGCCGGTAATATCAATGAATCGTTAAAAGACATGAAGAAAAGGAAAGGTAAAAAAAGGGCTCGCAACATTGACAAGTCCCAGAAGGCTTTCTGTTCTTGGTTCACATATTTCCTCTCCTTCTTCCTCACACGCTTAAGCAAATCAGTCAATCTACTCCTTGCATTCATATTTTCATATCGTTCCATTCCTCTCTGTAACTGTCTCCTACACCTTGCTTGTTCTCCATTCAACGAAGCAACGGGTCTTGGGTCACGATGGGGAAACTGCTGAAATCGGGTTGTGCATTCACTCTGAGGCCATTCAAACATCTGAGGGGACTCTTCTTTCTTTAGCTTAATTGCGTAGACATGAGGTGAGGGCGAGGATAAAGGGGAGGTTGGCGATGGATGTATAAAGGGGCGCAGTTTGGTTCAATCACTGGGAAACGAGCTCAAATTCTTTTTTGTGTTTTTTAAAGTTCAGATTATTTTCAAATGCCGGGGGATGGTAGGTGTGCATGGATGCGGATGCGGGTTGTGCCATAAAAAAGTATTTATCCCCTTCTCCACGACATTTTTTTTACGGGGGTGTGTGCTGGGTTGGTCGTTTAGTTGGGACAAGCGGCCTGGACGTGACCGGCCTGCTTGCACTTGTAGCAGACACGCTCACCCTTGGCCTCAGTTGGGCAGTCTCTTGAGACGTGGCCAACTTCACCGCCTGGAGGGAGTTAGCAGTGGCACAGATGGATGTTCTGTATGGCAGGGAAAAACGTACAGTTGTAGCATTTCTGTCCTTGGGTGCAGTCACGGGCCATATGGCCGTATCCGCCGCAGGAGTAGCAGGTCTGCGAGCGGCCACCGTAGCTGCCGCCGCCGTACGAGCCGCTGCCGCTGTTGCCGTAGCCGCCGCCGTATCCGGAGCCGCCTTGCTGACTGCAATTACGAGCAATGTGGCCGACCTGGCCGCACTTGTAGCATTCCTGGCCACCAGATCCGCCAGAATAGCCGCCGCCGGAGTAGTTGTTGTCGCCGGAACCGCTGGATGGGCATTCACGGGAGATGTGACCGGTCATACCGCATCGGTAGCAAGACTTCTCCTTGGGAGGCTGGGTACACTCACGACCTAGACAAGAAAGAAAAAGAAATGGAGTCAGCTACAGAGAGATTTAAAACACACATAACGAATCCTTCCTTTTTTTTTTTGCGTTGCTTGAACACTCTCCTGCTCTCTCCAAAGCCTCTCTCCCCTTCACGTCTACATCTGCTCTCCGAGTGCAATGTCAAAAACTCACTGACGTGTCCCTGTCCTATAAACGTAGAAGAAAAAATTAAGATCTGCATACTTCCATGATGGTTGAAAAAAAATTCGCAAGTTGCATATTCCTCATGACATACCACCGCAGTTGTAACTGTATAGAACCAAGAATCTAGATTTTAGCAAGCGTTCCTCTTTTCGTTTTTCATATGTTTTGGTTTTTCTCTGGGAATGAATGGAGACGTGATATTTCTCTAGCATACCATGTGGGAGTTCCCTTCTTGGGGCAATCTCGTGCCTATCAGGGAGGAATTAATGTTATCCCACGGAGAGACGAAGAACGTGGCATATTAACCTGATGAGAGGATTCGCCACCTAGACGGTTCTGTTAGTAAAAGCGCACAGTAGAATGGAGAGGGAAAAGATGCGGTGAAAAAAATAAAATAACAAAATAGGAAAAAAAAATGAAAATGCATCCCAACAAGAGGTAAAATGGCAGGAAGAAGAGCAGCATAACAGTGCAATCTCATGCGCAGAGGCAATTGATATATCCTGCTATACCAGTCCATCGTCCGTCCATTCCATCACTCCACGGGAGAGAGTTGAGGTAGAAATTAGAGGCGCAACCCACAGTTGAAGCATCCACGACCGCTAGATTGGTATTCCATCTTGAATCAAGGCTGGCTCTTCCTTTTTTTTCCTTCTTTAAGTGCTTCCTTTTTGCTTTAACCCGGACTTGACGGAGGGTTGTGGTCTTTCCCTTTGCTTTCAGTGTCTTCCTTGATTTTGAAGAAGAGAATTCGTAAGAGAGAGATTCTTTTTCTAGAACAAGAAAAAGAAGACGATGATGATCAGTCTGAGATAGAAGAAAAGAAAACACGAAGATGAGAGAAATGAATATATTCTTTCTGGATTGTGTGTTGTTTGTGTGTGGGAGAAACTCGACGGCAGAGGAACAAGTCGAAGGCGGCTTTTCTCCCATGCGGCCCTAAAAGAGGAAGAAAAAAAAAAAAAAAAAAAAAGAGGGGGAGGCAAAAAAAAAGAACCGGGTTCGATAGACACACCAAAACGGAGACGAAGGCAAGGGACGAGAGTGGTTGTTGTACTTACCTGGCAGACGCTGAGGATGATGAAGACGAAGACGACGACGAAGACGAAGAAGAAGCAAAAGAAGAAGAAGACGAAGTTTTTAAGAAGCTGAAGAAAAAAAAAGTTGCCCTTTTAGTTGATTTTTGCCTTCAGTTCCGTTTTGGGACAACAAGACGAAGGCGGTCTGGCCGGGCAGTTTATATATATATATAAACATATATAAACATATAAACGTATATAGAACAAAAGGGGGCAGCAAGACGAGGAGACGCAGAGGAGGAATATACACTTGACAAGGAGACGAGGAAGCAGAGAGGTCAGAGAAAAGGCGAGAAGGGCTCTGCAGACATACAGCTTCTCCCCCAGAAAGAGCGTGATACACAGACAACTCGCCTTCGAGCTATCTCCAGCATCACCAAACCGCACAAGCATCGGTAACCGAAGAAAAAAAGGAGAAGCCAGCTGTCCGTTCTCTCTGCTCCACCGGTAAAGCCACTGAAAACCGGGAAGAGGCACTCGTTTTTCATTTTCGCGTTTCTTTTCTTCTTTCTCCTCTCGCCGTCGTCTCCCAATCCCTGCCCACGCCCATCTTATAGATATATCTGTACAGAGTATACTCAAGGGCAAGGCGAGTGAGTGGCAAACACGGCTTGCATCATCTCCCCCCAGAGGCTGCGGACAGAAACGGAGAGGGCGGGAGGGAGACGGGGAAAGGAGAGGGTAGAGTGAGCTATCATGGCTCGACCCTTGCGGGATGTGCAAGAGAGGCAGGAAGAAGCAGGCTTCGCTTGAAAGGCTGGATTTCTCTCCCTTCCTCCCTTCTGCTTGACACCTGTTCGTCCAACGCCGAAAGAAAGAGGCAAAACAGCCTTCTCTTTTTATCCTAGCGGACAGTTGTCGGCAGGAGGGAAGAAAAAGAAGCCATGACCATGCTGCAGACACCGGCTGGTGAGTGACAGGTCATAAGGGGAGGCGTCGCCAGCGGCCGTGTTCATTAATCTCTTGCGTGGTTGGGGTGCAGGCGCAAACGCAGACGGGTCTCTTCCTCTGTAGTGTGCATGTATGTGTGCGATCTCAACGGGCTGTACGATCGATGAACCGTTCGGAGAATTTCTGGACGATCCGTTGCTTCTTATACGTATTCCTTTTTTCTTTTCTTCTTTGGTGGCTTGCTCTGGCTATCCCTGCTTCTTTTTTTTTTTCTATCAAGGTCGTTAGCTAGTTATTCGTACAAGGTCCTCAGGTTCCGATTGCCGCGAATCATGGATCAAACAAACGTCCAAATGTTCCTCAGGGTCCATGGCAGGCTTGGGGAGGGGACTCGGTGGTCGATTTCCCGCTATAGTTGGATGGGTGCATGTATTCCGTATGTAAATATACTTATGAGCTGCCCAATGCCCGCGTGAAGCCGGGCAAGATTGCAAGGATAGGTCTTGAGAGAAATATTACTCTCATTTAAATGTAGCCTAGGGCCATCATCGTCCCCAGATATCGCCCATTTGTATGTACAAGAAATGAAACAAGACTAGAGAGATGTGTTTGGCTTCGGCTATGTAAAGTCGTAGCAGCCGAGTAACTGTGTGCCTAGGCTGTGCTCACGGAGAACTACTACTTGTTCGTCGTCAAATTCGACGGGGCCCTTAATGCAGGAGAGTGTGACCTCGGAGGAAATGCCTTTGACCCCTTCCATGGCTGCAACTTGTCTCTTGACTGCCCGGGATAAGACGCTAAACGGGTTGGTTCTCGACCGCCGAGGTTCGGGACTCAGCTGGACGCTTCTATCCCCTATCAGTGCCGTTTTTGATGCTGCGCGAGACGATATCATCTCTTCAAGTTCCCAGATACGGATTTCGTCCCCTTTTGTGCTCACTGACACTGCTTTCCCTCGCGAGCTCACCTGCACACCAGACACCGCGGAGGTATGGCCCCAGAGCCGTCGGCCAGTCTTGATGGATAGGCTATCGGTAGTCGAGACAACCAGGTACATCGTCAGTGTGTTGTCAGCGTGAGATGCAAGAAGATAGGGATGTGAGTAGGAAAGTGATGTAGGTGGTTGGGTGTAGGAGAGTGAAGGGAAGGCCATGGGGGAACGATGGTCAGAGGATCCTGGCGTCGACATCATCTGCCTGGGCCGTTTAACCTGTGTATCCGCAGCTGGTTCAGACAGCTTGTTTCCAAGATACTGGCAATCCACGGTTGTTGCTAGTCGAGACGTCAGGTCTCCGCCATCTTTACTCCAGTAGAGTTCTTGTATTCCGACAGACCAGCCACAGCCGATGCGTGGGAAGGTATAGCTCACAGATGCAATAGCATGGGTAGATGTTGTCCGGACTGAAAGAGAAAATGGTGACTGTATGCTATTCGCGACAAGTGAGGCAATCAGCCGCATGGAATGTTTCCTCTTTGTCTTCTCATTTCCGCCTAGGTTCAGAAGTGGGGAATCATCATAGTAGAGTTGATAAAGATAAAGGACATTATCCTCTGATATGGCAAGTATGAAATCCTTGTGAGATGCCAGGGCCGTTATGGCTGCGTCTTCCGCTGCCGAATCTGAGTGGCGCAGCTGAAGTTCAAAGGTAGATCCTCCGTCAGGTAGCGATTCAAACGAATAAACCACCATGCCACCATTGCTAAAGCCTACCGTAACGCCAAAACAACCTTGTTTTAGGTTATTCGCCGTCACTGCAATCGCAGTAGGTACTCCAGGCCCTACATCACTAGACCATATGCCCGAATATGGTACAGTCGCAAGGCACGTTTTGGTATCTTTTATCGACCACGCACGGAGTCCATTCTCTATATCCGCCGTAAAAACAATACCATGTTCCAACTTCACCACGACGGGACTGACCGGACGCTGAGCCACTTCCACCTCTGTAACTCGACATGACCCTCTCGACCAATTGTGCTGGAGTCGATACTGGCCTTTCCAGTTCCTCTCCTCGCCTACTTGCGTCAACGGGCCATGGCTAAACCAGTTTGACACCTGAGGCGAGTAGTCAAGCGAGCCTTTGACTGTGCTTCCCTGTCTGATCTGTCGTATCCGTCTGGCTCTCGGCCATACCCAACGGGAGTAATACTTTCGCTTCCACAATTCCGAGTCTCCTGCAAGCGCGGCAAATCGTTGAGATACTCT
Organism: Nannizzia gypsea CBS 118893; assembly: GCF_000150975.2. NCBI lineage: Eukaryota > Fungi > Ascomycota > Eurotiomycetes > Onygenales > Arthrodermataceae > Nannizzia > Nannizzia gypsea. Next base: position 1,364,479 of record NW_003345197.1, read on the forward strand.
ATTTTGCACGCTGGTTAGATGCAGATCAAGGAGAGAGTAGACATTAAACGTCGATGTACTAACCTCTGGCACGTTATCAAGGATGGGATGGATAGAAAACTGAGGACGTGGAGAAGTAGCTCATCGCTAAGAGCTGAGAGCCGGTCAGGTAGCCGTGTGCGTTTTGAGGGCGGCTCATCCGGAGAATCTTCATATTCGCAGCGTTTCGGCATAGCTCAAGAGCCATCCGCAGCTGCACTAGGAGTAGCGATCACCTATGGCAGGCTCGAGGGTGAAAATGCAAGGATATTGTTCATCCCTCAAAACCTTTGTCTTTGACTTTCGGTTTTTGATAAGAGGCTCCCAATCTTATCTTATCTACGTTATTATGTAATCAGATCTGGCTTATCACACGTGAACACGCGTTCGCGTCTACCTACGCGTCGACGGAGCCGAGACAGACGGGGAGCATGTCGAGAAACGACATCAACATCTTGTGTTCAGTCAACATCCACGGAGCATATAAAATATATACATGGACTCGCTAGCACGATTGGCTGAAAGCCTCTCACAATGTCAACATCACTACAACGAGGCTCTCAAGCTTATGCAAGAGACATCAAAGGAACATGAATCAACAAAGCAAGAGCTGGAGGCGGTTTCTCAAAGACTGAAAGAGTACGATGACACGCGGGCACAGAATTTGGAACAGATCGAAACCATATCTAAGGAGAATCGTGATTTGAAGGATGCTGTCAACCAACTCAAGCAAGAACTCCGAGATCAAGATAGCGCTTACTTGCACGAGGATGACTCTACGTTTGAGAAGAGCCTCCTCGATAAGGCAAAAAAGCTCGACCCCGAGGATATTATATACCACTTTGAGTCCTCCCCAGGAATTGTGGACTATGATCTCTACTCTCGTATTGCCGGTTTTTATGGCGAACTTTACGCGGAAAATATCAATTTGATAAAGTCATTCTGCATACTACGTCGAAACCACAAGGCTTCTAAAGAGAAGCTAGTTAAGTGGAATCGACTTCTGGAGAAGGGAAATCTTGAAACCATCGTTAATGGAGAGATGGTGACTTTTAAAAGAGCTAATCTGGAACATGGAGACGTAACGGCCATCTCTGAGTCCCCGACCCTTACCCCGATACGGCGCTATATTCCCCAAGGGTCGGATAATCAGAAAACTCCCACTCATTCAGAAATTAGAGAACATCATTCTGACCCCGCATCTACTCAATCGCAAGACCTAAGGTATGATGAGCGTCGGCTTCCTCAAACCGACGAATCACCAGATACGCCAGTAGTTGTCAAAGAAAGGTCACTTCGCAGACCGCAAGTTTCGCCTCCCATCTACCGTGCCGTTAAGGTGGAAGAGAGTCCTACAGATGTCGGTACTGCTGAAAAGCCTTTCTATATCAAGAGCGAGCCAACGCCTAGCCCGTCGACCCAGATAACTGACATACCGCGTCATGAAGACCTTGAAAATCATGGGCTCGGACCTGTTTCCAGTCCTACACTTGACCCGATTGAGTCACCACTATCCAGGCCCAAGTTTACTGTCTTGCCAGATAGGCGTAGCCCTACACCGGAGCTTCAGGACGATCAATCGGAATTTGATGTAAACCAACAGGCGGAATCACCCTACAAAAAACGAGGAAGACAGGCCCTACGCTCGGTTGATATCAATGTGACTCCTATGTCTAAATCAAAAGGGTCCACAGAACCTCAATCAAAACGACGAAAACGTGATTTCTCAAGGGGAGCCCACGCCATTCCAAGCGTTGCTGAAGACGGCGAAGCAGAAGAATATTTAAAGGGCCGACGATCGCTACGTTCCTCTACAGCTGCAAATACCAAGAACTGCACGCCAGCTGCTAAAATGCGGCAGACACGGCTCCAAGATCTTTTGGAAACTAGTCATACACCAAGACCAATTTTACTTTCTACCCCCCAGACGGCCATAGCTAAGTCTAGCAAATTTGCAACCCCTAGAACGCCAAACAACAAGGTTGAGGTTGAGATGACACCATGTGTTCTGCAACCCAACCCTCCAGAACAAACACAGAGTTATGATATCATTCCTTCTTCACAGGACGTGGACGATGATGAGATACGCCCACAATCCAGCTGTCGTCATAGGCCTGTCAGTGAACTTGGCCTAGAACACTTCAAGCTTAATCCGAGCAGGAATCAAGGCCTAGACTACGCGTTCGATGAAGTTGTTCGAGATAAGAGTATGAGAAAACAGCTTCGCGGATGTCTAAGACATGAGTGTTGCGGCCCGGTATATCGCAGCATGGCTAAACATGAGCTTGGCGAAGAACCTCGTCCCTTAAGCAAATTGTCCCGCGCAGACCATGATCTCTTAAAGGGAGATCTAGGCATCAACTACGAGCAATTGCTAGAGGGCAAGTCGCCGATTGAGATCCGTGATATGCTGATTGAAGCTAAGGCCAGCGTCCTTTCAAATAAGTTCAGCAAGCATCGAAGTGCGCATGCCCCCGGGAGGTCACCTCCTGGGTATTGGAGAACAGACATGCCGAACACACAAGAAATTGAACTGGACCGGGCGACTGCAGAAAAGTTGGAGCGGGAGAAGGTTCTAGATAGATATAAGGAGGCATGCAAGGATAACGGCTATTGGAAGTTTGCGGATGAGTAGTAATAGTGGTATATCAGAAATAAAGTAGTTATCGCCCCATGGTGTCCATCACGTCCCATCCCATTCATAGCCAATTGCTTGATTCTAAAATGATTGATGTTAGCGTAAAGTTCCCATTAGTCATCAATTCCTGATCACGTGATATATTGAACGCCCCGAAGCGGCTGAGATATTCGATGCCGAGGCAAGTCGCAATTCCATCCCAAGCTTTTTGGTTCACAGCGTTTACAATGCAACGTACGAAGGAGAATTCACCACCCACCGGTTGCTAAGAAGTCGCAGCCTATCCGAAATCGATCTAATGAAGCGATTAAGATGAAGACAGCCATGAGTTTTCGAGACCAGATACCAGAGGTTCTCCAGCCTGCAAAACTGGTGGAGATGTACGAGGAGTTTGTCACCAAAAATGCTAGCTCAGTTGGCCAGGTTGAGTCGGCATTGCGATCCTTAACATATATCATACCTGGTAAGAGTGCTATTTTTACATGGCGGTTGTTGGATTGTGCTCTTCATACTAATGCGTTCCCATAGGGCGGTTTAGGGAAGCGGAGCTAGCCTCCGAATCGAGTGCGTGATTACCTAGCTTTACGATAATTAACCAGACTTCAGATAAATACTAATAGACACCTTGAAATAGTTCACTCGGGCGTCCAGCTACTCTCACTCTACCATGATTCTCTTGTGTCGCGCGTTATAGCTCGTCTCCCCCTTTCCCAGCCGCGGCCCACACCTTCTCCCCATACCCGATATACCAAATACTGGACCTTTCAATCACCTCTATACCACAAAGTTGCTCTAGCGCTACAGATGGTCAAATATACTGAGCTATTATGGGAGATGGCGGCACGCAGGAAGGGCGAGAAACTTCGATGGCGTGTCGTTGTTTTTATAGAAGCAGTGAAGGCTCTCTGCAGGTTAATATTATTGCGGTTAACAAACTCTAGGCCTATTGTCAGCCCGCCACTCCCAGAACGAGAGGTCGATCCGAGACAAGTAGAAGAGAATGATAGCGGTGACTTTAATGGCATGGAAACACCACCAAGTGAACCATCCGAAGCCATTGATTTAATCTGGACAATGCCTCGGACAGGAATGGCGTTGCCAAATCTGCCCGATGCAAATGATATCTCGGCGTACCTTACATCTAAAGTTTTAACTGCGGATGATGTTCGATCTCCTCAAACATTATTACACCGGATCTCTGGGATAGGGCAGCTGGCAGAGATCTTATACATTCTCCGGCCATTGATTTACGTAATCGCACTCCAGAGATATAGAGCCAAAAAGAAGAGCTGGACTCCTTGGCTTATTGGTTTTGGACTAGAATTTACTTGCCGTCAGCTTGCCAAAAAAGAGTTCCGTGACAGGGTAGCAGGAGGCCTTCGTGGCTTGTCGAAGCTGGAGAGAGAAGAACTCAGCAAGAGAGGTTGGGGCATGGGCTGGTGGCTTATGAGAGGTGCCTTCTACGAAAATGTTACGAAGTACGTATTTACTTGTTATCATTTCGAACTGAGTGAAGTGACTAATACTTCCAAAAGGTCATGGATAAAATCCATTACAAACTCCTTACGCGATAAACCCCTACTTGGTCTTGTTGGAAGTGTTATTGAAGACTACGAATACCTTTGGGACAACTACTATTTCTCCACGGCCACGATGTAAGAGCCAATATAATACATCCAAACACAATTCTTGTTTGTTGCTTAACAGTTCTTTCGTTTTGATATTCGAGTTCACGGGGGCAGCAAATCAGGCACGTTTTTTTCATGCAGAGCTCTAGGTTTACGGGTGGAATGCCCAGGGTATTTTATTATTGTTAATTGCACTTCCTTGTCTGAATATTTTTATTTCCCTTTGTCTATACGTCTCGAAGGCCATATGTATTCTATAATTATCCATTTGAATGATACTATTCACTCTAGCAACTAAAATATTTCCGCTTGTTTATGTCCATACCAGTCCCGCAATTCACTCGCTAGACCCTCGGCCTCAGACTTGGATGTGAAGTATTGCGTTACCAGCATTGTACTTTCGTCCTCTTCGACAGGCCAGTCAACCTTAACTCCAGATTTTATCTCCAAGAGCTCCTTTGACGTACCCCAACTAAATCGACACTCAATTCCCCAGCCAAACAATGGGTTCATGTCCTTTTTAAGCCATCCAATGCACTTGCCATCAGATGGATATCCGCTACCCCAACTTAACGTTTCCTCCTCTGCTGTCACTGCTTCGCCACCTCCTGATTCCAGAGACCTTTTCCTCTTCCTTTGATTGACCCAACTTTCATAGCATGCCTCCAAGGCAGCATCTCTTGTGACTTTGGCACATACACTCGCTGCACTGACACAAGGATATAATGAATCAGCCTTCTTAGCCACGGTGATTTTCAGACCTGGGAAAACTCGTAGCAGCCTGGCTTGGTGGGTTTCTGGTTTCCCAATTGTATCAACATAAACTTCCTTAACGTCTATGCCTTGGGTTTCAACAACGCCACGTATTATTTCAATAGTCGCATCCAGTGCCTGGGCATTGAGGTTATAAACAGCTGCCATAGAAGGCCGTAGCATCCCCGAAGATATATCACGAGCCGACATAACTTTGACAGCCCATCCGCAGGAGTTGTGTAGTGAGTGGCCTTGTGTGCACAGAGAACGCATAAGATTTGATCGGACTTCGGGAGTTAGCACCTTACTGTCGTCAAAGTGGTGCTCGTCTGCAAGTAATGAATTATGAAGATGAATAGGGAGATAAAATGCGCTGTAGACCATAGGACCTAAAACCGGGCCTCTACCCGCCTCGTCGATTCCTAGTACACATGGCGTGGGCTCTGCTTTCTCCGCTTCGGTAGAAGACTTCGCCGAGGGAGTGATATTGACCGGACACGGGGAATAATGGGAGTAAGATTCTCCAGCTAACAGCCTCGAATGGTCGACTGATGGGGGGACATATGTACCCTTTGAGTTGATGATCTCAGGAACTGGCTCATCTAGCAATTTATTCTGAGAGTCTTCCATTGAGAAGAGTACGCGATTCTGTAGTTTCCAGGTTGATTGTTTCCCCGGTTTGAGTAGTGGATGAAAAATTACAAATGATAGCTGACAAGCCGAAGTTCACCTCGGATGATGATAAGATTGATAAAGCGCGGTTGTTTTGGCGCGTCTTTTGGGTTTAGCGCCGCCTCTTTTTCGTGTTATCGCGAGTTGATCAAGGTCGCATAGCTTGGTGACAGCTACTCATGGGAGGGAGTTGAACAACAGACATAGTACGTCTGCTACAAGGACAGTCGCTTTTCGCTCAAAGATTTTATATACCTTATCTGACCGAACTGCCTCCTTCATCGACCCCGATTCGCACCGCCCGGGTTGTATTCAACACCGGAGCTGTGACAATGGCGGCGCGCAGACCCCCCGTCAAGAGTCGTGAGTTTGATTATTCAAACGTTGGGAAAGCCGGAAGGTAGTTCGTACATCTCTATTTTCGTTGAGTTTTATTACTGACGTGCATTGCATCTCGAAGGCGAACCGGAATCACACTCAAGGAAGGCAAACGTGACGAGCATGGCATGGAAGAGCTCGAGGGAATGTTCTCTTCCCCTGAGAAATCCCCTGCGAGAACAAACGGGTTTGGGAATGATGGATTGATGAATTCTGGGGAGATGGAGACAGGAGGAAGTAAGTACATGAGTTGCTTTTACAGGAAGCCATTCCTGCATTCTAGCATTCTCTACAGCATCAGCTTACGAGGATTGTAACTACCAGGCAGTAGTATTCCAGATCCATCAGACGTTTTATCAGCTAGGCGGGGAGGCCGAAACGCTTACCTTCCTCCACCGCGATCGCGCTCTCCAATGAAAACCCTTATGAGCGGGTCTCCTCGACGAACTCCCGGATTGCGTTCTTCTCCTCTACCACAAAGCGAATTCTCAAGCCCAACATCTGCACATGTGGCAGCAAAACGGACAATTAACCTAACTCACCCGCTCCCTCAAACGTCAAAATCTCCTTTGAAGCAAGCTCGATCTCAGTCCCACCCCGACTCAGAAGAGGAAGAGGAGGCGGAAGCGGAACAGGTGGAAGAGGAAGAGGAAGAGGAAGAGGAAGATACAGAACAAGAGGAGAGTGAAGTTGAAGAGGAGGCTCCTGAAATTATAGCTCACGATGCAGCAGATTTTTCTGATGACGCCAACCACCTAATCGAAGATGAGGCAGAGGATAATGAGTTTGTTGAACCCCCTGGTGATTACCACGAGGCTGCCACGCATGACGACGTAGATGCGGAATCATCTGGAGCAGAGGAGGACCAAGCTGAGGATTCGCCAGCACCAGTACTGAACACTTCAAGTAAAGGCAATAAACGGAAAGAACTGGACAAGGATGTCGAGAAAAGTGACGATAAATCCACAAGGAACCCTTCGGCTAAAAGACGTGGAAGGAAGCCGAAAGGCCAGCAGGAAGAGCGCGGTCAGGAGCCTAATACTGACGACGAGAACCCCCGACCAGCAAAGAAGGTAAAGAAGACTACTACTAAATCTAGTAATCTTCAAATGACTACCGAGCAGGAGAAAGATTTGCAAAATGTCGTGGAAAATATCACTAAAAACGACGGACCACTTAATAAGAAGCGCAGTTTTATATATTCTACGACGGGAGACTCCATCGGATGACACCGTTCGGCATACTCGCTCAGGTAGAATATCTGTCCGACCATTAGCCTACTGGCGCAATGAGAAGTGTGTTTACGGAACTGGTGACGCGGAAGTTGGCCAGAGGTTTCCGCTCTCTACAATCAAGGAGATCATACGAACGGAGGACCCTGATATCGATCAGTCAGGGAGGAAACGAAGTTCAAAAAAGAAATCAAAAAGTAAAAAGAAGGGAGGATATGAATCAGAAGATGAGCCAGATGAAAACACTGAGCCCTGGGAGACGCAAGAGGGCGTTTTTTATGGTCCCGTAAAGATATGGGACCCAGAACAACAAGCTGGAACCCAGGAGGAAGAAATGATGGGTAAGATCTATTCCCTATTTTATATCATTATTCTGGCACAATTAACTAACCCCCAATCAGACGTGGCCTATGCTCCTTCAGCGATTGAGACACATGAAGTCAAGGATTCTACATTCCGATTTGCGAAGATTCTCAGTACACCATTTCTCGGATCTGGTTTTGTGGAAATGCCTCCAAATGCTGTCAAGAAGCAGAAAAATTCAAAACGAATGCATATGGTTTTTTTCGTTTATTATGGTAGGATACGCGTCGATATTGCAGGTTTGCAATTCAGCGCCGGCAAGGGTTGTGTCTTCCAGGTACCTCGAGGTGAGCTACATACCCAAGCCCATACAAGAATTATGATAGTTTCCTACTTGTGGATGATTCTAACAATATACATTACATCTTTCAGGAAACAATTACAGCTTTGCAAATGAGTATAAAAAGCCAGCAGCCATATTTTTTACGCAGGGCTGCATACCCCTAGATGCGGATGGGAATGTTGATACCGGCGTTACTGCCCCACCACTACCAGAGGCACCTCCAGCTCAAACAAAAAATAACGCTGCTGAAAAGGGAGGTAAAAGGAGAGGTCGTCCGAAGCAGGGTACTAAAGCAGGATGATAGCGTATTGGTTTACGTACCTTTCCCGAACTTCTGCAGATACGCTACCCTATGCGAACCTTAATACCATATACTCAAGGCGTGAATAATTCCGTACAACTGATGTGTACTATGGATAACCCATTTGACACCATAGGGACGCCGCATTAATGCACATGGCGTTATGAAAGTGGCAAATGGCTTGTTAAGGACACTTTTCTATTGGATTCGTGTTGGCGCTGGCCGTTGATGATGTTATATGTGAAGCGCTTTGTGATTTTTCCAATTGTACCATTACTCGCTGTATCCGCAGTAACTTAATGCTCTATTTGATACCCATGGGTTAGGCTTGTTAAAGACCAGGTATGCAGGCATATATCACCTAGCCAAGCCCAAGTCTCACAAGAAAAACCGCGTTTAGATCTCTTCCATATCCTCGTCCAAATCCAACCCGAGGGGTGGGTAATCACCAACCTCAACTTTCTCTGGCTTAACAAAAACACCGCAGTTATTTGGGCAGGTGAAATACCTCTCCCCATTCACACTACCATCATTCTTTCCAGTCGGCTCATCAAGTTCAATACCCACCCATATCGGTGCCAAATCATCAGGTATTCCCTCAGAGTAAGTTTTGCTCAGGGGCGATGGGATGGCAGGGACAGGTCCAACAAACCTGATAGTTCCCCTACGGATATGTGGTGGGCTTGATGGGAGTATTATGGCCCGCGCAGAGACTTTAATTCCTGTGTATGGAAATATTTATGGTGAGAGACTCGAAAGGGTAATAGGTATAGACGGGAATTACCTTTAGTTTTGATTTCATTGGCGTCCTTCTGAACCTGTTCTCTCGCTTTTTCTTCGGGAGATGCCGCATTTGGATCAAAACGTCCAAGTTTCTGAGCTTTCTTCCATGCAAGAACACTGTTTGGCAGTGACTCGTAGGTTGAATCTGAGAGTTCGAACTTTTCAGTCATTGAGACATCAGTGTAATTTGGGCGCGCAGCCACGGGGCGCTGGTCATAGATCTGATAACTGTTAGAACATACTGACCCAGCAAGGACAAGCGTGATTACAAGCAATCACGGCAAAAAGTAAGAAATTGGAGAGAAAAGTGCCATTAATTTGGCTATTAATCAGCAAAGAAGCATCCAATGACACTTATATATATACACACCTCGATCTCACAGCCCTTTGCAATACCCCACTGACTTATAGTTTTCTCTTCACCATCCATCCATTGATGTTCGCGCCCTGGGAATTTTAACATCAACCGCTGACTACCCGGAGGGATCCCAGTCATGGTTTCAAGTTTGGCCTTGAGCTGTGCGACGGTCCATGACGGCGTTACTCGGCGCTCAGTTGCAAAGGACGGCTTCTCTGCCGGGGTGTCAGAAGCAACTGATATCAGCACTGACACGTCGGCCGGGGTAACAAGAGACTCCATCTCGACAGAGAAATATAAGAGAAGATCAACTAGTCAGAGGAATAATAGCTTTCCTTCAGGAGCTCTTAGACTAGGGAAAGTGCAAAACTGCTATCAAATAACAATCCACCCCTCAGTTCGTGGTACCGAATTAACGCAAAGTACCTTTGCCCTTAGGCGCAGCCGCGCGGATATCTCGCTAGTTATTATAACTACTTAACTTACGACCATCGGAAATCTCATTTTGCATGACAATTTTCTCTGCATACAGGACGCCCTGAGAATATGAATATGATGGCCAGCAGTAATGAATCCTACGAAGAAGAGCATGTCCACAAGGTCTACCAAGAAATTGCGCCGCATTTTTCATCAACGCGATACAAAGTATGTTCGCTTAGTTTTCTTCCATTACAACCTCTCTAACCCTGGATGATAGCCATGGCCAATTGTTGAGAGATTTTTGAAAGATATCCCCAGCGGCTCTGTCGGTTTAGATGTTGGATGTGGCAATGGGAAATACTTAAAAGTGAATTCTAATATATTCATCGTAGCCTCGGATAGGTGAGGGCTGCCGTTGTACTCAAACACCCTACCCCTCGTTTTACCCTGTACTGATATCCTAACATAGATCTGGGGCACTAACGAGGTTTGCAAAACAACATCAACCGCACTCGGCAATTATAGCAGACACTCTAAATCTGCCTCACCCTGACGGTTATTTTGATTTTGCAATTTCAATCGCAGTGATACACCATCTATCGCTCCCAGAGCGAAGAATAAGAGCCATAGCTGCAATCTTAAATACCCTAAGACTTCCAACTCCAGAGGATGCAACTGGGGGGAAGGTTCTTATCTACGTCTGGGCATTAGAGCAAAAGGATAGTAGACGTGGTTGGGATGCCGATCATGAACAAGATGTAATGGTACCATGGGTCTTGAAGACAAGTGAAGAGAAAAAGGCAAAGAATAAGCCAGCCAGAAACAAAAATAGGACTGAATCGGTTGAAACCGCTGCATGTGAAGCAGTTAAGGAGTCAACGGTAGAGAAGAAAGTGGAGCCGACCACCTACCTCAGGTACTACCATCTTTATCGGGAAGGCGAATTAGAAAGCAACATTGCCGCTGCAGGAGGAAGAGTTTTGGAGCATGGATATGAAAAAGATAATTGGTGGGCCATCGCATGCCCATCACCGCTGCCATAACATTGATCATAGATAAATAAAGAGGCATAGCATTGAGATGGGGCTGCTTGCACAATAATGTCTGTGTCCCGAGTTAGTCGCATAACAGGTTATCAGATCAGGTATCTGCATTCCTTATTTGCTATTTCTTAACTCATCAGAATAGCTAGTTTTGAAAAACGAAGGCCTTGGCTTTCTCATCCATCTGCTTCCCGAGGCATAAAGCTAAATCTTGGACGGTTTGATACAGTTCTATCTTCATCACTTACTGTTGTCAATGATCCAAATATTACAAATGTCACAGTTACGAAGGGGAGATTTTACCGTGGATAATACTTTGAAAGCTCCAAAACATGTATATCATTTACTTCTGCAGCAGGCCAAGTCCATATCACGTGATAACAAGTTAACTCCATTAACTAATTACCTAAGCAGAAGGGGAAAAGCGGCGAGGTTCACGCCCCAATCAGGAAATGTACCAAATGCAACATCTCGACGCTTCAACGACGCGCTTTTCATACGAAATCTGGCTGAAAGAGACGAGGACGCAAAACAAAGGTCAATAAATCGCCAAATAAACCATCCGACAGAGACATTAAAATACCACAATCATGAAATAATAAGAACTACACGTTCCTGGGGAAACAAATGACACATTAATAAAACAAGCCCCCGAAATCGAGCACCAACCAAAAAAAAAAAATCAAGTATATCCAGGATGCAATCCGTCCCGCCCAGACCCGCTATGCAGTCAGTCATCAATCGTTCGTATTGATTACGTCTAATGAGAGATTCGCCCCATTTTATATTCTCCTCTCATGCGGTCTGGGGTTTGTTCGATATGCCTCTAGTGTGGTAGGGCTCGGTGGGGATCGAGGGGGTGATGTTGTGTGGTGCATTCCAGCGGACGGGTGTGCTGTTGCGTACGCTGGAATGCCTGCTGTGAGCTCGGCAACGGAGGGAAGCTGAGTGACTTGTGTGGGATAGTTTGGACGGCCTGTGCCAATGGTTGGCTGGCTGGCCCTTCGGCCTCTCTGGGGTGGTGACGAGGCGACGTTGGAGAATGTGAATGGAGTCACTCCTGCTCGCTGAGCCATACCGCGCTCGCCGATCTGCCAGTGCATGGCTTCGGCTGCTCGCCATGGGATGGCCATCTCCTCGGCGATTTTAGCCCACATATCTGCTTTGAATCTATGCTCAGTCAGTATGCTGTGATGACTGAGAGGGGGTGGAGAAAGAAAGTCTTACCGTTCATATAAGCGGGCCAGTTTGTTCTTTTTATCCTCATCCCACTCACTCCTCCTCTCGAGGTAGTTTTGGTAATGGAGGCGGCAACTGATGGGGCTTCTATTTGGGAGTCTCTTGCTGATGTCTTCCCACTTCATGCCTTTTCCACGCAGTATGGTAATCAAGGCATCTTCATCGGCCGACCACTTCGACTGCTTCTTGATGCGGTCCTTTCCTGTGGGAGAATTCTTGCCACGCTTCGATGGAACTATCGATTGTTGTTGTTGCTGCTGCTGCTGGATGGAAATTTGGTCCTGTGGTGCTGGCTGGTATGACCACTCCTCAACTGATGAATTTGGGATGCCCATTTCGATAACTGGGGATGGGAAACCTTCGCTGTGCACTTTTCTGGTAGATGATGTATGGATGGTTGCTGATGTTATTGAATCCTGGAGCCTTATTGTATTCTTCTCCTCATCATCTGGAGTCCCCAGAAGCTTTGAAATATCCACCTTGCCTGTGACAATATATGGAACAATGCGCAAAACCATAATAGGTCTCGCCGCAGCTGTGGAAAGGCTTGAGTCAGCGCAAGGTTCAGATATAAAAAGGGTAAATGCGCAAGGTTGCTTGTGACGATGGGGTTTCTGGTGCCAAAGGAAAAACGATGATTCTTGGGACAAAACAAAAGCGTCAGACGTGGGAAGACGGCGGTTATTTATCCGCCTGAAAAACGTCCCTTGAGCTCTTCACCGACGATTTTTAAATGCACGGAAACCAAAAAGGGGAAAGAAGAGAAGTCTGGTGCAGATTTTATGCGTAGGTGCATATAGGGGTTATTGGGACTGGGATGATGCTGTGAGGTTCGGCCTCTTTCCTTTTGCTATATCCCACGTCCGCCTTTTGTCCCCCTCGTCGCGAATGATTGCACGTGTGTTTTGTACAACTTTGGACGAGAAGGGAGAAGGAGAAGGTTATAGCGATGAGAGGAAAAGGACTGGGAAGGAGGATGCCGACAAAATGTGAAACTAATAGTTGGTGGAGGCCAGTGGAAGGAGAAGAAAAGGCGACCTACCGCTTCCTATGCAACGTCCACAACTCGCTCGAGGAGCCCCAAGCAAGGATCAACCCGGGAGTATATCGGGACTCGATGTATTCTCCCCGGGTTCGGTAGCACACAATGGTCTATAGCTCAATCTGAATACCGGTTCGAGTGCTGATTTTCAGGCAGATGTAACTGCAGTTACTGAGAAGAGGTACAGCGTCGTCGAGGCGGTGGGGATGTTGGAATATGCAATGTTCCCAAAGCTGAATCCTGAAAGAAAAAGGGGGGCAAGACGATTGATGGTGTGAAAAAGAAGATGAAGGCGTCTCGACAAAAAAAATAAACAGTGGTGCGAAGGTATGGTCTTAGCAAGCGTCTGCGGTCGTGTACAGGGTATCCCGTACCAACGAGCAAAGTACGAACAGTCGGTCAAGTATACTGAGAATTTCTTCCACCTTTGCAAAAAAGGAAGAAGCCGCGAACCAAGACAATAGCGGGGAGCTGAGAACAGTCCTCAAGGGATTTTCTCCTTTCCCTATCACTTTATCTCCCGTTTCTATCCCTGCTGGATGGGACTTCACCGTGTTGAGGGAAAGTGGTAGCTGTCTGAAAATCCAAATCGGAGCTTTTGGCTGAGGAATGGCCGTGCTTTTGAAACTGGGCCTACCAAGCCAATGAGAAGGAGAGGAACCAACAACTGCAAGCAGCAAGGGGCGGTGATCAAGCTGTGACCAATTATGGGATATCTAACTCTTTGCCCAACCAAGCCTGAGACAGCGAGCAAACAGCATATCCTGACTGCTTTGGTCGAAAACGGGAGATTGCAAATGAGGCGCTGAGGGGGAATATTCCAGGCGATAAACACGATAAAACTAGACCAGAGGCAATGATGTTGAGGGTATCCTCTTTGTTAAGGGGAGGAGGGAGAAAAAGACAGAGCCGTGCTGTGAACTATTGGTCCGGTCTTAAAAGCAGCTGAAAAAAAAGGGGGGTGGAGGGGGCAAGAAGAATGGAGATTGATGAGCGACTGAAGATGTGATTGAAGTTGCAGTGCGCAGTTGAACCAACGCCACGAGGGTTATGTATGTCTTCTGGTTCCCTCCTGGGTATACTTATGGACTGACGGGTGCGTATGTGGCGTGCAGGAAGGACGAAACCGGGCGGGTGGAATGGAGGTTGAAAAACAAGGGGGAGATGAGGCTTCTGTTATATCTCTATTTTTAATGTGTTTCTTTTTGTAAACACTTCCCAGAAGCCTCTCCCAGCTTGACTCCATCTGCCTCCGGCTCTGACCAACCTCCGTTCTATATCTTGGTGTCTCCTCTTTAGCCGCCTGTCACGCTCGTTTTTCTTTTTTCTCCTTTCTTTTTCATCCCTCGTTCTTTTTTTGCAATTTTCATTTACATTTTTTGGAGCTTTAGCCCACCTGCATTACCCGGTGATCAGTACGGGGTATGATGATGATAATAGGGCACGTATTAACTCACAGATATTATATTCTTAATCGACTATCGCGCCAAAAGTATTATCTGCATTCCAACGGGTTTCAGACTGTTACTTTTTCTTTTTTGTATTTTTATTTTACAAAAAGAAAAAGACCAGCCAAAAAAGAATCGGTCAGTCAAATGGGAACCTGTCATTTCGCTTCTACCGTCATAGCCATTCCATCTCCTGCCCTGCCATTTTCTTTTTTATTTTTATCGAAATCATTATCCTTGTCTGCATCTACCTTCTTCTTGCGTGGCTCCACTGTCTTTTTGTACCTTCCTCTGCTGCTTGTACTTTTCTTTTCTTTTCTATATAACTAACCAACTAGTCTCCAGGTATAGTTAATAATGAAAAAAGAAAAGAAGAGAAAAACATCAGCAAGAAGAAGAAAAAAAAAAAAAGAAAAGAAACAAACCAGGAGCAAGATGCGTGGCCCAGCTCGTCCCACTCGTTTGGCTTTGCAGCTGGCTTCATCTTCCTCCTGCTGGCGTTGCTAGATCTACAAACTCAAACTTACGAGATTATAGACAGCAATATAGGAGGGCTCTCGGTATATACTTACTTGCATCTGCCCCGGCCCACGCTTGGTCCTTGCTGATAACGCCTACACTGCCAGCTATATCGCATTTTCCCCGTTCGTATTCCATAGGCTATTCGCTGACCCTCCTGTCTGTACATATGCCGCGCTGCCTCTTGTGGTTGTTGACTTTGTTTTTTGATACCACAAGGGGAGCAGCGCAGCCTAACGCAGGCATATGGGTCTTTCCGCCACCCCTCTCCCTGCGATTGCAATTATTCTGTGACCAACAGGCCAGCAGGAAAGGGGATAGTATTGGAGAAGTAATGGTATGACCGATAGCAGCTGCAAAGTTCCTTACTTTTTCTTCATGCCTGAAGTCCCCAGACGGGCGTCAGGCCCGATTATTGCGGCTCGGGAGCCACGGATATTACCATCACCGTGACTGCTAGTCTAGAGGGGGTTGAGAGAAGGAAGAGATGTACTTACTCCGTACGGGGTAACTAACATACAAACGAATGGTTCTGTTGATTACGGGGTTTGAAAACAGCGAATTCCAGCGGATCACTACCCGTGCTTCTCACTCACCTTCTTCAGAGTTACGGAGTACTTTGTTTCTATGACAAAACGTATGCTTAACCGATCTGGAGAACGGGGAGGAAGAAGAAACAAACGAACTGGCTAGGGAAAGAAAGGAACCGGTGTAGGCGGCACTGGTTCCGGTAAGCTGAAGCGGAGGGACAGCCTTGATCGGACAGGTGAAGCATTGCGTATAAATTTACTACTGGCTAGTTATCATATCGGGATCGATCCCGCCAGGAGCAGAGGGCCCCTTTGCCTCTCGCGACATATATGTGTATTGCATACACGTACTTTTATATACATCTTACACCGGGCCCAAACGAAGACTTTCAAAAACAAACCTGAATGGGGAATTAGCCGGCATCGACTTGTCAAAAAGCAAGGCAACCGCTCTGCCGGCTGTCGAGGATGGGAATTCTCCGGGGGACCGCACTCCTTCAAGCATGGCAAGATAGCTACCTATCTTCCAGACGACAGCTAGCCTGTTCGAAGATGGGATAACTATCCTGTTTCGTCCATCAGGATTAATTAAGTATATGAATGGACTCGCTTCATGGGGCATTTCCACCAATAAACCGCGAGGTCAGCCTGGCTACCGGGAACATGGATATTTTGCCTCCCTTCTTCCCCCTCCTCTAGCTCTACCCGTTTCTCTGCTCCGAGTGCAGAGATAATGACTCTATATACTCCGTACATATATATATCTACTAGTAGACGGAGGACACCTGCTAACAAACGAAGGTCATATATCTCTTGCAACTCGCTAACCAGGCGGACGTGCTCCGTAAGGGGGTGAAAGCGATGAACGAGCCCATGTGGACGGCATGGCTTAAAAAACCGTTACGATTTCAACTTTCGACGTGACCCTGGCCCCCCTTAGGGATCG
Source organism: Nannizzia gypsea CBS 118893 (assembly GCF_000150975.2). Taxonomy (NCBI): domain Eukaryota; kingdom Fungi; phylum Ascomycota; class Eurotiomycetes; order Onygenales; family Arthrodermataceae; genus Nannizzia; species Nannizzia gypsea. The sequence continues at coordinate 1,381,073 of NW_003345197.1, forward strand.
AAAAGGCCTACGGACTACCTTTCCGGTACCCGGCGAACTCTGCTTGGGCATCAGGAGTGGCCAAGTACTATGGGGGTCACGATGCCAGCAGACACTGTCGGCCCCTGAACCATGCCGATACAAAGCTATTTTACCTTCTTTCTGTCCGTCTGACTGGTACTATGTATCACGATTGGGTTTCTTTCCTCTCGAGTTGTGTCCGTTGTTAGACATACAGGCTTATACAGTTACCTCGATGACATCAGTGGCCATGGTTGATATAACTTCTCCGTAAGCCTCCCCCCTTATTCCTTTTTCTGACTTCCCCAGCAAGTTCGTTCACTGCTTTTTAGTCTGATTTATACGGGGCAGCAGTTCTATCGGTCGGTAGTTCGATCTATGTCGCCTCCGCCGGCTTTCTCTTGAACTGCCGTTAGAACGAGCAAAAAGAAAAAGCGACAGAAGAACAGTCAGTAGTGGTCGTGCCCGATAGCCCATATATGGGTAAGGATAGCGATAGTGTAGCAAGGAGGACATGCGGCTTGGAAGCGTACCCTGTCAAGCAGGCTGCTTATCTCTCAACGACCAGCATTTTTATACGTCGAGGTAACTTCGCTTACGACCCGATGAAGGGTTTCCTGGAGTCCCCAGGTCCTCAGGGGAGGCCATCAATGGTCATCAAGGGTTTGCAGAACTCATGGATATACAGACAGCAACACATATATATCATATATCTACGTCCAGATAATATCTACAACATAAAGGTAGGCTCCAAGATGATATAACTAAGGAAACATCTAGCAAACACCTGGCTAATTGTGATGTGTTCCAAACAGAAGTGTGCGCCGGCATTGAGATCCCTGGACAGCAGTATCTGTAATATTGAACCCAGGTTTCTTTTTCTAGCCCGCGCTCAACTACTTACTCCAAGAAGGAAGAAGACGGGAAAAAAAGCAAAGGCTTAAAAAAAGAAAGAAAGAAGTGGAAAAAGGATGACATGCAAATGCTTAATATTATGCTTCCAGCCGGAGACTGCATCCTGTCTTCCCCGAGCAAATTACGCGAGCCAATCCACATCTGCGCGGACGAACTGGCTTAACTCAGTGTTTGGACTGTGGGGTAGAAGAGGACGGTCCTGCTGGTCGGTTTGTGATGCTCCGTTAGTTCGAGATGCCGACGATACGGAGCTTGCGTGGAAGCCGTCCGAGTCGAGCACCTTCGCTCCTCCCACTCACACTAAACAACTGGCCAATTTGTTAGCTCGTGTGCTAAACCACCGGGGACAACTCCTCTCTCTTCCCCAGGATCAGGGAGAGATCGCGATCGACTTGCGTTAGTCCCGTGGCGATGACGCTGTTCTGCAGAGACTCGCCCTCCAACGAGTCAGCCCAGTCGCAGATGAAATGGTACCAGCCAGCCAGAGAATTGGTAGATACACATACAAGCATGCATACGCCCAAACATCCAGACATACGTACATACAAGACATAACACAGCAGCGGCGTTCATGCATGCGTCCTCTCCCTTAGCCACCGACGGCCTCTTTTGGGTCATGCCCCTGTCCATGTCCCGTCTTGGACGGAGGATGGCATCCTGACGTCAAGCTCGCACACATTCTCTTCTATATATATATCTATGGAGGGGATATATCTATATCGAGAGTGATCATGCGGTGAAGAATTAGGTTGTTCAGGTGTTAAGGTTAAATTAAAGTGGAAGGCGAACTGGTCCATAAGAAGGCTAAAAATGGTGGGAAGAGAGAGCGAGAGACGCTGGGAAAGACCCAAGGCAGAAGAGGCAGAGAGAGGCAGAGGGAAGACCCGGCAGTTCTTCGTCGCCATGCCGTCTACGTGAGTTTAATTCTGCCGGCTGCTCGTGCTCGTATAATTAGACGTCTATCACGGACACCTTGCTTATTCTCGAGCGACTTGACAGAGGAGAGGCAGGCTCGCAAGGCAGGGCAGGGCAGGCAGGGCAGGGCAGGCAGGGCAGGGCAGAAGATGCCCGAGAGAAAGCCGAAAGCTCTCTCTCTTCCTCTACTACTCGGTACAGTCACGCTCTCCTGGTCCTTTTCTTTTCTTCTGCTTACCACCCCATGGACCAGCCAGCTATACTCTACACAAGCACCCAGAAGCCAGTAAGACGCCTGCGAAGATGAAGATCCTCTCCCTATACTCCGAACATGTAGGCAGAGACAGCAAGAGCACCAAGAGGCCGCTCATCCCATCCACAACCATCCACTCGTCATCCACAATCCTCCCGGAACAGCATCTCTTCCACTTGGCGCATGCACCTGCGTCTCCACAGGTTCTTTGCCCTGCTCTTCCCAACTTCTGGGAGAGTTTTCGGAAGAAAACTGTGAAATTTCGCTTCCCTGGGATCGAACCTTATAGCTGCCTGTCTGGCTGCTGCCTGCTTGGTCTGTTTTGCGTTGCTTTCACCCTCGTCCGCCCTGGCTCGGGTCCATCCGTTCATCTTTCTCGTCTTGTCTTGTGTATACTTCCGTATGAGCGGGTGAGGTGAGATATTTTTGGATCCTTACAGCCAAGTCGTATCTCACGATAACGAGCCATAGTTATACTTACTCATGGGCCAAGAGATGATGAGAGGCCAGTCAACGGCCAAGTGCTTGATCCTAGACAAGCAAGGGCCACTCTCCCTTCTCTGCCTGAAAGGGACTGGAAATGTGAGCAATGTCATGCAGATAACCGAAGCCCTAGGGCGTTCATTGGAGGATATACTATCCCAAAGGGTCGCTGACAACCGAACTGTCGGGTTTTTACTATAGTCGACGATAATCGTGTGACAGCGGTTGTCAGCTTTGTGTAAGGGGATGGCGGCACAGCGTTTATGTATGCGGATGGAATTGAGCTGCTCTACTTGCGACTGAGACTCCATGCAGCCGCCTTTATATTTGTCACACCGGCTACTTCGCCACTATGGATGGCGCCACGGGTGACCGCCGTTGGCTCTATACATCTAACCACCGATCAGACAGGTGTAACGACTATCCACAACTCGAACATGATGAAGAAGCACCCAACCGCCTGAATAAGATTCTGATGTGTCCGGTCTCCTGGAGCCTTCCGACCCAAGGGAATGATTTTCTGCATACTTCCGGTCAACCAACACCGTCTTTCGGGATTTCGACCCCTGAACGAGAGAAAGAAAGGATCGTAAAAAAACTCAATGGGCGGTGTGAGAAGGGGTTCCTTGCCCGCCAACGGCTTCTAGATTAAACTGAGTGTGCCTTGCTAGGTCAGAGGGCAGGCTGGAAGATCGATGCCATGCAAAAGGACAAGGCGGAAGAAACCATGAGTTATGCCTTCGTATACATGCCCCATGCATGCGATGAATTTTAACGGGATTTCCATGAAAGAAACAATGACAGAAGTCAAAGTATGGCAAAAAAGAAAAAGAAACAAGATATCAGGCACCCGGTACGCTGGACAAAGAACGGATTATACGATGCACAGGTTCCTCGCCCCTTCTTCACCATGCCATGGGCGGCCCAGGGCTCTGGTTAATCTAAATCCCGATAACTACCAGCAACAACCCCAGATTGCGTATCCGGAGCATGGGAGCAAAAAAGGCTATGTATGAATATATACTGCTGGAAGCACTTCCCCTTCGATAAGTACCGCACTCTCCCTTCATTCCAGCAGGAGTGAAAACTGTATATCCCTGTTTCTTATAAGCCAGCCAAGTCTCACCAATCGTAGGAGTATTCCAAAGCCCGAGGCTTCAGGGGCCATAGCAGAGATTATATAACTATATCTGCGCTGAAGGAGAAGAATCCATACGGAGTATGCCCAGGATGTATACCTGCGTCCAGCCGTCAAAACACCTACTGGGGTCCTTTCAGCTGGTCAAAACAACGAAAACGGGGTTGTTTTGTTTAATTCTCCAACAGAAACGAGGGTATTAAACTCCGTTTGTTGACTTTCCATTCTTTCCCTGGTTTCGTTTGTTTTTCTCTGGAGTTAACTTCTCCATGGATTACGTCTTATCTTACTTATACTGCCAGGCTAACAGTTTCAGTAGCCGGGACGAACCTAGGGGATGAAGAAGGGGAACCATGGTCAAGCTTGGGTTAATTACTACTATTATTATGTATTCTTCTCGAACATGGCCGAAGAAACCCAATCGACACCACAGAACTATACCTGGGTAGTCATGCGGCCCCCAAGGGCGGATAGTTTCGCATGAAGCTTAGAGAGCGAGGGAGGGAGGGAGGGGATGAGAGTGAGAGGGCGAAACGAGTTGTCCATCTCGTCTAGGTGGCTGCTCCTATATTCCGTACATATCGATGGTGCAAAGAACCAACAATCCTTTCAAACAGAGAATCCGATCTCCCTCCCGTTCTCTTCTCCAGCAAGGCCACCTGTTCGTCGCAGAAGTGCTCCGTTAGGACGGAGTCGACTCCTTGCCCGTCCCATCCCAGTCCCTTACAAATCTGCTGGCAACACCCACCCGACATCCCTGGAGGCGCCAACATATAAAACCCCAGCCATTATATTCCAACCAGGTTAATGCCTTGCGAAATGTCTCTGCGGATCTCAAATTGCGTGATTGAAGATAATAACCTGATCCGATCCAGACTTCTGGGAAGCCGTCCCGGCGATGTCTAGTCCCTGGCCTGGCATATATAGGATGCTCGTTATATCCATGGTCTGGCAGGTGTAAATATATGTCAAACCCCCGGTCAAAACACTGTCCTGCAGCAGTCCATCACCATGCCTTGCAGGGAGCGGGCCATAAAACTTGTTAACAAGAGAACAACGGGGAGAGGGGTCCTGTATTACACTGTAACTCATGATGCCTGATGCCATGCCATGCCATGTTGTTCCCCCTTTTCCCAAGGTTTATCTTCAGCATGGGATCGATGTCAGTCGCTAACCAAAAGATGCTAAAAGAATAAAAGAAGGCGCCTCTTTTCTTCGGCTAGAGAATCATGCTTCTCCATGCATTGAAGATTCTCATTTGAACCGGACATCATGCTAGCAGGCGGCATCCCAAGACGAGACCACCTTCCTTGACCCCGGATGATTTGCGCCTGACGAAAGCTATCCTGGGGGACTTGCACCTCCCCGGAGATTAAAATATTCGTACCTGACCTCTACAGGCTAGATCTTCAAGAAAAGGCGACCCCCAATCCCATCGGCTAACTAGACATGCATTTGCAACTTGTAAATCCCTCTCCCCTCCCCTACTACGTCCAGCCTGCCATACAAGCCATGGAAGCCACCGCAAAAAGACCTTCGGGCTTCGTCGTCTCTCGAAAGCCCTTACAGGCCAATTGCTGTCTATCTTTCTCTGTCTGGCTGTCTGTCTATCCCCCACGCAATATCAACCCTAGTCGATGAGGCCTTGCCCAGGTCCAGGTTTGAGCGGGATGGAGCGAGCCCGTCTATGCGGAACACAAAATAGATTGGCAATAGAAGGCAAGAAAGGGTCTTCTTTTTCTTCCTGATTGCTGCATGTTTATCCCGGATCGTTTGTTCCCACTCCCTATTTTGCCCTTGGCTGTTCACCCTCTGCTTTGTTGTAGTTAAGACTTTTCCCTCAGGTCCGGTAACTATGATCTGTGACTATATCGCGATCATTTTATTATTGCCCCGGCGACTTGATTATATAGTTGGCAGATCATAATAGAGTATTGAAACACAGACGAACGAGATCGCCTGGGGAAGATGGGTTTGACAAGCGATCTCAGCCTGCTAGGCTGGAGAAACGCCATTGCCTGCCCGTCATCGGCCAGAGCATCTTCGATATGATCCTAATTAAGCGAAGCTGAATACACTGAGAACAGCCTAGTTCGACGGAGCCGGTAAACACTCCTTGAGAGGTAAATCTTGACTGTGGCCCGGATGAATATCCAAAAACGGGCTCCTCTCGCTGAATTTTACCCTAAGCTGTACAATGTGGCGCCAATCCTAGGCCAACTTGCGCAGGTATTTGAAATTAACAGTCACGGTGACTCGCAAGCTGTCCGCGCAAATAAGCCCCTATCTTCCTTCAGCATGAAAGAACGTTGATTTTCTGGGGGCCAGGAACGTTGCTCTCGTTTATTAGTTGATGTGCAGGTAAAAGGCCGATATTGAACAAGTCAGATCTTCACCAGTAAGTAAACTCACACCGGTATAACTTCGACGCGGAGCGTGCTGGCTGCTGTGACTCGGCTGGGTAAAGTCGGAAGCCAAAAACTACCTCCTGAAACCTTTTCTGAGACACAGGACGCCGCACTCCCTCAACTGGCCCCAACGCTCCCAGGTGAATCAAGAATGCACTGAGCCGGGTAGAGGCACATTCCGCTCTGAGGAACAGGGATGCATGGGCAAGTCTACAGTCCCTCATTTTAATGGCTCAAGAGCTTTGGCTGGGTGGTTTTTCAGGCGTCATTCGCCTCACCCGTGCGATTTTTGCAGAGCTACTTGGTATCAAGTGTTTATCCCGAAGAAGCTTGCCACCAATACTGACGGGTCGCTCTTAATAGCGGTGACCTTCAGCCGTCTCGAGTATCTGGGTCTGGAGCCTAAGATCTCTCTTGAGGATTGAACTTCCGTCATCTCCGGCGGGTTTTCGCAGCTATCGTGCGAATAATTATGCAAGAGTCTTTTCTCTGTACAAGAATCACCAAAAAAACAATAGTCGTTTGTCTCGAACCACGGGGCGGGCTACGGCTGCATGATAAACATCAGTCCTTCGAGTCAATATATGGATACCCAGTTATGGATGCTAGAATGATGCCGGAACTGATCAAAGTTCCCGCGGAATGCTCCGGATAGCCAGACGCGGGATGTGCGTTCTCAATGGGAAGCTAAAGACAGACTCGCCAGACCACTGCGTACGAGATCGATTGTGGTTCCTGGAGGTAACATATTCCGAAGGCCACGTTGAAATGAAATCTCATGTGCTGGCTTAATCCCTTGGACGGCATACAGGGGTAACCCGAATCGTGCTGGTGACATACGGTGACACTTTCTAACTGTGATTAGTACAGTCGATGTTGCATCCTGATCAATAGATCTAGTGCTGATAATCACTTCCGTTTGGGATGATCGATATGATTTCCAGAAAGTGTCATTATGGGGCACAAATGTTAAGCCGGTATGAATAGTACTGGCCAATAGTACTTTTTGCACGCATTTGATATCACAGCCTCATCACTTTGCCTAGATGGATGCACCGCAGCTCATGTAATTACGTATGCGAGCGCTTGGGCTGTCAAGTTACCAGACTCCACCGCAAAATCTTCTATATTCTGATACCGCCTTCCGCCGCGCCCCGCGGAGGACAGACAAGGCCGTACTTTCTCAACCAGGATAGAAGCTACGTTCGAGGACTATCCCACTTAGGAAAGGCCATGTGTCACAGTAAGCCGAAACTTTTCATAAGCAATGAATCAAAAAAGGTTTTCGAAACCACATACCAAACCTCGTAGAGGTATTCGCGTGGTTTGCTGGACGAACCATTGGCTCTGGAGAATTTTTTTCACGCCAAACGATAGACATGGGAGTTGCATGCAGATGCAAACATGAAAGCGGTCTATCGTGCACAGGAAAAAAATGGGGCATAGGATGAACTCCGAGATTCAGGCGCAAGATCGTGTTCATCATGCAAAGAGTCCCGATTGCCAGGTTAGGCAAGGGTATGAGCCATGGAGTTTCTCGGAGAAAACCAAAAGGAAAAAGGGTGGGATTGAGCTGGTGAATGACACATTCGTGTCATGCGGTGCAGCATCATAAAGGGCAGCTAGATGAGTTGTTAAACTTTCTAGTTTCCCGATGAGGCGGTGAGAAGTTCGATTGGATTGTGTCTAAGCCTTAAGAAGATCTTCAAAGACCGCGTGAGATTGGGAGATTGGGATCCCACAGGCGCAGAAGAAGAGCGGGTTAACTAGTTGAAAGACGGTGGAAATTTTAATATCCCATTTTTGGCGTAGGGCGAGGGTGGCTGGTGTTTGGAACTAGGATTATGGTGGACAGCCCGCGAACGTTATACTCCAGATGTACTTCGTCTGGGCACAGCGTTCATCGAATACAGTTATCTTTTCTTCCTTCGGGGAGAGCCTGAACACACAACGGTCAGCAAGTGGCTTTCATGCGTAAAGAGCGTTTATCATCCTCATGCTTGGGTGGGCTTTTACCTCGTTCTCTGCCTGTTCACGGTGTCAGCCAACCAGCAGCAACATAGGCCGAGCTTTGACGGGCGGGAACATCGACGTCACCAAGCTTGAAAGCACTCGGCCGTTTGACTGTCCAGCACGCCCAGCTCCGTGGAGACATGATCCTTGCTCCCTATCCATGTTTGCGGCCTTCAAGTGTTGTCGTTTGTCCAAGTTGTTTGTCAAAATTCCCAACAAAGAAAAGGAAAAGATGAAAAAGACATCAAAAAGAAGTCGTCATGTGACCAAAAAAGCCTACAATACCCCTTTTTGCAGGAGTTCGCCTCGTCTTTCCTTCTGGTGCTCTCAATCATTGTACTGGCGCCTTGTTTTTGTTTTATCAGCCGTGTTGTAATATGGCGGATGTATTGTCATATCGTTATTCTATACTCATTGTTCGATTAGTTATCGGCTGGAATTGCTGGTCTTGGTTGGGAAATATTCAATATATCAAAGCATCAGGCATGACTACTACGAATAACTAAAGCAAAAATCTCAGGATATTTCCTTCATATGCGATCAGCTTGCCCTTCAGTGAGCCCGAATTTGATCTTTTTATACCCAGTAGAGGTTTATCACTCTCTTCGAAAGGTGCAAAGACATAGCAATGCTGTTCACCAGCCCAGCCAAAACTATTGCTAATAAGGAGAATGGCTGAAGATCAACGCGTTGAAACATGTTGAGATGACCATATATGTCTATATCTATATTTCCCACTCGGCCTCGTTCTGTGGCCGATTCTCCCAGGGAATTTACCATATCAGCTTAGAACACCCTTATTACGGCCTTTTAGCCGCCCTCATCAAAGGGCAGAGTTGAAGCTTTGATGGTATTAAGGCGCAAGTATGAGAAGCATTGTCATACTTATATTCTTCCGTAGCCCTGACTTCGAATGAACGGGCTTCTCCGCTTAAAGCCAAACAAGCAAATAATAAAAAAGGCATGTACTTGAAGGAGTATAAAATGGGAGAACTACACGAAATACCACCTTGACTCTATCACAATGACATTAAATACCAAGATTACTACTTCCTCCACATATTTCATACCAGAAAGATAGAGAAATCAAATTTGGAGTCAATCAACCGCCGGCTATTGTTACACATTAGTCTTTTCGACAAGTACAACACATTTCAACTAATCATGGCAAACAACCAACACAACAACAGCTCTAACAGCCCTAACAATGCAAACAGCCCAGCTAAACCAAACAACCTAAATAGTTCCCAGAGCTCCAACGAGAATGACCGGGGAAGAGTAAGTTTAATCGAGAATAATCCTCCATGTATGTGACACTTTTTTCATTTTGCTAACTGGGAGACCAGCTTAGGCTGTTCTATTCCGATTGGGCACCCTTCTTCAGGAATGCGGCACTGGTTTCTAGAGGCCTCTCCAATGAAACAGGCGTGCTGTGCTACAGGAACTGCATTTTGACTACCTTACTACACCAGCCCCTGTTTGTCAATTGGTTGATGCTCCATGTGCGGCAAAAAGGCCCATGGCATCCCCCTCGTGGGGGGTGTTTCGCCTGCTTCCTGGCACAACTAGTTGATGAGTATTGGTCTTCTATCGCCTCGGACAGTCTAGATCTTTTCCTCCCTCACTTCTGGGCCGGATGTAGTCAATTCTGGGATACTAACTCCACAGACCAACAGGACTGTATTGAATTTCTGACCAGCTTCATTTCAAAAATCGACAGCTCCGCCCATACGGGAGATATCCAGCATATTTTCCAAACTATCTTCAGATACCGGAGCACATGCCAAACCTGTCAGCACACCAAGTACTCCGAAAGCGATCACTCATGGGTGCTAGGTGCTTCCCCACTGGAGCAGGAGCCGGGATCATTAGAAAACTGCATTCAGGAGTACATGAAGGCAGAAGATATTGCAGATTACCATTGTGGCAACTGTAATAATAAGTCAACCCTTCATCGGGAAATGTTTATCAAGGATGCACCTGAGGTCCTCATTGTCCAAGTCACTAGATTCAAGGTACCAGACAGCGGCGAGTCCTCAAAGGTCACAGCCGAGGTTCAATTCACCGAAGACCTAGATCTCACGGATAGACTGACCCCACAGGCAAGGGAATCAGGAGAATCCCTCCGCTATCAACTCACTTCGGTTATCGTGCATCGTGGTGCCACTATCAAGGGAGGCCATTATATGTCATACGTCAAAACTCCAACAGGCACCTGGGCGTGTCTCAATGACGAGTTTTCTTGTGAAGCCAAAATTGACGCTATCCTTGGGTTCCAGGATGACAACAACGTTCCTTATGTCCTGATCTATAACAGGCTCCCGCTCTTGACGGGATCACAGGGGAGAAACAACATCGGCCCTGACGCTACAGGGAATTATTTGATCGCCGAAGGAGTAGAATCCTCCCCACAAGCCGACGCGGAGAAGACGCCTTCGACAGAACATGGGGTTCAAATACGTATTTCCCCGGGACAACCCCAGACTCAGCAGAGCGAAAAATCTGCCTCGGAAGCGGGTGACGGCTTGACCAGCTTGTTCGAAGGCTCAATTGGTTCAACTAAGGGCTCCCTCGGCAGCCCCAGTTCTAGTGTTCGCTGGGAGGGCCAGCCGGCAGAGGTCACTGTCCAAGTCACTATGGGTGATATGATCATAACAGGGGCTGTTAAGGGTATGCTAGAAAGGAGGCCAAAGCGCCGCGTCTCTAACAGCCCAGAAGCCAAACAAAAGCCAAAGGGTATTGGCAAGTCGAGGCCTCCGGCGAAGAAAAACCGGAAGGGCGCTCGAGGTTACCCGTTGACTCTGCTTATGGGCTAGTGCAAGAAGAGTACATAGATATGCCAGGTGGATAAGCACGGGAATGGAATCTTGGGCAACATAGAGGATATCAAAACTAGCGCCAGAGGGACTCATCTGCTCGATCACGGAGCCATTTCCGGCGTCTTATAGGGCGTATATAGGGGCTGGAGGTCTGTGTTGCAAGTTTGCAAGTCGTTGGGCCTGTGGAGGATTCAGCCTAGCTATTTTTATAGAGTTGATCTTGCTTATTATAGACATGTGAGGGCCCTCTCTGTGAGTAGTTCGTAGTTTGGCTAAAATCAAGTGCACAATAATAACTCACTGGTTATGGCTATAGCCACAGGCATGCAGAAACAGAACAGTTAACTACAAGGAATGAAACTTGGACAAAGGCGTTGCTGCTAAATGTGCGCTGCATATTTAATGCCTGCAATTTCGTATAGCTGCTTTCTCAACTCTCTCTTTTGAGTGGATCAGCCGCTCCAGCAAGTGCTTATGTTTTGTCCCTGGTTCTCGTCCTCTCATATCCGGATCGCCAGTCAGCCACCCGTTCTTCCAGCTGCATGGGCTTTAATTAGTTAACGCCTCGCGAGGAAAGGAATTGAAGCCAGCTAGTTAGATGTCCGTTCGCTCCGAAAGCCCAGGGAGCTCGCTTCCCTGTTCATCGGTCTTTATCACAAGCCTTATAGGGCAGCTCGCCGTCTGTAACCGAACCCAGGAGCTTCCAGATGGTATCTCGACAATACCCAATGCTGGAGATGATGAAGGAGACTCACCGAGAAACCCATTGTCGCAGCTGTCGGCAGATGTCCTGGCAAAGGTGAAGCCGTTGCTGTTGACGTTGCACTGCCTATTCCCAAGCGAGCTGCTCCTGGCTCTTGATATCCTCGACCGGAGCCTGATTACTAGATACACCGTCAAGCCCAGAGACAGGAGGCCCCGAGGAGGGACTACACATTGCCTAGGGCACGAGGGAGATGGGCGCGAGATAGAGGTATACTGTGGAAAAGTTCCAAGGGAACAGCAGCAGCACCACTATATGGACGAAGACGACGACTACGAGGGCGAATGTTTTGATAGTGAGATATACTTCGTCTTGTCCTCTGCTTCAAAAAGGAGGCTAGGAGCAGAGGAAGACACACGCCACCGCCAGCAAGAGAATGAATACCAGGTTTGCCTTGATGCATGGAACTGCACTTGTCCTGCGTTTACGCTGGCCACTTTTCGAGATCTCGACTCGGAGGATGATGAGGCAGGGCCACAAACCAAAAGCGATATTGAATTACCAATAAGCAATGAACCGGTTGATACCATTACAAAGAGGAAAAACTGGGTGTTTGGCGGGTGTCTGACCCAAAGTACACCCTGTACGTCTTCTCCCTTGGGATGTTGTTTCATGCACGACTCGCCATCTCTTTGCAAGCATTTACTGGCGTGTACACTTGTATCTCAGTGTCCGGGTTTATTTGGCAGCAAAGTAAGGAGGTGTGAGATAGATCCTCTGGAATATGCGGGAAAGCTTGCCGCGTGAATGAGAAAGGGTCAAAAATGAGGGATGTTTTACGGAAATATGGCGCCTATGTATAAATTAGATATTTTCAAGGATGCAACGTGAATTCATCGTCATTATATTTCCGACCAAGTTCCTTGGCTCATTTCACAGAAGTTCTATTGGGGGAAAAGATATACGCAATATTCTACATATCGCCGGCCAGTACCAATATTTATCTGGTAAGGAAGTAGTAGGGAAAAAGGGCTTGAAGAAGGCCACGAGGAGTGAGAGAGAAACAACGGTCCCCAATATGTATTGGTGTATTTATCATTTCTTCTTCCCCTTCTCAGTCGAACTTGGCTCATCCTTAGTTTCTGTCCCAGCAGAGGGGCCTGATTTCTTATTCTCATTATTTGAGTTGGCACCGGCTTTCTCTTCCTTTCCCTCTTCCTTCTTTGCCTCTCTTTCCTCCTGTTGCTGACGGTTCTGGATCTTATTTTCTATCAAATCGTGGAACGCAGTTATGGCTCTGATCAAACTACTGATGTAGATGGACATAAGTTGGTCGTTCGTTTTGATATTCATGGCACGTGCAAGCTCGGTGTTCTCGATTTGCTGTTCTGCGCCATTGGCACTGGAGGAAGTGCCTGGTTTGGCTGTAGCGAGGTTTGGTAGAAGGTTGAACACATCCTGGAGATGGCCAAGGATGGCGTGGTTGACTGGAAGGTCCCTGTCCAGCACCTTCTCAAGATACTGGCCGATGTCTCGGAGCCGAAGATGTAGACCTTGCAGGGACTGAAGCTGTGACGTTATTCTGGTGGAGAGTGTGCCAACTGCAACATCTCTAATGTCTCGCAGAAGATGCTCTACGCCTATTTCCTCGGCCTCTTCAGCTTCTATTATTGAAGGGGTATGAACAAAAGTCTTAGAAGTCGTTGTTCCGTCCTAGATGTAAGATGTTAGCTGGTTGAGCCTTGGGAGTATCAAACAACAAGAAAATGCCAGATCTCACATCTTTGATCTCTTCAACAGCAAAGTATGCATCGGTGGGCACACCGACTTCCTTCGGCTGAACATCGATAATGACAAGTAGAGGATTTGGGTTGTATCGTTTAAAAAGCTCGTTGATCTCTAGATCCGACGCTCTCAGCTTGGGGCCAGAGTGATACCATCCAATCAGTTTCTCGCGGGCGTTAATTTTCTTGAACATATCATTCATCGACTCGACAAAGTTATGGTCTAAAAACCAGACTGAAGGGTCCTTGTCATCTTCCTCGAAGGGTACTATATTATAGAATGGATTGTCAGTGGGCTGGAATCCAAAGGCTCCGCTACATATTTATATGAGAAGATCTGCGCGCATTCGCAATACATACCTGCAAAACTGTTGGACACGCGGACCGTCTTCCCATCATTCTGGCCTAGCAACACACCAACCACTCGCTTTCTGGTGCCCTTCGCTGACCGTCCATAATGGTCTGCCACCGAGAGGAGAACTAGGGGAGCAACGGTAACGGTTGTAGTGACGAGGGAGAGGGTATCGGTGGTAGTAGCAGGCATGATGAAACGAGCAAGGCAAAGATATCACTAGAGGCGGAACGGGAGCAGAATGAAGACACAAAAGAAAGCTATCGAGACAAGCAGGCAACGGTGGTGAATATCTGCAACTCCTCGTCCTCTTCCTCTTCTGCCTCGTCTTGTTGACTTAGAAGCTGGAGCTCAAGCGGCAAGCTTTTGGAGGGCCAAGACCAGACTGTTGCTGAATAATCATATGACTAAGATCTTACTAAGAATTATAACTAATCACTTTCACGTGACAAAGCTCTAGCCTGTGACTGCTGAGTCATCTTTGCCGTGAGCCGGCTTTAAGCTCTTCTCGCTGCAAGTTGAAACCAACCAAGAGAGGCAAGAAAAAGCAATTTATCAGGTTAATCCTCGCCGAACGTTTCTTCGTTTCTCTTCTTCAGATCCGCGAACGCTGTCTTCCTTCTTCACCCCAACCTCTCCTCTCTTCCTTTGCTTGCCAATTGCCAATCCAGAGTGAACACACTCTCGTCAGGTCCCCGATTCCAAAGGATTATTCTTATTCTTTGTCTACCTTCAACCTCGGCTCACAATGGCCCCAGCTAACGGCGAATCGATTGATGCTCTGAAGGACCTCATCAGCAGCTTGGAGTCTCGGATAGTTGGGTTGGAGAAGGCATTGCTCAATGGCGGCAATTCGGACTCTGCTGCGTCGATGCGGATGGTTCTGATGGGCCCTCCTGGTGCCGGTATATAGTCCTCCTGCAATACACGCCCGTCTTTGCCGAAAATGTTTGACTGACCACCGTGGCTCTTAGGCAAGGGAACGCAAGCGCCCAAGATCAAAGAGAAATACTGCGTGTGCCACTTGGTATGTTTATTTTTGCCGAAAGGCTCATTGATACCCTAATAGCTTTGGATTGCGGCTCTAACAATCCGGTCAAGTCTACTGGTGACATGTTGCGATCACAAGTCTCCCGACAAACAGAGCTCGGCAAGGCTGCAAAGAAGATCATGGATCAGGGTGGACTCGTCTCTGATGAGATTATGGTCGGCATGATCAAGAACGAGTTGGAATCGAACAAGGAGTGTAAGAAGGGGTACGTTTTACCGCCATTTTCTGGGACCATGGTCCGAGCTTACTGACGCAACCCTTTTTTCGCCTCTTCACAGTTTCATCCTCGATGGGTTCCCTCGTACAGTTGCTCAGGCTGAGCGATTAGACGACATGCTCCGCGACCGCAAGCAGACGCTGCAGCATGCCATCGAACTCCAGATTGACGACGGTCTTCTGGTTTCTCGGATAACGGGCCGATTGATCCACCCGGCCTCTGGCAGATCTTACCACAAGATCTTCAATCCACCAAAGAAGGAGATGACTGACGACATCACCGGAGAGCCACTTGTCCAGCGCTCTGATGATAATGCCGAGGCGTTGAAGAAGCGCCTGGCCACTTACCACGCCCAAACCGCTCCCGTTGTTGGATACTACAAGAACACTGGTATCTGGAGCGGAATCGATGCTAGCCAGGAGCCCGGCCAGGTCTGGAAGAGCATTCTCGGGGTCTTTGAGAAGAAGGAGTCTCCAATTCTCAGCAAGATTGGCTTGTCCAAGTAATTCCTCTGAAAAATCTCATACAAAACCACGGCCCCCCTACCTGCTGTTTGTTTTGCATTCGCCTCCCTCGGTTGCCAGGAATACGTGTCTACGACTCTCTATACATGAGATACCATTTATTCCCCTATTTTGAGGCATTTTGTTGCTTTGGTGGTTAGGAACTACTGAACGTGTATAGACTTGTGGGATCCGGTGCTCTTGTATACTGTATGTTACCTGTTAGAAATACAATGCATCTGTTCTATTGCTTTTTTTCGTGAGCAATATATCCATATAAATGCATTGTTGTTGATTTGTACTTGCCGCATTTTGTTTTCCTTTCTTCCCTTTGATAGTAACGGGAAGTCCCTGTCCAGAAGCACCATGCAGTATGCTACTTTAATGCAACTTCAATGGAGTCTTCCGGTTCATTCTCTACTTATTGGCATATCATTCTATCGCATCTCCTTTTCTTAATGGCCTCAGTTATACACTGTATATGTGGTCGCCGACTAAGCAGTTTGACATATCAACATCAGCTTCACCTTCCCCCTCTTGTTGATCACCACATCACGTCCACTACATATTTCTCTCTTTTCCTGACCAAAGGCCTTTGACTGCCTCTCTTTTCTTCTAGATTAAGCCTTTCACATTCCTATTACTTTGAAAATAGAAATGGGGTGTGTACTCTCCTGTTCATGCCTCCGTTCCCATGGAGAGCAGCCTCAACCACACAAATACGAGATTGGGAGGCCAACCTGGTTAGTATCTGGCTCAAGGGACACAGAGCCTTCTTGCCTTCCTTACCTGTTGGAAAACTGCAGTGTAGCTAATAAAAACTACTTTCTAGCCCTTCGACCACGGTTGATATCAGCTTGCTGAACTTGCAGCGTAAGTATTGTTGATATAACTAATCCCCTAGGTGGTTGTTCAGGCTTGCCTTCCATGCTGCTTTTTCTTGTACTACAACTACCTGATACACCGTTTCCCATCTTGAAGGCCGTAAAAAGCAATCTTAACGTCAAATACACGTGTATTTCGCGTTTTGCGGCATTATTTCACTCGAGTGCTAGTTGACTAACCGGTTAACCGTTTCGACTACAGCAATTCACCCTGAAGATCCAAATAATGCCTCGCGCCCAGCACTTATCATGCCAATGCAGCACTCCTTGGACATGGAGTTGATCACCGCTGCAGCTAGGTATGCAGATGAGAATAGATCTCGCGTAAGTTAACACCATCATCTCGCGTTCTTCGCTTAATAACTAGCCCTTGAACTCTAAGAGACTAATCTCCTCGCAGCGTAACATCCATACCAACCCAGAGGGCGTGATCGGTCATGCGCGTACGGATAGCAGTATCTCTCCTGACGTCCCAACTCCACCAACTGGCACAGCCGCAGGAACCGGTGCGGCAGCTACGGAAGCAGCTTCCCATGGAACTGAAGCAGTAGTCGACGACGAGACTAATACTGCAACTGGCAACCCCAATGATCCTGTCCTCCCCAACACTGCAAAGGCTCCTGCTACTGACGCCGCTCAGAATCACCAGTGAGCTCATGAAGCACATTTATCCCCGAACTACGAAGAACGTATCTTTTAATGTTGTTTGCTTCGTATGATGTCTACTCTACGTGTTACTGGCTAAATGCCTACAGCCCTTGTTTTTGATTCCCAAGTTGTGTGGGTCTAACTGTACCAGGTACCTTCTGGGGTGGGAAAGCTTTGAAATCTGATTGTGTGGTGGGTACTTTCTTGATTTCATTTGCAGTTGGGGTGGTGTTTTTACATGGGAGACAGGAGGTTCATAGGGATTTGCTGTTATTAGTGATAGCTACAAATACAAATAAACCGAATTAACCAATAACTTCCTTTTCCTTCAGCAAACTATCTTTTGTAGGTTTGCTATATATACTACAAAGAATTCCCTAATGTTTGTATGAGGTTGGCTTTAGTATTAGAGTTAATTAAAGTTACCGCCCTCCCGCTGCCGCTAGCTTATTTTGACTCCCACAGAATTTATCAAGAGTAAATGGAAATGAAGAGAATTCAAATAAAGATAGTCACAGGGGGAATTATTAATTTTGCAATTCCTATTACTAGCATAGGGTTGCTAGCCCTGCCTCTATTTATATTAGTGCAGAGATCTGTTGTATAGGAGAGTGCACTGTTTAGCAAAATGAAAAGCAGATCTATTCGCCATGCAACTGAAAGGGACTTATCAGGCATTTCCCGCTGTGCTTAAACATGACTGAAACAGGTAAGTAAAGGGGTAAGATGATGATGCAGATGGGTTATATGAATACTGAGAAAATAGATGGGGCCAGTAAGGGGTTAGGGAAAAAAAGGGACACAGCGATAGGTGTCTGGAGAAATGATATCAACAGTAGAATGAAGGATGCCACCCCGTTTCTCTAAAAAGTAAAAAAGGTTTCAGAAAGACGGTTATGAAGCTGGTTCAGTTTTAATCCTGACGCTGGATGTAGAGAAATCCGAATCCTATGGATCAAAATATGAGTTAGCAAACATTGCAGCGTATTATTATTATTTATGTCAAGGGATATTTTTACCTCTGCTTTTCGTTTGCCGAGAACTGAGTCTGGCGTACTGGTTCGACCACGCGGTACATCGGAAGTTGTACCCGTGCCGCCGTCTTTGGTAACTTCTGCATAGCAACTACCGTGATATATGCGATTGCCAACTTTGATAGCATCTCTCCAGATCCAATCTTGTGCTTCCTCAAACCAGGTAGATTCAAAATTTTCCTGACATATTGGACAAGGTGTATTGCGAAGCGTAGCATCGTTGGGAGCGTGTATCCATCTTTGTTGTTCTGCCTTTTTGCCTGACGCATCTTCACTATTGGATTTCCTGGCAGCAACAGAAGCGTCGTCGGCACCAATATCATCTTCAAATTCTCTGAATTTTATCCAGTCCTGACGTACGTGTTAGTTATGTTATATAAGTGAGTGAACTAAGTAGAATTCGTGGACTTACTCGCTCATCAAGATACCAGCTTCTATTCTGACTTCGCTTCGCTGCTTCGTTTATCCGTAGGTTTGTTTTAAAATGCCAGTCTAGATGTCTAGCTTTCTTGTCCTTCCCTTCTTGGGTTGAGACAAATCGACGACCGCAGGTTCCGCAGCGGTTAGGTTTGTCTTCGTATAAGCAGGCAATAAGATTTGGGCGAGGTCTGTGAAAGATACTGGTTAACCAAGAATGACCTTTAGAAGAAGAGACTGGCAGCACCTACATCCGTATTGAGGCAGAGGTCATGGGAACTTTAATCTTGACACCTTGGGGGTTAGGGTTCGCAGGGGCAGGAGTATATGGTGGTTGGCCTGGAATGATGAAGGGGAGGTTAGGTGGTGTGGTTGTAGGAGTTGCCGTGGCAGGGGGTAGAAGGCCACGGGCTCTCAATGACGCTATTAAGGGACTCTCGGCCAGGGATGCAGACACCCCAGGCTGTACAGCTGCTGCTAGTGGTGGCGCAGGAGCTGCAGGTTGGGTATATTGTTGAGTCGGCTGGGTAGGGGGGGTCTTTTGTGCAGTTGCTTTGATAAGCTCCGCAAGAGTGTTTGGGTTCAAAAGGGCTTGCAGGTTAGGTTGCGGGGTCTGAGTCGGTATAGTTCCCATAGGTGGTGTAGATACTACGGGAGTTGCAATATGGGTAGGTAAAGCAGCAGGAGGAGCGGGCGGGGGTGTTGGCTTCGCGCTGGAAGCAGAAAGCTGAGACACCTGGTCACGGATTTGCTTTAGCTGTGCCTCTGGCAGCCGTTGCTGCTGTAGAATGCTCTGTAGATCTAAAAGGGCCTTGAGCTTTTGCTGGACTGCAATGTTAAGTGGGTTAGCAGTAAACTCGAGCCGTACGCTTAAGATCAGCGAGTCAACATCACGGTGTAAAGAGGCAAGGTTTATCGGTTCCTGTGATTGTTGGTTGTACGGTGGTTGGTTGGGCTGCCTGTAAGTTAGCAAATCTATAGATAAGTTTGCATGATATTATTTATAGCGAGCCACTTACGTATCCCTGGCCGTTGCTCGGCATCTGTTGGTTATTATAACCGTATCCTGGAGGGTATCTAGGGGCACCCTGGGGCGGTGTAGGGGTATTCCTCCATACTGGCGGCGGTGTACCTACACCTCTACCGAGGCTCATAGCTTCCTGCTGGCTTCTGGACTGTTGTTGCTGAAGGGCTGCTGTCCTAGCTTTGATCAGAGCATTCTCAATATTCCGAGTTATCTCAACAGGAAAAACAGGCCTAGGATCCAAAGAACCGGGAACAGGCTCTTTCCACGTTTTAAGCATCTCGTCTAATTTCTTGCGAGTCTGCGAATCAACAAGAGTATAGGCGTTCATGAAGGTCTGATATAAGTTGCGCCCCAGGAACAGCGTGTAAGGAGTTCCTACATTCTTCACAACTGAGTCCACTACATAGAGAGCTGGTAACTTTTGAGATGGTGGTGTCTACAGAGATCAATTAGAAAATAACTTCGCTCCAGTTTTCTACACCGTTTTCCCGTAAGCGAGAATAGCATTATCCAGCAAGGCAAAGTACTTATGCGGCATGAAAAAACCGAAATGAAAAGGAAAGCAAAGGGATGAAAAGAAATGCAAGGAAAAGCACAGAGACTGGAAAGAAAATTGGAACCTACGTTTCGTATGTGGTTCTCCAGAACTCGGGAGATGGCCATGGCATGTTCGGTATTCTCCTTTGCAATAACTGTCAGATTGCTTATTTGAAACTTGTCATTCGATGTGAGGTCTTCCAGGGAGTTCTTATAGTCCTCTGCAACCTCATCAGAAACGAGTCCCGACATGATGGGCAAAGAGTCGGCTGAAGTTGTTTGCCCAATGGCACAACTCCGGGGTATCAAATTCAAATAAACACTGAAAGAAAAGGAGAGAGAAAGAAAAAAGGCAAGGGAGATTCGAGTGGTGAGGTGTTGATCAGTCGTCCTATATCACCAGCAAAGTAAGTCCTCAACTATGACTCCTTTTCCTCTTTGCCGGGTAAGCTGTTCTTTTTTTTCCTTGTTCAGCTGCTCTTGTGTTTTTTCTTTCTTGAGCTGTAATTTTGAGGCTTATAATCAAGCGGATAGAAAGGATAGGTAGAGACACAGGACAAAATATTAGAATGGTTGCTAGCTATTCCTTGCAGAAAACTCGGATGGTGAGCATGTAATGCCAGCGCAATATCCTAAAATCAGGAGCCAATATAACCACCCACTTCACACGTATATGGCCCTAAATCCCTGCTCTGTCTACCCTTGTCTTCTTTCTGTTTTGCTTTGTTTTTTCTGTGTTTTTATACGTGCCTGTCACTTGCTTCCCGGCAGCAAAATGACCTCGAAAGAAAATCAGCCTAAGAAAGCGGGAGTTTGCTCAGCGTTTCGTTGGAGGACAATAAAACGAGGGACGAATCGGTGACGTTGGCGAGGATATCTGCGGCCGACGGTGATGGTAAAAGTAGACAGCAAAAGGTGCAATGCGAACTGAAGCGGAGGAAGTTATAAACAAGCAAGAAAGCAAAGGGGACGGATGAACTTGACGAAGGGTGAGACGCCGAAAACAAAGGGAGAGAAAAAACCGAACGATGGAGAAAGAAGGAAGTGTGTTACAACCCCGGTCAGCGATCCTATATATTGTTGTATATATTCACTGCTTCTTTGGACTCAATACGAAGGAGTGTTACTCCGTATTTATCGACTCTATTATCCGCCGTCCTCTTCTTTTTCGGCTTCGTCTTCTTCTTCTTCTTCCGCTGCTGCTTCGGCTTCTCTTGCTTTCGTGTCGTCGCTTTTTCCCTTTTGAGGCTGGGGAAGAGAAATATCAACACGTGACAATGACTAATACATCTTAGTCATCGGAATACCCCATAACATGTGACATCACATGACTTATCGGCCAAAAGCGGAAGGAAGTGGACTTAAAACGGCAAGGGAAAACCTCCGACTCACGTGATTCGTATTTTTCCCGCCCCTGTTTCTTGTTTCTGCCAAGCGGTGACGGCAGCGCCAAGACAGATAAGAAAGAGACAAGAAGAAACAGCGAAAGAGACAGAAACAGAAGAGACAGAAGAGACAGAGAGACGGCAGGGCAGGTAGAGTAGTAGGAAGTAGAGTAGGCAGAGTAGGTAGAGTATGGTAGTAGCAGGAGGAGTACGGAGTACGGAGTACTTGGTGATAAGAAGAGGAGCAAGCATAAAACAGCCCACTTACTCCATATAATTATTATGTTCCGACCGTGCTGTGAAGGTGCTCTTATATAAGTCGTGCTAAGACAAGCCTAGGCAGATACATAATTCTTCACTGTTAAGGAGGAGGAGGAGGAAACCCTATATATAATTCATTCAACCCGGCGAGAAAGGGAAACGAAACACCAACCGAACGACAACCTTCAAGCACCAACGACGGCCATCCACCGCGCCTCTCGATCGCTCTGCAAAGCCACACCTCCCAGTCTCGACTGCGAACGCCCGTCCACTCGTTATCGCAAATGAAGGTCTCTCTTGCTCTCGTCCTCGCTGCTCTCACGCCCGCTATCATGGCAGCCAACATGAAGTCCGTCATCATCAGCTACGGCGAGGAGACTCCGAACGATGTCATCAAGGACGCAAAGGACGCCATCATCAAAGCTGTAAGAGCCGACCCTAGCATCGGGCATCAGTTCCTACGTCCTGCTTAGAGATGCAAGCCACTGACTATATTTCTTTTTCATAATGTAGGGCGGCAAGATCGTCCACGAGTACTGTAAGTCATCAACTATCGATTCCTCTCCCTCTCTTTCCCGTTGACGTCTCGCTAACCTCTGGCTTCTCTATGTCTAGCCCTGTTCAAGTACGTTTAAACACGCCCGACGGGCATCGAGAAACATCGTATCCCTCCATACTCTACCCCTGCTAACACTCCTTTTCTCCTCAGGGGATTCTCTGCTGAGATGCCCGAGTCCATGTTTGACGAGGTCAAGACCATGGATGCTAAGTTCCCAGCGACCATCGAGGAGGACCAGGTCGTCTCGATCAACACATAAAGAGACTGTCCTGCGTCTCACCTTTTCTCTCTCTCACTTTCTCCCTGTACAGCCATACTACTACTACAGTACTCCGTACTCCTCTTGTTTTCGCGATTATCTCTGGTTTCTTAAATATTATTTATTCAATTTTCTCTCCCTTTTCCCCCCTGCAACCACGAGTTGTCAGTCGTTAAAGGGGGCAAAGAGTCTTAGTTTCTCTGCCTGATCTGTGGTTGTAAATACACTCGCTTCATTGATCATGTCTCATTTATAATATACCAAGACAAATTGAGATTGGAACTAAACCCGTTTTTTATGCACTGGGCTGCATGATAAATATCCTTCTTTTTCTACCGGTCAGGGACAGACGTGTTAATGCTTTGGTAGGCGTAAACGCCCAACACAACCAAGCATACGGAGTAGCGGTAGTCAACCCACGGCTAAATACTTTCCTTTCTACACTTATTGCATAGTTCTTTGTATCCATGGACCAGCGTCAACCACCGATCGGCAGTTAAATAGTAGTGACCATGGCGGCTGGTGGGCTGTCTCGTTCTTAAGTACATGGTACACGTTTAGCTGCAGCTAGACTTTGGCTTCTGATTGACCGTCGCTTTTCCCCCCCAAAGTGGGCGTCACTCAACGTACACCGATAGTTTTTTTCCCTTTCTCTCTGCATCATCGACAGGCATGGGTCCGGCTGTCAGGCATATATATCATTAAATAATCGTACTCGATCTCTTGCCGACCCGATTCCCACTCTCGCTCCCTTTTCAAAAACGCCACATTCTCTCGAGTGACCATGCCAAACGAACCCGAAACCGCAACGCTCCTTGAATGGATCAACAGCTTCCCCCTGGGCACCTCCATCCAGTCTTCAGATGATTTATACGATGGGGTCATACTCTGGGAGATACTACAAGACATAGACCCCCACGAGTTCTTGGGCGTTCTTCCAGAGAGCTCGCCGGAGGACCACTGGGTGCTGAGATGGCAGAACCTCAAACACTTGCACAAGCTGCTGCTGAACTACATACGGAACCGGTATGATGGAGAGATACCTGCAGGTCTCTCGACAGACCCAGACCTCAAGTCGATTGCCGAAACGGCCTCGACAAAGGAGACCAACAGGCTGCTGAAGCTGTTTCTCATGGCCGCCATCAGATCTCCTGGAGCCGAATCGTATATCGAGCGAATGGTACAGCTTTCGACAGCAACACAGGAAGGCCTGAAGGGCATAATAGAAGAAGCACAGAACCCTTCACAGGACCGGTTAGACCAGATAAATTATGAACAGGACGAGTACAAGGCACGTCGTGACCTGGCCATGGACCCAGAGCTGCAGTTCGAAGAACGTGTTGGGAAATTGCTGGTCGAGAATGATAAGCTATCAAATGAGAAGAAGCAGCTGGAGAAGGATCTTGAAGAGTTTCACAGAAAGGATGTACGCCTTCGAGAAGCAAATGAGCTGCTGCAGGATAAACTAAACATCACAGAAGATCGTCTGGCAAGGCTAAAGTCCGGCAAGGCCGACATTGGACCGAATTTCAAGGGATACGAACACCGGACGCAGGACATAATAGCCGCCCAGGAAACAAAACTCACGGCCGCCCAGGATGAAATCGACAGCTTGCGGATATCACTCGAGACTCTCCGTGTTAAGAATCAAAAGTTCCAGACTCTCCAGGACGAATACGACGAGATCAAGATCGAGCGAGATCAGCTGGCTAGAAAGGCCAATGCCGCTGAAAAGTATAGACAGAAGCTGCAGGCCAGTCAGGACTATGAAAAGGAGAACCAGGTTCTGAAGAACAAGGTCAAGGACCTCCAGCAGCATTTAAAAGAAAGCGATACCCTCCAGCGAGTCTCCGCCGCTAGAGAGACAGAGGTTGAGAACTACAGACGGCTGGTTGCTCGCGTTGAGCAGGACAGACATGAGATTCAAGATCTGAAAAAGAAGCTGGAGTTTGACAATCATGCTCTTACGGAGAGGCTGTTAGGTGCGGAGGAACAGCGAACCCGGGATGAGGATACCATTGGCAGACTGCAGGAGAGGATACGAGAACTAGAGGGCCTTGATAGCAGTCCAGCCTCCCCCAGACCTTCCACTCCTAAACCTCACGGCTCCAGTCTAGAGCGTGATCTGGAAGAAAGCGGCAAGCGAGAAGCTCAGCTGTGAGTTAATTTATCTTTTCTCCCCGTCTTCGTTTTGGCTCGTGGAATACCCTTTTAACTAATTTCACCTAGCAATGCCGAGAACGAGGAGCTCAAGAAGAAGCTTGAACACATTTCGATTGTTGACAAAGCTGCCACAGTACGCGACATATTCTTGATTTCCATTGGTTGACAGATGTGCTTACCGTTTTGTGCAGGATACACCCGATGACGCCGAGGCTGAAGCTCTAGGCGAGAAGAAATGGAAGGATGGGTTCTATCAGTGTCTCCTTCAGACGGATGCTGAGCTCAGAGATGCCCACCAGCGTCTGCATGTTGATTATACAATCATGCGAACGAAGGTTGTCGAGCTTGAAGGGTTGCTCGAGGCTACCAAGCTTGAGCTCTCTGATGCCAATATGAAGTGTAAGTTATCCCTCCTGACATCCCCCCTTCTGCCGCAGTAGCTAACTATCCTTAGTGGGCCTTGTTAATAAGGAGAAACTTGAAATGGTGAACGAGGTAACCGAGGCTAACTCAGTGGAGCAAACTGCCCTGCGGGAGAAGTGTGCCGTTCTGGCTGCTACTGCTAGAACTCTCACCGGTCAACTTGAAGTTAGGCAACTCCAACTCAGCGAAATATCTCGTGAACGAGATAACCTCAGAAACACATTCAAACAATCCGATACCAAGCTTTCTACTGAAGGAGATGCCTCCCTAGTGGAGATGAAACAGCTCCTCGAAGAGGCTAATGTCCGGGTGAACGACACAGCAGATGATGATATGACCAATGAATTCTTAGAGCGACTTGCGGAAACAACCGAGCGCAGCGCAGAACATCTTGCCAGGAGAGCTGAGGTTAGTCCTAAACAAATTTTATTTACCTCCTATTTCTCGCTCTTAACACTGCACAATGACCACCCACCCACCCATTCTACCATACACCTATTTCCCCAACCCCATTCCGAATTTCCAAAACGCACCTAGGGACCAATCCCAGAGCAGGCTCTGCCTTTCACTGGAGAAGTCTCCTCTCAGCCGAAAAAATGGAAAGGAAGAAAGAAAAAACTCCAAAATCGAGACAGAGGTTGACCCGAACCAGGTCAAGAGCCTCGTCGAGCTCTGGCATTGGTCCCTCCTCTTCGCAGGTCTCATATATGCCTATGACGCTGTTAACCCTGGCGCCTCCCTAATATGTTACATCGGCATGTTCATGAACCCCGAGTTGGGATCTTGTGGCTAATCGGATAACCAAACAACAAACAACTTGGGTTTGTTTTCCTTTTTATTACATCCTCAACAGCATATGAACCAACAAAATGATATCATCGAATCTTTGCAAGAGCGGATTAGGCACTACGAGCAGTTCTCGGCGGATCAGGAGGAGATCAAGGCTAGTAAAGAGAAAGAGGTGCGTTTTCCCCATTGTTCCTTTTACAGCTTAACAATATAAGCAGGAATACCTAATGTTGGTGTCAACAGACTGAATTGATGCAAATAATTCACCGACAAGCACGAGAAATTGCCCTCATCTCTTCTGCATGGTACGATTTCCAGTCACGGCTGCAGAATGGCAATATTGTGCTTTCTCGCCACCGTGGTGCAGCCGGTGCAAGTGCACACCATGCAGAAGCAAACCGCACATGGCTAGGGAAACAGAGAGCCCTGGTTGTCCCGAAAGCCGGTGGTCGGTAGATGCTTTAGGCAACATGTGAAAGAATTGTAACATTATGCACACACAGTTGGATCAGATGTTGTTTCGAAGGGGAAACGAAGACGGGGGAGGGAGAAGTGAGTAATAGATATTGCAACCATATTCTATTCGGTTGGGCTTGGGTACAAAGGCGACGTGACCGTTTTATTTCCTTTGTTCGGATTGGATACCATCATTGCCGTTGAGCGTGTGTTTAGCTAGGCCTGTTTCGGTTTCATTTGTTTTTTGGGATTTATTTTTTCGTTTTGAGAATACTATAATACTATTTCCACCACGGCATGCAAGGGCATGGGCATTGAATATAACGTTGTATCCAAATAAACTTAGATCTCCTATTCATTGCTCCTTTTTTGTATACACTATCGTACAATTAATTGTGATTATATGCCGTCAAACAAGAGTAGATGTAGAACAAGGTAATTACACCCATTCCCGTGGATGTTTAAGCACGTCTAGCAATTCCTTCTCTTTCTCCATACCCTCAACTTCCTCAGACTCTATGCCATCAGTTCTGGTCCCTGACACGGGATCCATATATACCCATTTCGCAGTTCGGGGTAAGCTCATCAATATACTCTCAATCCTTGCGCCAGGAGTACGCAGTCCAAAACTCGTGCCTCGATCATGCACAAGGTTGAATTCCACATATCGCCCGCGACGAAGCTGTTGCCAATCCTTCTGCTGCTCTGTGAAAGGCATATCCTTACGCTTGTTCAAGATGGGGACATATGAAGGCAGGAACGAGCATAAACCATCCGTGACAAACGAGAAAATCCGTTCCTGTGCTTCTTTATTTGACGTTGAGGCTAAGTGCGGCGAAGATTGGCGGATGAATTCTGTATCGAGGTCGTCGAAGAATATTCCGCCAATTCCTCTAGCTTCATTCCTGTGCGGGAGATAGAAATATTTATCGCACCAAGCCTTGAATTGTGGGAAATATGACGTATCATGCTTATCGCAGACGTCCTTTATCGTTTTATGGAAATGCTCGCAGTCTTCGGGGAAGAGGTATGATGGGGTCAGGTCAGTGCCACCGCCGAACCACCAGTTTGTCTGGCCGTTAACAACGTCCTTGGGATCAGCTGTTTCAAAGTACCGGTAATTCAAGTGGACTGTAGGTGCCATAGGGTTCTTTGGATGAAGGACAAGCGATAGTCCAGCAGCAAAGAAATCCAATGAATCCACATCCGCAGACACGAAAGATTTATGGTCTGCACGCATCTTCTCAATTGCCGGGCGAGGCAACTTTCCATATACGACCGAGACGTTAACTCCGGCCTTCTCGAATACGTTTCCATCCTGCAAAACGCACGAGATGCCTCCTCCGCCGTTGGGGCGGTTCCATTCATCTATTGTAAAGGAGTTGCCATCTATCTTAGCGAGTTCGTCGATGATGCGCTTCTGCTGCTCTTTGATCAGCTTCTCCATGCGCAGTCGCATGGGAGAGGACGAGGTTATTTCTGTTTGGCGCTTTGTTTGTTCATCGAGTTTGGCAATTGTGGGGGCTTCGAGGGAGATGGGCGTAGTAGAAGACTATAGATTTCGTGAGCAATTGACATTGATGTAGCGACATATTAAGAGCCGAACCGTAGAGTATAGCGTCAAGGCTGTGAGAGCTGCAGCAAAGCCAATGAAAGGCAACACTCTTGTAGAGCTCTCTACATTCCCCCTAGCTACTGTATGAGCCTGGCGCCTTGTGTTTTGGAGACAATGGTATCTGGCAAAGGGTACACGACGCAATGTCCTTGGGAGGAGCGTGGATATGCGAGGAGTAGCCATGGTGATTTCCTAGTATATGATTTTCCAAAGAGAGTTAAACAAAGCAATCAACTGTCATATACCACATTAAAAGCACAGAAACATAAATAAGTTCCTACAATGGCGTCTGTCTCGTAGATTCGGTCTTTATATGCATCGTGAATGCTGGATCAGGCCATGCCATCATCACGTGATATCAACTTCGGGCCGCGCCCGGGCCACCGACATGGAACTCCCCAACACCTTGACTTTGGACTACAAAGAGAGGCGCTGAGAAGTTGTTTCCACGTCAAGGCAGCGGCAGTAGAGCCTTCAAAGGGACGAGACCATGTGTGAGCAAGATGCGAGTCATTGTTAGGCTGCCAGTAAAAAGTATTTGGGCAGCGGTAATGGTGTACCTGTTGATCGAACAAAGTAACTAGATCACAGAAGCCTATCACCAACCAGCAAGAGAGACGAGCTGCAGGGCCGTCTAAGCCCCTTGTCGCAACCATGACTCCGTTGCTTATCTGCAAGGGGCTTCCGCCATCGCTATAGCTGTCATCAAAGCTATCATGAGTCACTCTGTCTCGTCTTCGCTTTCGCTTCTTCTTCTCTCATTTTCTCCTCCAAGGTTCTTTCTTCCATCTTTGTCTTTCCAGCCAACCAAAAAGAAGGAAAGCGCCCTTAATCATCAGAAGTCCAGCTGTCTTTGTCAGCAGATGCATCACGTGGCTGACTCACCGCCTGCGATCAGGCAGTCACGTCATGTGGATACTACACTAGTCCTCTTTCAGCCTTAGTGTCCCGTGCCCACCGCCTTCCGTTTAAGTACGCGGGGTCCAGCTCTTCTCTCTCTCCTTCTCACTCTTCTTTCTTGCCATCATCGACCATCCACTTTCTGCATCCACAGCTCCCTTTCGCCAGAACAGCACCCGGTTTACCAGCACAGTTACCACCCGGCAACCTACATACAGAAAAACCAGCAACCATGCGATCGAAGTTCAAGGACGAGCATCCCTTTGAGAAGCGCAAGGCAGAAGCTGAGCGCATCCGCCAGAAATACGCTGACCGCATCCCCGTAAGAGCCTCCTACTAGGCCCCAGCCATTAGCTGGCAGCTGGCCAACAGTTGCAACATAACTAACAATCTGTCCTCCAGGTCATCTGTGAGAAGGTCGAGAAGTCGGATATTGCCACCATCGATAAGAAGAAGTATCTCGTTCCCGCAGACCTTACCGTCGGACAGTTCGTATACGTTATCCGCAAGCGCATCAAGCTGTCCCCGGAGAAGGCCATCTTCATCTTCGTCGATGAAGTCCTTCCACCAACCGCCGCTCTCATGAGCAGCATCTACGAGGAACACAAGGACGATGACGGCTTCCTATACATCACGTGTGTAATCCCTTTGGAAACCCTATTTATCATCTGGCTCACCTGGCTGACCGTGTGATTGTGATTTAGATACTCCGGTGAAAACACATTCGGAAGTTTCCCTGAACTGCAGTGATGCAGCTGTCTCCTCGGTCTGGTTTCGATTTCACGGTGTTCGCGGAAAGGGTTTTTGTTCACTCCATGTTGTTACGTGATGTCATCTTATCCGGATAGTTATAGAATCCGTTCTTTCAACAGCTAAGGAGAATATGGCCGTCTCCCACTTTTCCTTCCATTGCAAAGGATCAGCTACGGTACAACATGGGAAACGAACCGGCCTCCCTTCCCTCGGCTTTTTTGGCTTTTGGTTATCGTTCTCTTTTTTTTGGGCAGGATATGGATGGCGTTTTTAGTACCTGGGGCCCAGACGGGGGCCGACCGCAGATGGTGAAATGTCACCATAATGACGCCTAATCGACAACAGTTCGTTCAACATTTTGACATTCCCCTTCCCCAGGTACTTTTTTCATTTCGGTCTTACTACATTGTTGCACTGCCAGCATCGATAATAATTGACGATGTTGTTGCATACTGGTTACGCTGATGTACTTTATTTTTCATTTTGAATAATACAAGCGTACCGGATAAGATGCTTCTTGTACATCAGTAGATTTGTAGATGTCCGTGGCTGGGGCTAGAAGCACGTAGCTCTAGGCAGATGTACGGATTTCCTTTAAGGGCCCACCAATGAAGAATCGCCCTGTAGCGATGATAGTAGGGTTATTCCATGCAGCATCAACCTTCTACTACCAAGCTATACCGTTCCATCTCGATGCAGCGTCTTCACCCCATCAAGCCGTTTGGGGTATCATAAAATTAAAACAGCGTACCAAACACCAAACTCCTGACTCTCAAAACGTTTCTTCTGTCCTGGCACTGCTACTTGTCCCCGATGCCTTATGCCTTGTCGATGGGGTGTCATAATCCTCGCGTATAGCGTGCGTGTATAACTAGTCAACTCTTTGCAGGGCTTGTGCTTCACTGCCAGTTATTCCACCACCTGCTTGCTCTTCCTTGGGCTAGGCTCATGAGCGAGATGAAGTCCGATGGTTGGTCAGGGAAACGTTCGCGGTGCTCGCGCCTTATTCGGATAAAGGCAGCTGAGCTACCTATTACCATAGCGAAGAGAGGATCTGCGACTCTGCAGGGTGTTAGCAGAGCTATGGCAAGCTACCACGGAAGGATATTTATGTAGTACTTGACTTACCTCGAGATAAGATAGGGGTATGCAACTTGAGACGCCATGGTAAAAGTAGTTGTTATTGGGGAGCAGCTGCTGGTTCATGTGCTTGTCATCGTCCGTATTCCAAGTTTTTGTTTCTCCAAGGTTGGAAGTAGAATTAAGCTGCTAAAACTGCCCTGAGAGTTCGTAGATGTGGGTCTATAAATGAATTATGACTGGCTAACTCTAAGTGTTCCTCTTGGCTCAGTGAAAGCTTGCTTGAGCTTTTGGAGAAGCTGATGCTCAACCACCAAGTTCAATATAGTACTGCTCAGCGAAAAGATGTCGCAAGAAGCGGAAAGCATACTGTTTATCCAACTAAACCGCCTAAAATTCTACCTTGTCGCTAGGGTCTAACCCCAGTTCTACCCTAATGTATGTAGAATAAGGGTAGCAGTGAGGCAATAAGTAGGCCCCAGGTTCTGGTGAAATTTTATTTGGAACCTGGCAACCTAGACAGCAAACTAAATAACATTACAGATATTCAAAAGTGGTTTTCTTAGGAGTGAACATAATGATGGGATATACAAGAAGCTTCAACCGGTAAATACAGGGATTGATATTATTCTCGGTCATCAGTTGCAATACCTTCCCACCAAAGCCCCCAGAGTATCATTCATGAACATTGCTTTGAGGTCTCCTAAGACATTGTTTCTAGGTCAGCAGTCATCTCTCTGTTTATTTGTCCAGTGGTGCCAATAATTGGAGTGTTTATCAAACCGTCGCCGCAGGAATGACAAGATGAAAGTGTTAAAGAAGAAAATGAAGATTCCTGGAATGAAGAAACCATATTTTGCATTAACAGCAGAGACTAGGCTGACATATAACCGTAAGGGGGAGACGATCCTCTATAAATACACGATAAAGAAATGAGGGCGGAGATATTAAAATCTATCATAAGTAGAACACAGCCCAGGTGAGGAACCCGTGCATGAGGGTGCGCGGTACCGTAGAAGTAAATGGGTAGGGGGAGAGTAGCCAGCTAAGCTAGTAGTTTAGACAACCTTTCCAAAGGCGGGTATCAAGGTCTGGGCTAGCCAGAAGCTGAACACTAGCTTAGGACCAGTCATGAGAAGCTTGGGAGTCAATCCCTTGAAGAAGGCAGTCATTCCTTCGTTTCTGGCCATGCTGCTGACAATACGGAATCCAGATTCGGGGTTCTCGAAATTTCGGTTCTGGATACGGGTCTTGATCACGTCTAGCGGAGCGGAGACAATGAGAGATGCGCTGGCACCGGCGATCGAGGCGACGAAGTTCTGGAGCCAGGTTGCGGCATTGTAGTCGGTGAGACCGTAGAGGTATTCCTTGGTGAATGCGGAACCACCAAACAGCTAATGTAAACGGTGTTAATAATAATGCAAGTATGATGTGTGATGCGAACTTGGGGGTAAACGTACAGCGAATGAACCAGGGGCGTTACGTGCAGCAGTCCAGCCAGCACCCCGATAGAGGCCCATACCCTCGTCAGCAATGATCTTGAAGAGGCCTCTGCCACGGAAAGCCTCTGGGTTGGTTTGTCGCTTAATCTTGAGGACATCGAGCGGCAGGAGGACAATCTCTCCGATACCAATCAAACTAGAGTGCTATTAGCAAGCAATCCATGTTGGGAAAGAATAGCCCAATGCTACGTACCTTCCGGCAGTAGCGTGCATGATGGCTTTGCCAGTTCCCTTTCCAAAGGCATTATCGAAGTCCTTTCCGTAGTTTGTACCTAGGTAGTCACGCACAAATGGCTGACCACCGTATTTGTATATTCTTTGCAGAACCTAATGCCAGTTAGAACTTGGCCCGATGCTGTATATCCGTTGACCGTAGGACGCACCTTGTATCCAGCAGCGTATCCAAGACCAGGGAAGAGAGAGGTGAACTTGCGCGCAACGCCGGCGGAGGAATACTCCTTGAACACGACCTTGTTCAATTCGGAGACATTGGCAATCTAACGATAGAGATCAGTAACAGAATAGAATCGGACATGAACAAACGGGAAACACACCTTCCCCTGGTTACTCATAAGACGTTTGGCAGTTGTGTCGACCTAATTGTTCGAAGTTCTCAGTCCTTTGCCCTTCACATGACTGTAATGATACCTCAGTGCAATTTACCGGATGGAAGATGAGCAGTTCCGCAATTCCAGCGGATCCTATTAAAACTACATCAGTAACAATTCTCGACTACATCGGCCATGGCTTGACGTACCTGATCCCAGCAGACGAGCAGTGCCGGACTCCCTCTTGACATCCTTAGTCGCGGAGCCAGCTCCAGCAACGGCCATTGCAGGTGGAGACATTTTTATTAAATTGAAGACGGTTCTCGTTCGTTATCTTTTTTTGACAATTCTAAGGGAATGCGAGCCGTAAAACGAAGTATAGGCACGACAGACTGCAGGGGAAAGCAAAAGGAAAAGAAACAAGCTTGAAGAAAGAAAACGCAACTCGAGATGTGAACCTGGCCGTTACTTTGCAGCCGATCTCGCTTTCGAGTCCCAAAAATTTTCTTCCGTTGGTAGCTTCGCCTTGGCGTGCCTGGGATGCACGTGAGAGCGGCAAGGTCCCGAACTTAAACTTTCTACCTCACCTAAATAACACATGTTGATAACTCATTCAACACGTTTAACACATTAAATATAAGCATCTCTCTGAGTGAAATTGGAGAATGTTGTTACGTGAAGATGTTTGCTGTTCATAGCTATGCTATGAACGATGACGTATTGTAGGTCACTTCTAGTATTCCATTGATGCATTGTTGTTGGTGAACATCATGCCGATACCCAAGTACCACTCACACGAATCCGATACTTCACTGGCTCTGTTAAGCAGGACTGGTGGATGTCGAGTCACTATATGATACCCAAGAAGCTAGGAAGATGCTATAAATTCGGTGATGAGGACAGCTGTATAAAATCCTGCCCTTTCCACGATTACTGCGTTTTGTTCCTGGACACTCTCTACACAGCTATATTACCTACTACGCCTGCACCAGCGACAACGCCCTTATTGGTTCCTGATATCCATCTTTAACACATTTGTCAAGCTCACGAAACAAGTATGAAGCTCACCGGCGCTATCTTCTTCGGCCTTACCGCTCTCGTAGCATACGTTCAGGCCTCGCCAGCTCCACCGTCAGAGACTCCGACAACTGGTGAATTTACTAGGGCCCCCGGGACCGTCGTTGACACCAGTAAAATTCATGGCAAGATGTCAGTCAAGACGTTCAAACGCAACCCTCCTGCCGATAATGAGGTCGTCACTCTTGATCTGAGTACTATTTCTGAGCCTATTCAGCCTGGGGACCCCAACCACGCCATCCTCCCAAGCCATGTTCCCGCAATTCGTGGCCGCTCTCATGCTGGTATCAACTGTCCCTCCTATGCACCGTGGATCTGTGACGGAGTCTCCTGCATAAACATCTTCACCCATATGTGCTGCAAGGGAGGGGTGATCTGCAAGGATCCGGATGTTTGTGTGCGTGATGCCTTGGGCAATCCCGCTTGCCATAGGAATTAGCCTTAGGAGGACATGCAGTGCTAGGTTTCGGACATGTACCTGTTATTTGGCGTGATATTTGATCGCTACCACCATATTATATCCTGATTATAATTTCGGCTTGGCGTCTCCTGTGCAATAGTGCTCCAGCTGTATTTGAGAGACAAGCCTCCTTTCGAGTACTAATATGACAAGTAACTCCTCCCAAGACTTATCGCTTGTAGTATCTTGACAATACCTACTAGGTACCTGGTAGTAATTAACGTCGTGGAAGCTTATCTAGTTATGCCAAGCTTTTATAGATAAACAATATTTCGAGCTCTTGAGCCGCATCACAAGAAATAAACACCGACGTCTAAACATCAAGAACAACGTTGACCTCCCCGAGGCTCTGGACACACAATAATACCCGAGGAATTACTTACCTAGATTAATATCCGTCTGACTGCGTCATAGTATTTAGCAGCATACATAATGTTTGGTGCTCTCCCGCCGATAGAACCCAGGGATGTGAGTATTAAGACGCAAAAACAACCGTAATAAAGGCCCTACTAACAACAATTTTTACAGTCGCATACCCTATGGTACTCATCCTCATACACAGGACGATCGGTAACCAGCTCTTCCCAAAACACAGTTGCCGGCGGGCAACCCCCACAACCTGGCCGTCGAAATGGCCGGTCTCAAGGAGCAAACACTCCTCTCTTCTCAGCTTCATTTGACCCACTCTCTACACTTCTCGCCGAAGAACGTGCTCTTAAACTACGAAAACAGAACATTGCATCCTTTGGGTTTTCATGGATTCGACCCGCAGGTTTCCCCAAGACCATGATGGGCCTTCGAGAAGAGGAGATGGAGTGTGAAGAGGGTACTGGCGCGGGGTTAGGTGAGGGCGATATAGAAGAAGAAGAAGAGTTCATGGAAGGAATTGAAGGCGGCGAGGGAGGTATGGGGCTAGATGGTGCTGGGGAGGGCGAAGAAGGGGATACTGGTATGGAGAGAGATTTAGACGGTGATATTCCTGACGGCGACGGGGAAGGGTTTGGGCTAATAGAGGAAGGTGAGGAGGGGTATGACGATGAGGAAGAAGAGTTTCTGGATGAGGAGGAAGAAGGGATGATGGAGAGGGATCTGGATGATGATGTTCCTGAGGCTCCGGACGGTGATGAGGAGGATGAAGAGGAGGAGGATGACGACGACGGGGACGATGATGAAGACGAAGAAGAGGAAGAAGGGTATGGCGACACTAGTGAGGTGCGCAGTCCTCCTGGTACGACGCCAAATAGTAGGACGCCTCGCGAGTCGAGTATGATGATGGAGCGAGATCTAGACGGCAGCGTCCCGGATGCGCCACGGGAGACTCCCTCGCAACAGCAGGAATGGGAACATACGGACTCTGATGAAGATATTTATGATGATGACGACGAGGAAGAGAATGAAGAAAACGAGCAAGAAGAGGAAGATGAGGGCCATTCGAGGTTAAGTTGGGCCAGCCTACCTCCGGGATATATACCCCAACTCACGCCCTCAGGGCCACGGCGAGAAACCGAAGCCGAACGGCTGTTCCTTGAAAGATGGGGAGGAAACGATGATAGTATAGATCTTGGATCAAGCAGCATCCTACCGGCCAATCCGCTGAGTATATCTCGACGACGGAGCCGGAGACATGCAGACGAGGACTCTGAGCTAGAAGACATGTGAAGAGTAACTGCTTATCTTTAGATGCACAATTATATATTAATACCCTGATAATTTATATATGGACTATGCTGAACAGATAGGCATTATTAAAGTAGTAGATTTCATGCTAAGAGTAACACTTCGCTAATAAGTAGCGGAAGAAGAGAAGAAGTAGAAGGAGACGGGGGGATGCCCTCTAGACATATATAGAGAAAGGAGAAAGGAGAAAGGGTGAGGCATCATCGTATCTAGCATCAGCATCCTATGGCCGCCGGAAGAACAGAAGAAAACAAGCTGAAACCCCATAACTCCTCTAACGACTTGAAAAAACCCAAAGAGAAAAAGTTATATCCAGTAGCCCAAGTGCAGAAGAATTATGCAACATCAAGGCGAATAAAGTAAAAAACAAGCCGTGGCGTGGCGTGACGTGGCGCATAGTTCCGGTAAAGCGTAGAGAAGAGATTTGACTATGAGAGCCAAACGTAGGCAAAGAGGAAGAAGACGAAGACGAAGAAGCCTAGCCAGACTTTCCAGCCTACGCCTGTCCGCTCGGCCATTCTGAGCATTCGGTTCATGGTGCCTCGTAGCTTGATTCGGGAGGAATCAAAGGCGTCGTTCATTTTCTCTGCGAGGGAGGTTGACTCTCGTATCTCGTCGCCGATGGCTACTGTGATCTATTCGGGGATTCAGGAGTTAGCAAGCGATTAAGTACTAGCCCATGGCGTTTAAGTGGGATGTGGATGTATGCGTACATCTTTGAGCATCTTCACTTTTGCCGTGATGCCGGCAATTTCAGAGTCATTCTGCGACTCTAGCGAGGAAAGAACCGCATCCGAATATTGGCCTCTATATTTAACCGGGTTAATAGGCGTCCTGTATACCAACCCCCGGAAAGATGGGGTGAAAATGTATAGACTGACTTTGAATTCGGTGTGGCGGCTCTGTAGGCGGACCCATCACCTCCGCCGACACCTATATGGCCATTCGAATACCCCTGTGCATATCCACCGGGCCGCGAAGAGGATCGACTGCTGGCTTGTGCGTGAGTAGGTGACCTGCTGGCGCCGCCGTTATATGAGTCGAACAGCGAGGAAGAAGACCGGGGATCTCGCTGGTGGAGAGTCGAGTGGGTGAATCTGGCGGCGCAGTGTTAGAATGAAGGAAGAAAGCTGCTGTTGCCGGTAGCCGGCCGAGCATTGTTTGGTGTCTTACCGGGATGCCATTTATTCAGAGAAAGGAAGCAAAGGAGAGAGAGACTGGAGACATTGTCTGACCTGACCTGATCTGAGCAAAGAAGGGAAAGCAGAACAAGGAGAGAGAAAGGGAGATCTGTTGTTTCTTTGGGAATTTTAATTTAAACATTGAAAATGCGTTCATATGGTGCTTAGTCAGCAGGACAGGGAAAGCGCTGTGTGGCTGGTTTGGTTGGCAGATGGCAAAAGCAGGCGCAGGAACAGGAGACAGAGAGAGCTAGATAATTGGCTCGAGGGAGTTTAAGGAGTCTAGGGAAGTTGAAACTGATACGAGTAAGTGATATTGATTCGTAAACTGTGAAAGGGGTCACTGGTAAGACGCGGGAGACATTCGTAGAGAAGATAGAGAGCCACGCGGTCACACTATTTGGTTCGTTGAAAGTACTCTGTAGTAGTAGTATCTTTGAATCATCCCATCATAATAGAAAAGAAAGAGCAAGGAAAAAAGAAGATCATCCGAAATGTTGCTGTGTGTCTGTTTCGTAGTTATGTCTCCCTTCGAGACCGTTTCCATCCACCATGCCAGCCAGCCCACAACCCCATCCGGCCACATAAGAAAGTGAGAATAAGGAAAGTGAGAAAAAGGAAAAAGAAGCCAAAGCAGTGGCTCAAACTCCGGCGCCGTTAAAAAGGGAAGACCGAATGCAGCATGAAGCCGTCCGTCCGTTCATATTTGAATGAAGGGGGGTGTTTGTTTAGTTTTCTTTAGTGTTCCATGTCATCGTCGACGGGGCCCTTGAAGTCTTCATCGTCGTCGTCGTCCATGGCAACGTCGCCAGCCTCCCTCTCCTTGGCAGCGAGCTCAGCGTAGTTGACCTCCTTTCCGCGCGTGCGTCTGCCACTGGGCAGGATGTTGTCTGTCGAGATGGGCTCGAGGTTGTCGTTTCCACCTTCTTCATCTTCGTCGACAGCTAATTCACAGGTCAGTGCCGAACTTGGCTTTGGGATCAACATTGCGCATGTAGTAGTAGTGTCTCTCTCTTACCGTCCTCCTACAACAACAATGTTAGTGATACTGTTTGTGGTAGTATGCTTGCGACTGGGAGTAAGAACTTACGAGGTCTTCTTCGTCCTCTGAGCTTTCCTCTGCCTCCATCTCTACATCATCAGGCACGCGCTCAATGGCCTTGCCTTTGCCCTTGTCCATGCTGGTGTCCATAGCTGTGTCGTTTCCGGCAAGAGTGGTCTCAGTGTTGTCACCCATTGTGCTGTGCTAGTCGAAGATACGTGTTCTTGAAGCGGTAGCAGAGGAAGAAGGGATAAGCGGAAGACTAAGGCTGTAGAGAGAGGAAGCTGCTCGAGCTGCGCGACGCTGAAGCTGAAGCTGAAAAAGCCGAAGCGAAAAGTTCAAGTTTCCCGCGCAGGAAGACGAGAGTCCAAGAAGGGAAGGTCGAGATGCTTAGTCATGGTCACGTGAAACCACCTCTAAGCGCTCAAGTAGAAGAAGCGAAGAAGACGAAGTAAAGAGTGAGAAGTAGCAAAAGAGAGTAAAGAGAGTAAAGAGAGTAAAGTGAGAGTAAGTAGAGTAAGAGTAAGTAAAGAGTAAGTAGCGTAAGTACTGCTTATGTCGAGTTACTCCGTCCTTAACCACCACCTTTTGCTCTTACTTCTCGCTCTTCTCTCTCAGTCTACTTTTTTCTACTTTTTCTTCTTCGCGAACTTTCCAGCATCCCACCTTGATTACGTCATAAGCCCACCTCGGGTTTTCCGCCACTTTTTCCTCCCACCTCGAAAAAAGTTGTTGACAGTAAACAGTGAAGAAGTAGAAGAAGAGGCAGAAGTAGAGAGTGAAAGGCAGCAGTAAAGTGAGGTAAAGAGTAGCCAATTAGTCACCAGTAGCGGCAACGTAAACGACAGCAACACAGAGAGACAAAGACGGGGCCGAAGCCGCGCGAAGTGACCTGAAGGAAGCAGAAGCAGCAGGAAAAGAAGAGAAAAAAGGTGGAGAGGGAAGAAGTTGCTAGAAGCTTCTGGCAGGCCAAAAACCTCACCGCCCGCATATAAACATATTTCAACTCGCACAACTTCTTCGACTCTTCCTCTTCCTCTTCTTCTTTTCTTCACACACACACAAACAACAACCAAATAAACATATAAGAGACCATCTCTGTCTCGGTCAGGACTTGATCAGAGAACAGCAGGCTTCACACACTCAGGAAGCGTCTTCTTTTCCCCCTCTTCTGTACAGTTTTTCAGCACATACACATACACACATTCAAAATGGCTCCCGCAGTTGGTAGGTAGACCCCTTCGGAACAGCAATTCCAGCAGCTTTAGCAGCTTCAAATGATCAAGGCTAACAGTTTTCCAACAGGTATCGACTTGGGAACCACCTACTCCTGCGTGGGTATCTTCCGTGATGACCGCATTGAAATCATCGCCAACGACCAGGGAAACCGCACCACTCCCTCCTTCGTTGCTTTCACAGACACTGAGCGTCTCATTGGAGATGCCGCAAAGAACCAGGTCGCCATGAACCCCATCAACACCGTCTTCGATGCTAAGCGTCTTATCGGACGCAAGTTCAACGATGCCGAGGTCCAGGCCGACATGAAGCACTTCCCCTTCAAGATCGTCGAGAAGGGTGGCAAGCCCATCGTCCAGGTCGAGTTCAAGGGCGAGGAGAAGCAGTTCACCCCCGAGGAAATCTCTTCCATGGTCCTCACTAAGATGCGTGAGACCGCTGAGGCCTACCTTGGTGGCACCGTCAACAACGCTGTCATCACTGTCCCCGCCTACTTCAACGACTCCCAGCGTCAGGCTACCAAGGACGCCGGTCTCATTGCCGGTCTTAACGTCCTCCGTATCATCAACGAGCCCACTGCTGCTGCCATTGCCTACGGTCTTGACAAGAAGGCTGAGGGCGAGCGCAACGTTCTCATCTTCGATCTCGGTGGTGGTACCTTCGATGTCTCCCTCCTGACCATCGAAGAGGGTATCTTCGAAGTCAAGTCCACTGCCGGTGACACTCACTTGGGTGGTGAGGACTTTGACAACCGTCTCGTCAACCACTTCGTCAACGAATTCAAGCGCAAGAACAAGAAGGTATGCATATTTTTTCTCCCTCTTCCTGTTCCAATTGGGTATATTGAAGTAGATACTAACCTTTTTTTGACAGGATCTCTCCACCAATGCTCGTGCTCTTCGTCGTCTCCGCACTGCTTGCGAGCGTGCTAAGCGTACTCTCTCGTCTGCTGCTCAGACCTCCATTGAGATCGACTCTCTCTATGAGGGTGTTGACTTCTACACCTCCATCACCCGTGCCCGTTTCGAGGAGCTCTGCCAGGACCTCTTCCGCTCCACCATGGAGCCCGTCGAGCGTGTCCTCCGTGACGCCAAGATCGACAAGTCCTCCGTCCACGAGATTGTCCTCGTCGGTGGTTCTACCCGTATCCCTAAGATCCAGAAGATGGTCTCCGACTTCTTCAACGGCAAGGAGCCCAACAAGTCCATCAACCCCGATGAGGCCGTTGCCTACGGTGCTGCCGTCCAGGCCGCCATTCTCTCTGGTGACACCTCTTCCAAGTCCACCAACGAGATCCTCTTGCTCGATGTCGCTCCCCTCTCACTCGGTATCGAGACTGCTGGTGGTGTCATGACTCCTCTCATCAAGCGCAACACCACCATCCCCACCAAGAAGTCCGAGACCTTCTCTACCTTCTCTGACAACCAGCCCGGTGTCTTGATCCAGGTCTTCGAGGGTGAGCGTGCCCGCACTAAGGACAACAACCTGCTCGGCAAGTTCGAGCTCACTGGTATCCCACCTGCTCCCCGTGGTGTTCCTCAGATCGAGGTCACCTTCGATGTCGATGCCAACGGTATCATGAACGTCTCTGCTCTCGAGAAGGGCACTGGAAAGACCAACAAGATCGTCATCACCAACGACAAGGGCCGTCTCTCCAAGGAGGAGATCGAGCGTATGCTTGCTGAGGCCGAGAAGTACAAGGCTGAGGATGAGGCCGAGACTGCCCGTATCAGTGCTAAGAACGGTCTCGAGTCCTACGCCTACTCTCTCAAGAACACCTTGAGCGACTCCAAGGTCGACGAGAAGATCGAGGCTGCCGACAAGGAGAAACTCAAGGCCGAGATCGACAAGGTTGTTGCTTGGCTCGATGACAACCAGACCGCCACCAAGGAGGAATACGAAGCCCAGCAGAAGGAGCTTGAAGGGTATGTCAACTCACTCTCATAACTCCCCCCACTATACTTTATACTACTTTGAACAATATGCTAACTTTCTTACCTACAGTGTTGCCAACCCAATCATGATGAAGTTCTACGGTGCCGGTGGTGAGGGTGGTGCCCCAGGTGGCTTCCCAGGCGCTGGTGCTGGTGGCCCTGGCGGTTTCCCCGGTGCTGGTGGCCCTGGCGGTTTCCCCGGTGCCGGTGGTCCTGGCGGTGCTGCCCAGCACGACGACGGCCCAACCGTCGAGGAAGTCGACTAAATGTCTCGCTCACACCAAGCATCGAAAAGAGACACCCTTCTTCCCACCTTCTAACGAAAACCATACCAAAAAAAAAGAGATTCCCAATAAATTCCTCCCAAAAAACATTACATCATCATACCAAGGGGCGCCGGGTTCATCAATCATGTCATGTCTTTTTTCCTTTTTCTAATGAGTGCATACCATGTGTCTTTTTAATGTCCCTTTTCCTATGTCCTTTGATGACCATTTCCTTTCTTCTTTCCACCTTTGAACGAACCGAGGAAAAAAATACATACAGACAGGATAGGGCGGAGGGTCGGTTAAATCATGGTCCTTTCAAAACAGATCCCCTATTTTCCTTTTCTTAAACAAAAATACAAGTCTTTTTTCCCTTCTTCAATACTTGATCATAATAGATGTGGTCTTTGGAAAACTAATAGGTAGCTAGGTAGTTAGCGAATGGAGAGCTCGTTCAATTTTCACCTTCTCCTATTTTCACTCTTCAGAAGTCTCCTGTGTGTTTGTAGGCGTAGATGTTGATGATCTATCTTGGCGTTGCTTCTCAATAACTACCAACTTCTAACGTCAGCTGTCATGAACCGCCAACTATTAAGCAAAAACGATACCCTGAGCTAAGATAATGGGCATAGCAAGTCGATTTATTCATTATCTTCACTGCATATAACATGAATGCTCTAATAATTTTGTTTCCATAATCTATCGTGACAAAACAAGAACGGCTTTCTATGACGGACATCCCAGCGCAGTATCCAGCATCTTGGCCACCTTTATCCGCTCAATGAACCGCACAGCCGACGAGACCGCACTGTGGTGATCTCCCTCTCTCACTAACACCGAAGACGCATGGCCAGCCATATCCTCGTCATACACGAGATCTTCAATTTCAACGTCCCTGGTATCAAAGGTGCTGTTGTGGATATGCGGCGGGCTACCGTGACATACCGCCGTCCATCGGTCGGTATAGTACGTTGCCCACCACAACTTCCTACGAAGCTTCTTCTCCCACACCGGTATATCCCATGCACTGTCGTCGTGGTGTAAGCCGAGTGCATGAGCGCATGAAACCGCCTGTGCGGAAAGCGCAAGAGCCCCGGAACTCTGTACGGGTCCCTGCTCCGTGGGCTGGAGATGGTGCAGAATAAGCAGACAGGCCTGAAGAGTTGGTAGTTGCGGGGATTCTAGCTCTTTGTTCAGGCTTGCGTGGACGTGTTCGGATAACACTGTCTGGTTGATAGGTTGGGATTCGGGCAGGGTGGCGGAGAAGGGCGCTGCAAGAGTGTATACTGCGCCTCGAAGGGAGGGGGGGATGTTGTGTTTGTCCTGCATGTATTCTCTCAGGAACCGGCCCTTGGAGAGTACGGGGAAGGTAGGGTGGATGTGCTCGAAGTATAGCCGTACCAGGCTATTGGCTTGAGCTTGACCGCCTACTATGCCTTCCATGCCGCCGCTGATGTGCGAAGCGTGCGAAGCTTGTGGAGCCAGGGGTTTCCCTTCGTGGTCTCGTTCGGAGAACCAGTTGCTGGCCGCGGAGAAATGTGCCGGAGGTACAGACTGTGTTGGAGCTGTCGGGTCGATGTGGTTAAAGTTGATGTTTGCATGGTGGTTTGATTGGTTGATGATGGCAGAGCGGAACGAGGAGAGCAGGCCCATGTCTTGCTGCTCCCCTGGCATGCCCATGAAATGCGCCGTGTGGCCGGTGATGTGGTTGAGGTTGTCTGCTGCTGGCGAGATTGGATGCGAAGGCGGCGTTGGGTGGGCGAAGTATGAATATTCCTGGGCATGGTAATAGCCTGGTCCTGAGACGGGGATGGCCGATGGATGATGGTGACTTAATACGGCGGCCGGGTATCCAGGAATTGTTGTTGGTGCGGTGTACTGTTCGTGATCTGATACACTTAGCATTGATACGGGGCTTAGGGCCCCTATGCCTATCATGCTCAGGTGGTCCGGTGGTGAATGGAAGACTGAGGCTTCGCTGTGCTGCGCTGGACTTCTGGAATTGGGCGACACAGTGGTAGGAGGAGAGGCGGCACTATGTTCGGCATCCTTCTCTTGACCCTTAGCTGGTGACCGACGGCGTGGTTTCGGCGTTGATATAAAGGAGCAAGTCACGCATTTGCTTTCACAGAAGCGGCCTATATAAATCTGTCAGCAAGGACGGGCCGCTGAAGGGAAGGGAGGTTTATCTTAACGGCATGGCATGTACTCACATGGCGGTTTTGTTACGATGACACATGCGGTCTTTCTCTGTCGACAGGCATCGCACGGCCTATCTTTGCGGCTCTTCAGCTCTCTTGCTCCTCCAAAGCGGGTTTCTATCTGGAAACTCTTTCGCTGCTTTGGTTGTTTCTTCTGAGCGACGTCGGCCATGGTCACCAACTCAGTAAAACACCAGAAGGGAGGCTCCGCAGTGTCACACACACACTCTCTCTATATTATCGGCACTGGTTGACCGAGATGATCTCAACACACGGATAGAGGAAAGGTACTGACGGCGAAGATGCCAAATGTGGATATATATTTTTTCTCGAGTCTGAAAATCAGGGACATCCGGGGATTGTGCTCTCTATACATACT
Organism: Nannizzia gypsea CBS 118893; assembly: GCF_000150975.2. Taxonomy (NCBI): domain Eukaryota; kingdom Fungi; phylum Ascomycota; class Eurotiomycetes; order Onygenales; family Arthrodermataceae; genus Nannizzia; species Nannizzia gypsea. Next base: position 1,425,320 of record NW_003345197.1, read on the forward strand.
GCCTTACGATCACCGAACCCGGGCGAGAGACCGAGCACCCACGGCGTCCCTGGCCTAAGGGATCGTTAGTCAGTCCCGGAGAAAGGCCTGGACGCTCCCGCTCTCTCCCCCCTCCTCCTGTCAAGGGTTCTCCCCACACATTAGGCTCGATCATTCCCGGTGAGACGGTGGAGTGGAATCTCGATATAACTCCGAAGGGGACCTGGAGAAGCCGTATAGGGTATCTGCATCCCTTCCCCATCTCCGAGTCCCGGGCCCTAACCGAGGAATATACGAAGAGAAGAAACAGGCGGAACGATCGTTGCAGAAAAGAATCTTCTTGTCTCCTCGAGTACGACGCCAATGCAACACCAGACTGGTCTGTAGTAGCGACCTTTCCGAAACACCTGTGCCTGGGGGGCAAACAAACCCATCAACAATTCCGCTTTTTATTTTATTTTTTTCTATTTTATTTTTGGACGTTTGGTTTTAAGGCTCAAGAAGCCAACGCTCGAGCAGGGAGTCCACCTGGCGCTTCGCCATTCTAAATACGGAAACTGGCTGGCTGGTGTTCCACCAATCCGCGTTGTGTTATGCCGGGACCAACAAACTGAAGAACGACGGTCAAGCTTTCGCTGAAGCGGTTTTGTATGATGTCAATCTTAACGGTTGGGGAGTTATTATATGCATCAGTAACTATTGAGAGATCTTCAGCTATACTAACTAACTTAGTTAACTAACTAACTATTTAGTATTTTTTTCTAGGGGATCCCAGAAACGAGGGAAAAAAAAACTATTCGTCCCTCTCGGTAGTTATCTGCGTCGGTGCTGCCACTCGTTTGGCTCTTTCGGTGGCTAACCGTTCTAGCCGTTAGTTAGACCCCCAGGAGAAAACTTCATCATCCACTGGATATAGCTATGCACGCTGCTGCGGTGAGGGCCGGGAAACACGGCCATGCATAGCTTCAGGGCAAGAGGGCTGGGAGGAGCTGGAACGCCACCCATGTGTCCTGCACGGGACTCTAGAGCGGGTGGATAGGGTCCCCAGGTTGAAAGAACCGGTTACTGTTTTTAACCTCAACGACTTTGTGCCTTCACTTGAAGCTGCTGCAAGCCCTGAGTTCCTAATCAAAAACTTGGTAAAGTTCCGACTACGTTACTTTTTTTTATGAAAAAAAAAAAATGCTTGTGTTTAATTATGACTTGATAATGTTACTGGGCATTGGATTGAATATCTCGCCAATACAACTTCCTGACCCTACCTATCAATCATCTGCATAGTTTGATACCCCTCTAGTTCACGTAGTGCTATAAGCAACGGTAACTACTGTAGGTAGGTTTCTCTATCCACCCCTACGAAAAGGCATTAAAAGTAAATACCACTATCGGCTCCCGCCTCACCTCGTCTCGGAAACCGCCGACGCAGCGATGGACACCTTCATTATTTTGTTCCTGGGCTATCGTAGACAGCCAGGATCTCACGTAGTAGTATAAAAGGGTGAAAAGTGCATGAATTCCGGTATTCCTTCCCATAATATCCTCATATTGAAGTTGGAAGTTATCGAAAAATGCGACGTGCTGACCATGGCCTCCTTGACCCACACCTTGTCCTTGGGCGGATACCGGAATGCTCAGTCCCCATTGAGTAAGAACTCTAGGCAAGCATGGTTTATCTAGAAACATAAGATGGCGGGAGCAATATATTAACAATATAACAAGTTCTCCTGCGCCAATCAGCGCGAGCTCATCTTTTTGGCTCAGCCGTTTTAACACATTATTATAATGAGTATACTTGGATACTTATTATTTGATTGCTCTGGGTATCATTAAATTTTGGGCCACAAGGGTCAAAAAGGCCTAATGTCCCAGGGAATCCTTGGGTAATGAGTGCGAGTCGTAGCTAAAGTGGAGTATTCCAGCATTAAACAGTCGGAAGGGGCCCAGTGACGCCTGATTCCTTACCGGAAATATATAGTCGGCCCTATCCATACGGACTCGTAGCTGTCAAAAATAAGGAGTGTAGAAACATCCCCGAACAGCGGCTATTGCCGAGAGGACCCCCAGACTCACCCATATCAAGCGTTTATAGATAGTTGATAACTCCCTAAAAACCAAGATTAGGCAGATTTCTATACCTACGAAGAATTGGTGGCACAAGCGTAAACGCAAACAACATACCGGCTGCTCCGCGTGCATGGCGCTTTCACCGTACTTCTCGTAGCACTCTGGGCATTTCTCCCTGAGTATCCTTGCGAAGTTGAAACTCTTGTTTGGTACCAGCCCGTAGACCATATGCCCTGCGTACCAAACAGTAACGTTATCAAAATCTACAGCGAGCTTGCGTTGGCGATAAGCGTCCAGAATGGCAAGTAGGTTCACTCTATCTCCATCACAGAGAGAAACGGGGAGGTCTCGATATTTGAGGCATCGGATCCTCCACAGGGTATCCGCGTCGAGGTCGAGGAGTTCAGTGGGGTCGATACTATGCAGAACGCTTTAGAGAATAAACGTGATAACTACCCAAACAATCCAGTTTCATGTTTAAGCATACGGTGGGCCTGATGGTGTCTCTCTTTCAAATATCTGCAGCCACTGAATCATCTGATTGGCGTTAGGAGGATTGCGTGCGATACCGTCCTTATACTGTTGAAGCTCATCATTCCGCGCTCAAAGGTATTAACAACGGGTAGGTTTGTATTATCAGGAGGTGTGTGCCATACTCAACATAGTTCCGGTTGAACATCACCTTTCTGACTGGATCTTCTGGATATGCCGCTCGCATCTCCTCGATGGTCATCGTTCCGCTGTTCGCTGGGCTTTGAGAGGCCATAGCGGCCACAAGGGACAAAAAGGCCTGGTGTCCCAAGGTATCCTTGCGTGATATATGCGAGTCTAGCTAAAGTGGAATATCCCAGCACGCAGGGTGGAAAAGCACCGCTGATCGTCGTGTCTTGGAGGGATGGTTTATTAGTTAATTGTGGAGTGGCGGGAGTTAGCTTAGCCGCGTGGTGTTCCAGCAAAAGTTAACTAGCGTACACAGTGAATATATAAAATTAAGAGTGAAAGAGAGTAAGGCAAGCTTCATCAAATGACGCAGCAATTGATACTTCTGCTTCTTGGGCCGGCCCCTTTTGTAACTGCGGCGAACCGAATGAACTGATTTAAAATATAAAACCACGTAGGGAGGCTGTGAGGCTGTGAGGCGGTAAGGCTGGTGGGCGCTACAGTAGCACTGGTGGCGAGAATATACGCGTTACACAGGAAGTCGCTGCAAGAATCTTGATATGTGAGGAACCTAATCGCTACACACCATCAGAGATGTAGCGAGGGTGTCGAATATACCTAGGAACATACGTGTGCTTAGATAAGGCTCTACAGCTTATTTCAGTCACGTGGATATCTTAGGCTATCATGGGACTGCTGGCAAGCGTTTATCGCGCTAGTCGGAACTAACTAACCAACCAGTGTTTAGCCAGCGGCAAATACTCCGTTTGCACCAGGTACGAACCTATCTTGCTCCAGCAGCTACTTACATTGATATAACTAACAAACGCTGTAGCAATGGCATAACAAAGCAGAACCAACAGGCAAGACATAGCTCTGATTGGGCCACGGCTCATATAACTAACTACCTATCTAGGTAACTAAGCCGATGTGGGATCAGGGGAACAAAAGCTCCGCTGCGCCTTATTGTTCTCAAGGCTATGGGCCATTTCATTCCTTTAATTAGCAAGGGTACAACAAGGCCTCGGATGTACTTGGTAGTTATATATACCTCAAGTGATGACTAGTTAACTCCCCAACCCGGACCATCGAGGACAAGCGCCCTTATATTCAACTACCCACGAGTCCGCAGTTTTCTTGCTGTCTAGACTCGCTCTCTGGCTATGCAACCGCCTTTACATATCAAACTATTCCTAAAGCTACAATGCCTCATCTCAAAGCATCAGCTATCACTCTTCTCCTACCCCTACTCTTCTCTCCTGTTTTCGCAGAAGATGTCAAGTTAGTCGGCTGTGATGATGTCGGGTGCCCCCCATACCATGATAGCGATCGCTGCACGGTTGAAAATACCACCTTCATAGGAGTTGGGGTATTCCCTATCCCGGATGTCCCCTCGGAACTAGAAGGCTTCTCCCTTGTCAAGGCTGTCTACGTCTCGGCCACAGCAGTCCAGGTTAACGGCTCGCGAGTACGTCCATTCAGGTCGTTTTACTATCTAGGTACTCCGGAGCGCACACAGGCGAACGGCCTCCCCGGCTGTGCAACTATCTTCAACGATCCACCGGCCAACAAGTTCAGAACCTCTCATGGGATAGATACATTTGCTGCTTGTGAGAAACGCCTCGGATTGCTGACCAGTGCAGCAGAAGTCGGATGGACTAATGTAGATCGCTGAGGTTATTTTAAATGTAAGCTGTTACTATTGCCCCGCTAGTAGGGATTTTTGTGCTGTTATAACAGCCCATGTATTTCATCAGTCAGGTTTCAGAAAGGTTATCTCTATATTTTGTTGGAGTACGTTGCAGGATTTTTGACTTTAGAATAGATGTTGGGACATTGTGATGTAGTACGAACCGTACTTGAATAGATGACTTTTCATATGCTATATTTGAGGCCGCTAGCGGTCCTTATTAAGTCTTTTTAGTAGGTCTCTAGAGCTAGCGAATGGAATAATTACACCACTGAACGACACATCCAGTAATGAAGAGTACACCTGCTACAGGTTGTGTACGTTTGGGCTACTAAGGTTATTTGTCGAGGCTTGAACACACTGGGTGTTGGGCTTAACGCGAACCCGGCAGCATCTTAACCATCGCCACTTTGTCTCTTCAGTTAGCAGCAGTAGGCCTGACGCATATGTTTTCCATGAAGAGTCGAGTTATCTTATTCATGGTATCGACGGCCATTATCCAGAATCGGCTAATTAACTAACTAACTATAGTGGTAACTGTGACAAGCTTGATGATGGCTACAGACAATATGATGGGTCGATGAGATCAGCTGAAATACTCCCCGCATCCGGAAGATGTAACTATAGATCGACTACCGTTTGACTGAGCTTCCTGTGACGTGAAAACTAACCACCTACTACTCAATACACCTGCTAACCATGAGCCAGATTCCAGTTGTCGACTTTGCGCCGTTCCGCAGAGGAAGCGCAGAGGATGCAAAGGCCACAGGTAAGAAGATCTTCGAGGCCTTTCGAGATGTTGGGTTCGTCTACCTGAAGAACCACGGCGTCCCACAGGAGGTTGTCGATGAGGCGTTTTCGTGGGTATGGCCAGACATAGCTGCAAAAAAGGTCACAAACCGAGCATAATTGATACTTTATAGAGCAAAAAACTGTTCGATCTTCCACAGTCTGAGAAGGAAAAAGCGCCTCACCCGCCAGAGGGATGGTGGCATCGAGGCTACTCAGGCGTAGGTCGTGAAAAGTTGAGCCAGATGGTGTTCGACAGAGACGCCGTTGGTGAGCTCCGCAAGATCCCTGACGTTAAGGAGTCGTTCGAGATGGGGCGAGAGGATGACGAGAGCATTCCCAACATCTGGCTGCCAGAGTCAACCATCCCTGGGTTCCGCGCGTTCTTCAACAGCTTTTACGAGATCAACCATGGCGTTGGACAGGAGATCTTGTGCGCGGTGGCGATAGGGATGGGGCTGGAAAGAGACTTTTTCGAATCATACCACACGATGAAAGACAACCAAATCAGGCTGCTTCACTACCCGCCCGTGGAAGAGGAGATGCTTCTTCAGGGCAAAAAGGAGCGCATAGCAGCTCACACTGACTTTGCCACAATGACTCTCCTTTTTCAAGACGATGTTGGTGGGCTGGAAGTCGAAGATGTCCACCAAAAAGGGGTGTTTAATCCTGTCCCATACATCCCCGGCACCATCGTGGTAAACATCGGAGACTTCCTGATGAGGTGGAGTAATGATACCCTTCGGTCGACGATGCACCGCGTTCGAGCTCCGCCGGCAGCAAAGGTGGATGGTAACGGCAAGGAAGAGGATGAAGGCTCTAGTGCTCAACGAATGAGTCGGGCCCGATATTCGATTCCCTATTTCATTGCTGCGAATAAGGAGAAGGTGATTGATTGTCTACCTGGCTGCTATGGCCCGGAGAGGCCCAAGAAGTATAAACCAATTACTTCGGGCGAGTATGTTGCCATGAGGCTGAATGCCATCTCTTAAATGATGTCTACGTGTAGTTTCTAGTTAATTATATGGCGTGAATGATAAGAATGCAAAGCTATTTCTTGCTGTTCTCCAGAGATCTAACATACCATCCATCGATTAACAACATGGGCTTGTCACCGCCCTCGAGCCTTATCCCGCCCGCATGGTAACTTTCCCACGGGTGGTCGTAACTTTCCTTTGCCGTGGGTTGAGCCGCGGAGGCCAAGGAGAAGATCACTGAAGAATTCTTCGCCATCGTCTCCTGATACAGAGTACACAGCTAGACTATCTAGACTATCTCTCTTCTCGCTTATGGGAACTCTAGCTAATGGAGTTTTCTAGGTGAAAGCAAGACGTCATCCTGACTATGATGGCCAAACATGGGACCGGCGACCTAATTAAATATAGACAGCTGGGCTCTCAAGGAGTTACTCCGACCTGGACATCACGCTTGTCTCTAGCTAGTTAGTTAACTAATTAACTAACTCCTGAAAATAATCACCAAGGACGGAGGCGCTTCATACGTTTTCATTATTGGCTTTCATTCTCATGTGCCACAATAAGCATGGTCGATCCCTGGATCTAACTAACGGCTTTTGAGCCGAGATCGACTGGTTAGTTCGCTAACTAGTTACCTGGCTAGTTACACGCAGTATTCAGATCTACGTTTCTCGAGCCAGATGGCAAGCTGCGAAGGCGCACAATGGCTGTACCACCTGAGCCTGTATCATTGGAGGGAATGATCCAGACGGATTTGCGTCAAGGATCTGACCTGAATACTCAGAATCTCTTCCTCACCCGCTGGATTCCATGTACAAATCGCCATATTAGCTAGGCTTTAACAGGCAGCGGCTTCATTGCTTTCAACCCCCTTTGATTAACTAGTTATATGGAACATAGCCGCGGAAGCTGGAAAGATGACTGTCGATTGGGCCAGTTTTAAGCGCAAGTTAGCGGTGTAAGCGGCTTCTGACAGTATAATTAGCCTATGGCGCAGTTGAAGATTTGCTTGCTGATGAGTCCGAGCTACAAGGCCGATAGACGAAGATTCGCCGTATGAAAACACTGTGTGGTGCAATGTTGCTTTTTTCTTTTTCTCAGCTACTACACACATATATATATAAATATAGAACACCTGATTATGATTTTAGGTTTTTATATTAGAATGGACGGGATGGACTTACAAGTAGGATAGGTTACTGGACGGTATCTGGCTCATGCATATCAGCATGGACTATAGGAAGCACCCTTTTGGCATTTGGGCTAAGTCCTCAGCAAGCAATAGGTTGTGTTGTACGTATATATCCTCTGGGGGGTAATTTGGCTGGAGAATCAATGCTCGGGGCTTATAAGGTGATAAACAGGCTGTTGGTGGGGTATTCACTGGAATACTCGCTGTTGCATGCGGATGGATGGGTGAGCGGCATCATATTGGCTTTCCAGTTGCCTCACGATTCTCGTGGGGAATGAGAGGGTCATATTGTAGGTTGAATCAGTGATTGCCTAGGGCTTTACATACCAGGCTAATGGATGGTAACAGTTCCCGTCATTATTCGATGCTTTCTTGGTTGCATATGGTTTGGAATGCAATCTTACTGGTAAGTTCCTGTTTCAAAAGTACCAGACGACTCCAAGGCTAAGTTTGGTATGTAGGGGAGGTCAGGCAACTAGGGTTCTCATAGGAGCAATTATCCCTGGATTTGCGCATATGAAGAACACATTCCCAGAGAGCTCACACCTCCAAACCAACGACTTTATCGGCATGGTACTATGGTATCTTATATTTCTGCCCCTACTGCTTATCTCTCCCGAAAGACTCCAAATTCCATTTGGTATCTCATTCATCCTATTCAGTTCAACATGTATTGGTATCTTAAGCTGGTATGTGCCAGTGTGTTCAATTTTTTTTTAGAACTGCCCCATTCTCTAACATATTATAGGGCAGTAAAAAGTGCCGGGGGCCCTGGATCGATGTTTCACCAGCCCGCAACAACAGGCTCGGTAGGATGGGGTGTGATGTTTGGAATAACTGCGATACTTGGTGCATGGGGTTCCGCTACCCTAAGCCAATCTGACTGGACCCGTTATGCAAACCGGCCACTGGCACCAACATTATCCCAGCTTTTTGCTGTCCCCATTACAATCACAATTACGGCTATGATTGGAATAATCGTAACTAGTGCCGCGAACGATATCCTTGGGGAAATCATCTGGAGTCCAATCGAACTTCTTGCTGCTATACAGGAACACTATGGTTCAAGTCCGCGCTCTAGAGCCGGCGTATTCTTTGCCTCCATAGGCACTATCTCGACTCAGCTAGCGGTAGGTCCAACGGCCAACGGCACTGGCGACTGGAAACTCGCTGATTTGTGATATAGATATCGCTTGTGCTGAACTCCGTATCAGCAGGCATGGATCTAGCTGGTCTGCAGCCCAAGTATATCAACATCAGGAGAGGAAGCTACGTTATGGCCGCTATTGGCCTTGTGTCCCAGTGAGTGTATATTGCGTTCCACCGTCCGGATGGAGAGTCAAGCTAATCAAAGTCAAGGCCGTGGCAACTTCTTGCCAATGCGGATAAGTTTTTGACGGTCTTATCCGGGTTTGGGATATTCGTTGCTCCTTTAACGTAAGATATTGATCCGAGTTTAATTGAGCCATTCAAGCAGTAGCTTAACTTTTTACCAGGGGTATCCAGCTATCAGACTATCTTGTTGTTCGACGCCAGAGGCTCAAACTCAACGACCTCTACAAAGGAGACTCGTCATCCATATACTGGTACTGGCATGGTTTTAACTGGCGTGGGTTTGTGGCCTTTACCATCAGCATATGGTCTCAAATTCGTGAGTTCATACCCTCGCTTAAGAGTTGGGTTTCCGGGTATATATGGTATAATTAACTGCTTTTCTCAGCTGGGTTGGTTGCATCAGTCAACAAAAGCCAATCTCCAGCCATGCAAGGTTGGATTAGACTATTCAACATCACATTCTTTGTTGGATTGGCTATGGGGTTCACTTGGATGACTGTTCTGTCATACCTCTTCCCACCACCAGGTCTGGGCGTGGAAGCACCCTTCGTGGAAGATTACCACTCAACCCAGGAACTGAAAGCACCCCAAGAGATTGAAGATGTGTCACGCGGAAGCTCTCAGGCCGCGCCCACGCCTGAGACTTGTTGAGCGATGTTATCCGCTTTCTCTTTTGCAATGATTGACAAACACTTTCGTATTCACGGAGCTTGTTTCTTGGGAAAGGTGTGTATGAGGTCAAGTATAGTACCAGTCATCACCTGCTTAGTATATCTGTCATCATAGGAAGGAAATCTCCATGGCGTACTCCGCCTCTCTCTGCAGCTCATACCCCTATTTCCATTTGCTATAAAATAATAGGGTGTTGTTCTTATTGCCCAGTAAAGTGCTGTAATGCACATGCAAACTGCACCACGTGACTATTCTCTTCCGAAAAGACCCGGTCCTCTCACCAACGTATTATCGCTCTTTGTTGTTCCTTTTGGGGAGAGAGGGTGGGAACGGACAGTCCCGGGGCTTACGACTGGTATATGGACTCTTTTTGCCGAGGGTTCGGCATTATCGAAGGAGATGCGAACGTGAAGACGGCACTCGGCCTGATACGATGCGGCTTCGGCGGGGAGCCTTAACACGCTGGTCATATACACAGCGTTGAAAGATCCATAGTACCAATGTACGTCTTTCTCCAAGGACCCAGAATCAGTTACGTAAACCCCTGCCTGGCTGATGTTGACTGTGTTGATGCCTTTCAATGTTATTCAAGACAAGTCGAACAGGAGAGGTTCTGGGGCATAAATAAGGCACCGGCAGAAGTAAATAAAGTGCGGCTCTCGAGCTGCCGATGTCGGCCTTAAGGAAAATAAAGACCAATTAGCATCCTTCTTGGTGGTTCAACCAGCGTAAAAGTAAACAATGCAGCGTCCTTGTGTGGGGGGCAGATGCAGCGGAAGCACATGCTTTTTACCAGGCTGGGATAGTCAATCATATCCAACAAGATCCACTGAGCAACAGAGCGCGAGAGTATGGGGAGAAGCACCCGCCTCTCCCTTCTCGGCTGAGACTGCAAGGCTTGCATGCAATGCTAACTCTCGCATCAACAGCACCTTTTGTCTTCTTTCGTCTTGTCTCCTTTTGCTGCCTTCCCTCTCATGTCTCTTTCTGTCTCAGCTTTCTTCTCTTCTTCGGCTTCTGCAACCAAAGAAAAACAGAACTTCCAGCTTGGTCGATGCTTCTTTAAGGTTAAAAACTTTAGATAAGCCAAATTGGCCAATGAGAAGGTCTCGATTAGCAGTGGCGCTCCACTTTTATCTCCCATCGTCCGTCATTTCTATTCAACACCAGAACAACGACCACGCGAGAGAAGCAAAAGTGACCTGTTGGGGCTCTCGCGCTACGCTCGTTAAGAAGCAATTCCGATGGACTCCTCCATTATAACAGTCCTTCCGAGGATGTCACCCTCCCAAAGACACAATTTGCCACGACAATGCGTAGATGCTGTAAGCTTGCAGGGTCCTCTCCCCCACGCTCGGTCGGCGCTCGAGGCGAGCAATGGAACCAGCCGGCTCAACCGTAGAACAGCGATGGCCAACTTCCGAGGATGCCCTGTGCTGGCGGCATTGGTTATTCATTAACTTCATCCTCCTCTTCCGCATCATTCACTCTCATTCTTCCCCTCCTTCACTTCATCCCATCTTCTCCCCAGCATCCCTATATCGTGCTCTGGATTAATCCCCAATTTGAACGAAAACGTCATTGTTTCTAGCCACTATCAGCTCATATCGTCATTGGAACCAGGCCAGACGTAGGTTTTTCTGCCACCGCATAGGCAGGAAGAATGGGCCTCTTGGAGAAAATATATGACACCAAAGTTGAAGACGGTCGCCCCAACGAGTACTCTCCATATAGGGCCGAAAGTGGCTATGGCTGGGCAGAAGCCCTGCCTAAGAAGCAGGGTCTCTATGACCCCGAACTTGAGAAGGATGCCTGTGGTGTAGGCTTCACTGCGTAAGTCCGCTAGACTCCCATCGGGCTTCAACTCGGAAGAGACACGGCTGACAGACTATGTTTCTAGCCATATCAAGGGAAAGGCGAGCCATAAGATAGTCACTGATGGTATGTTTTGCTTTGTAGCCACATATTACAGGGCTATTTAAGCCACAGGCTGACCGAAACCCTCTATAGCACGAGGTTTACTATGCAACATGACCCATCGAGGAGCAGTCGGCTCCGACGCTCGAGACGGTGATGGTGCTGGCGTCATGACAAGCATCCCCCACAAATTCTTCATGAAGCACTTCGCCAGAGATATCGATATTGTTCTACCGCCATTGGGGCAATATGCAGTGGGGAACCTTTTCTTTAAGCCAGATCCAGTTGCCCTCAGGGAATCACAAGCTACTTTTGAGGGTCTCTCGAAAGAATTGAATCTGCGAGTGCTTGGGTGGAGAGAAGTGCCACACGATTCAACGATACTAGGCCCGGCTGCCTTGTCTCGTGAGCCATTCATTTATCAGCCTATTGTTGTCCTTCATTCTGCATATGGGGATGGCAATGTTCCTCTCGAAAACCACTCTGAACTCTTTGATGAGAGGCTTTTTGAGAGGCAGCTGTATGTGCTGAGAAAACGAGCGACTCATGTTCTTGGCCTTGCCAACTGGTTTTATCTTTGCTCTCTGAGTAATAAGAATATCGTTTATAAGGGCCAACTGGCTCCAGTTCAAGTGTATGAGTATTATCACGATCTCGTCTCAGTGGACTATGAAGGTCACTTTGCCCTGGTTCACTCTCGATTCTCAACAAACACTTTCCCTTCATGGGATCGTGCCCAGCCTCTTCGATGGGCAGCGCATAATGGTGAAATAAACACCCTCCGCGGGAATAAAAATTGGATGAGAGCGAGAGAAGGCGTACTCAAATCAGAAATCTTTGGACAGGAGCTTGATTTGCTCTACCCCATTGTGGAGGAAGGTGGCTCTGATTCTGCTGCTTTTGATAACGTGCTGGAACTATTGACAATAAACGGTGTCCTTTCTCTTCCCGAAGCGGTCATGTTGATGGTGCCCGAAGCCTGGCAGGATAATCCTTCCATGGACGCAGAGAAGGCTGCTTTTTACGAGTGGGCGGCCTGTCAGATGGAGCCTTGGGATGGTCCAGCACTTTTCACATTCTCTGATGGCCGATACTGCGGCGCCAATTTGGACCGTAACGGTCTCAGACCATGCAGATACTATATCACGGACGATGACAGAATCATTTGTGCCTCTGAAGTCGGTGCCCTTGTCATCGACCAAGAGCGTGTCATCGAAAAAGGTCGTCTACAACCTGGTAAGATGCTCCTTGTTGATACAGTTGCAGGAAAAATTATCGATGATACGGAGTTAAAGCAAAGTGTTGCCAGCCGGCAACCCTTCGCTAAATGGATCGAGGCACAGCTCCTTAGCCTCCCAAAAATCCACCAGAATTTCATCGACAACAAGGTCATCGATGTTTCACCAAAGCTAGATGAATTGACTGTCCAGCAAGACCCGCGTCTAAAGGCGTTTGGGTATACGTTTGAACAAGTCAGCTTGCTCTTGGGCCCTATGGCCGCGGACTCAAAGGAAGCCCTTGGTTCCATGGGCAATGATGCCCCTCTCGCCTGCATTGCACAACAACCACGTCTCATGTATGAGTACTTCCGTCAACTGTTTGCTCAAGTCACCAATCCGCCTATTGACCCCATCCGTGAGGCCATCGTTATGTCTTTAGAGTGCTACGTTGGCCCTCAGGGAAACCTGCTCGAGATTGATGAAACACAGTGCCATCGTCTTCACCTTCCGTCTCCTATCCTCTCTCTCACTGAATTCGACACTATCAAAAATCTCACTTCCCTGCACAAAGACTGGCCTGTAAAAATCATTGACACCACTTTTGAAAAATCAAAGGGAATTCAGGGTTATCTTGATGCCCTCGATAGAATATGCGAATCGGCCACAGAAGGGATTGAGAACGGTGACCGGATACTGGTCCTGTCTGATAGAGCAACTTCTGCTGACCGGGTTCCTGTATCAGCCCTCCTCGCTACTGGTCTAGTCCACCACCATCTTGTTCGCAATAAATGGCGTTCCTTGGCCGCTCTTATAGTTGAGACTGCTGAAGCTCGTGAAGTACATCACATGTGCGTTCTCGTCGGTTATGGTGCAGATGGTATCTGTCCATACCTTGCTATAGAGTGTATGCTCAAAATGAACCGCGAGGGCCTCATCCGGAAGAAACTCACTGATGGCCAAATTGTTGATAACTACAAACACTCAGTTGATGGAGGTATCTTGAAGGTCATGAGTAAAATGGGTATCTCCACCTTGCAGAGTTATAAAGGAGCTCAAATTTTCGAAGCTCTTGGTATTGATGACAGCGTCATTGATAGATGCTTCGTCGGAACGGCAAGCAGAATTCGAGGAATGACGTTTAAAACAATCGCTCAGGACGCCTTTGCTTTCCACGAAAAAGGATATCCTTCGCGACAAATCACCGAAATACCTGGTCTACCTGAGTCAGGAGAGTACCACTGGCGAGATGGAGGAGAGCCACACATCAACGATCCAGTCAGCATTGCCAACATGCAGGATGCCGTCCGCAATAAGAATGACAAGTCATACGAAGCATATGCTAAGGCAGAATATGAGCAGATCAAGAATTGTACGCTGCGCGGGATGCTGGAATTTGATTTTGAGCAACGGGCTCCCATTCCAGTTGACCAGGTCGAGCCATGGACTGACATCGTCCGCCGTTTTGTCACTGGTGCCATGTCTTATGGCTCAATTTCTATTGAATCTCACTCTACCCTCGCTATTGCTATGAATAGGCTGGGTGGTAAATCCAATACTGGTGAAGGTGGTGAAGATGCCAGTCGCAGCAAAGTTCGAGAAAATGGGGACACAATGAGATCTGCTATCAAACAGATTGCTTCTGGTCGATTTGGAGTCACTTCCAGCTATCTAGCTGATGCTGATGAGTTACAGATCAAGATGGCCCAAGGAGCTAAGCCCGGTGAAGGAGGTGAGTTGCCTGGTCATAAAGTGACAGGGCCCATTGCGCATACCCGACACTCTACACCAGGAGTTGGCCTGATATCTCCTCCACCACACCATGACATCTACTCCATTGAAGATCTTAAGCAGCTTATATATGATCTCAAGTGCTCTAATCCTCGTGCACGTGTTTCTGTCAAGCTTGTATCTGAGGTGGGCGTCGGTATTGTTGCATCTGGTGTTGCAAAGGCCAAGGCGGATCATATCCTTATTGCTGGCCATGATGGAGGCACAGGAGCTTCTCGATGGACCGGTATCAAATATGCTGGTCTACCGTGGGAGCTTGGATTGGCCGAAACTCATCAAACTTTGGTGCTTAACGACTTACGTGGACGCGTCATCGTCCAAACTGACGGGCAACTCAGAACTGGTCGAGATATTGCCATTGCTTGTTTGTTAGGCGCTGAGGAGTGGGGATTCGCAACTGCTCCATTGATTGCAATGGGATGTGTTATGATGAGAAAATGTCACCTCAACACCTGTCCCGTTGGTATAGCTACTCAGGATCCAGTTCTTCGAGAGAAGTTCCAGGGCACCCCAGAGCATGTCATTAACTTTTTCTATTATATCGCCAACGAGCTTCGTGCCATTATGGCTAAGCTTGGTTTCCGCAGTGTCAACGAGATGGTTGGTAGAGCTGAGCTTCTCAAGATAAGGGAGAATCTAGCATCTCCTCGTATGCACAACATCGACCTCTCTCTCATCCTCACTCCTGCACATTCCCTCAGACCCGGAGTTGCCACTTATAACGTGAGGAAACAGGATCACCGTCTCCATACCCGTCTGGACAATAAACTTATTGCCGAAGCGGAGTTGGCCTTAGAAAAAGGGCTTCCATGTAGAGTGGAGTGTGATATCGTCAACACCGATCGTGCTATGGGCGCCACGCTCTCCTATCAAATCAGCAAACGATACGGTGAACCTGGACTGCCACAAGATACAATCCATGCCAATATCAGAGGATCCGCAGGACAGTCATTTGGAGCTTACCTGGCCCCTGGTGTCACACTTGAGCTTGAAGGTGATTCAAATGACTATGTGGGCAAGGGTTTGTCTGGAGGTCGCCTAATCATTTATCCTCCGCGTGGTGCCGTTTTCAAAGCAGAGGAAAATATAATCATCGGAAATGTCTGCTTGTATGGCGCCACGAGTGGAAGCTGCTACTTCCGCGGTGTTGCTGCTGAGAGATTTGCTGTCCGTAACTCTGGTGCCACTGCTGTTGTTGAAGGGGTGGGCGACCATGGTTGCGAGTACATGACTGGTGGCCGTGTGTTGATTCTTGGATCCACCGGACGAAATTTCGCCGCTGGTATGTCTGGTGGAATTGCATATATCCTTGATAAAGATGGAGATTTCGAGCAAAAGGTCAACATGGAGATGGTCGAGCTTTCAGGTGTTGATAGTCCAGCTGAAATCGCGTTCTTGCGAGGACTCATTGAAGATCATCATCATTATACTGGCTCCGAAATCGCTGCTAGAATCTTAATCGATTTCAACAAGGCCTTATCGCATATTGTGAAGGTGTTGCCAACTGATTATCAACGAGTGCTTGAGGAGGAAGCGGCCAAAGTTGAGGCAGCTAAGAAGTTGGAGGCAGTGCCTCCAAGTTCCCGTCAGAAGACCGCCCTAAAACCCGAAGAGAAGGCAGATCATAAACATCAAGGAGAATCTCAACCAAAGGCTGATGTTCTCGACATCGAAGACAGTATCGGTGATGCCAAAACGGAGAAAAAGCGTACCGCCTTGATCTTAGACAAGACCAAAGGCTTCATGAAGTATGCTCGACGACATGAAAAATACAGAAGTTCAAAAACTCGTACTCGAGACTGGCAGGAACTGTCACCCCGGCTTACAGAAGATGAGTTGAAATATCAATCCGCAAGATGTATGGACTGTGGTGTCCCATTCTGCCAATCCGAAACTGGTTGCCCTATCTCCAACGTCATTCCAAAGTGGAATGAGCTTGTATTCCAGAACCAATGGCAAGATGCACTCAACAGGTTGCTCATGACAAACAATTTCCCCGAGTTCACTGGTCGCGTTTGCCCTGCTCCGTGTGAAGGCGCTTGTGTCCTTGGAATTGTTGACGATCCAGTTGGTATTAAATCGATTGAATGTGCTATTATTGACCGAGGTTTTGAGATGGGTTGGATGGTCCCAAAACAGCCTCTACGCCGCACAGGAAAATCTGTTGTGATTATTGGCTCAGGACCAGCTGGTTTGGCTGCAGCTGATCAACTCAACCGTGCCGGACACAGCGTGACCGTATATGAGCGTGCGGACCGCATTGGTGGTTTACTGATGTACGGCATTCCGAATATGAAGCTAGACAAGAAAGTTGTGCAGAGACGAGTCGACTTCATGGCTGCAGAAGGTATTAAGTTCGTCACCGGTACGACTGTTGGCCCTGACCAGGAGATATCGCTCCAGACTCTTCAAAGGTCGGATGATGCCGTAGTCATTGCTACCGGTGCCACTGTCGCGCGAGATCTGAAGATCCCAAACCGGGAACTTGGGGGAATTCATTTTGCCATGGAGTTCCTCCACCGCAACACCAAATCCCTACTCGATTCTGAACTAAATGATGGCGAGTATATCTCGGCAAAGGGCAAAGATGTCATCGTCATTGGCGGTGGTGATACTGGCAACGATTGTATCGGAACTTCTGTTCGACATGGTGCGAAATCCGTCACGAACTTCGAGCTTCTCCCTCAGCCTCCGCAGGAGCGTGCTCGAGACAATCCATGGCCACAGTGGCCTCGAATCTACCGTATAGACTATGGTCATAGCGAAGTCAAAACTCACATGGGTAAAGACCCACGAGAATTCTGTGTCATGTCGAAGGAGTTCGTTGGAGATGAGAATGGCCATGTAAAGGGTATCAATATCGTCCGAGTTGAGTGGACGAAGAGCCCATCCGGTGGCTGGGATATGAAGACTATCGAAGGCAGCGAGCAGTTCTTCCCTGCTGACCTTGTTCTCCTTTCAATGGGGTTCTTAGGCCCTGAAGATCGACTCCTAGGCGAGGAGATCGAGAGAGATGCACGAAAGAATATCAAGACTCCCGCTGGTCATTACTCAACCAACATCCCCGGTGTATTTGCTGCTGGTGACTGCAGGCGCGGACAGTCGCTAATTGTCTGGTATGTACACCACATTCAATGCCATTATCTGGTTTACACACTAACTCGCTTATCCATTCTAGGGGTATCAATGAAGGCCGACAGGCTGCTCGAGAGATCGATTCATATCTCATGGGCAGTACATCCTATCTTCCAGCCACTGGTGGAATCGTTCGCCGTCCAGCCATCGAGGCTGTTCCCCCAGCTCCTCAGGTGGAGATTCCAATAGTCGCTGCGTAAATATATGAGCCTCTAACTGGCGTTAACCACAAGTTTCATAACTAGCCATCTTGTCTCTCATTGAGATTTAATTCGTCATCTTGTCATCTTGTCATCTTGGGTGCAGGGAAGCGAGTTTTGTCAATGTGGGAAAAACCGTGCTGGAAATGCCGACAAAACTTGGCCCATTTGTATTCGTGTTTTTCTTTTGCTGGCTTCTGCTTGTGGCATTTCTGTTCTTTTGACGAACTTGTACGAACATTTTAGTTATCTTTTGCTTTCTGCAACGAAGTGCGAATTTACTTTTTTTTATTGCTTTTTCCCTCTGGATGGATCTTGGGCTGGCGAAAGACCCTTATAACCACCAAACACACCCCAATTCTATTATTAAAGACCAGTAAATCGAGCCAGTTTCATACTAATATACATACCAGGACCATCTTAGATATATTTTAGGTCCCTAACGCCGGGGAGCAGAGAAAGAAAGGGGGTATTCACAGCACTGTAATAATACATGTATAAAGGTTTAAATGGCAACCAAATCATCAATCCACATAGTACGGACTAATGCAATCCAACGCCGTGACGCAACATATCCTCATGCTCCCATAGTGTTGTCCCCGTTAACTTTTGCACCATTATCTTGCTGCTTTAGCCGTTCCATCTCTCTCTCAAAGGCGAGATAATCGCCTTGGAATGCTCCCACAACCGGCTCCTTTCTTAGGTCCCAGATATCTTCACTACTGGGGCCAGTCTTGTACTTGATGGCCTTCCGCCTATATCTATCGGAGATAGCCTTTTCTCTTTCCTCGTCAGAAAGTGACTTTGAACGCATACAGAACCAAAAGTCAGACCAATGCTCGCTGCACGACCTGAGTTCACCATATCGATAGACATTCACCCATTGACCTCCGAACGACTGGCAAAAGTATGCGTAATCAAAAGCGGTGCGGCAAGACATAGTTTTGGGGTAGAGCGAATCCGACTGAAATTGGGTAGGCGGGGATTCGAAGTGAATGGACTGTGAGGGCAGTGGCTTGGAGGTCGGAGATTTCGGCGTTGATGGCGCATGCTGTTCAGTGGATGAGGAAGAAGTATCTAGCGACTTTAATAATTCGTTGAACTCGGCCTCTGCGAGCTCATCACGGCCAAGAGGTTTCCTCTGAGGGGTGGACTGTTCTGTTGTAGAATTCAATGGTAGAGACCGCGAATCGTTCGTTGGAGGTGATGGGTCTGTTTTTTGTGTCTGCTCAGCCGGAGCCGGGCTGCTATTCCACAGCCAGCCCATTGTTGTATCCTGTATTTGCCCCTGCGTCCGTTCTTCGAAGACGAAAAGCTCGACTGCTCAATCGCTTCCGCGCACCCAACTCCAACTCACTTCATCGCCGAAGTAAAATAAGGAAGAGGTTCGGATATAAATGATCACGTGACAAACCTTATTCCAACCAGGTCAAACCTTGAAGAAACAGCCAAGTTGGACCGAGGAGCTCTACGTCATGACGAAGACGCGGCCAAACAACCGCCAGACAGCTCGAGAGATGGCCGTTCAAGCGTTTGGTGCTTGATTCACACTTTTACCGAGCTTATAGAGCTCCAGAATTGTACCCAGCTGCTTACCAGATGGCTCCCGTAGTCCGCAGTCTACACTCTAGGCAATTACTCTGGAGGGGGCAGTTCCTGTGTATGGGCAGGAGACGATGCCAGAGCTATCGGAGCATATGCCAGGCCTCTGCTGCAGAACCACACAGAGCAGGCCACATACAAAAGTCCCAGAATGAAGCCCTCATTTTCATAAGTAGTAAGTTATCTTGAACCAAGCACACCCTGCAATATAGTGACGCCCTCTAATACTGAATTGTAGGTGTTCTTCCAGTTCATCTGGGCTGGCTATCACGCATTCCATATGTAAACCTGAATGCTATGGTCTTACAGCGGCTGGAGAAGCTTGGAGTTAAAGGTGCTGAGCTCACAGGCTCCCCTACTGTTGTCGAGCAAGTTCTTCCAGATGAACTCCACCCGAACATCACCCAAGTAATTCCACGCCTCACAGAAGGCGGTGCTTTTGTCAAATTATCTCATGGTCCTGAAACCTCGGGTTCAGACATTATCGAGGTCATTACCCAGCACTTACACGAGAATCCCGTAAAGCCGTGGTTTACTCTCTTCAATTCTGCCAGTGCAGCGCTTGTGCGTGGGCGCCCTTGGGTAGAGGACTTATCCTACCGGTTTCCAAGTTCAAGGGTCAAGGTTGAGTTCCTGCCCGTGTCTTCGGACGCCCCTGCCGCAGAGCTTACCCAGGAGAATCTCTACACACTTGCTAGGACATACGGCAAATTGACCGACATTATCCCTCAGCCCGCAGACTCAAAGGTCGTCCCAAGATACGCTTTGCTTGACTTTTCCAACCCAGTGAGCGCTGTGATGGCGAAAAACTGTCTTCATGGATTCAAGGTTCCTTCAGGCGATATTGGAGGCAAGGCTGGGACTATCCTGCACTTTAGCTACGAGCGAAAGATCAAAGCACATTGGATAAGAGACTGGTTTTTCAGCCATCCCCGAATTGTACTTCCAATTCTTGTTGCTATCTTGGCTGGGATTACTGTCGCGATTTTTGATCCGATAAGGACGTTTTTCATCAGGCTCAAGATATCTCCTCCATTGCAGTTCCAGGATAATAGGCTATGGATGTGGCTTCAGAGACAGGCCACGAAAGCAAACTCTCTATTTTCCCTTCATCGAGGCCAAATTCATGAGTCGAAAGGCCTTAACGAGATTTGGGAAGAGAGAAAGGAAGATGCCCAGCAGATTCAGAACTGGCTCGTGGAAGGAAACGATACCTTTATTGTTGTGCATGGACCCCGAGGTTTAGGAAAGAAAGAATTTGTTTTGGACGAAGCGCTGAAAAATTACAAGAACAAACTGGTCATTGACTGCAAACCTATTCAAGAGGCTCCAGGGGACAGCACAATGATAGCTGCAGCCGCTGCAGAGGTTGGATATAAACCGGTATTCTCCTGGATGAATAGTATTAGCAGTGTGATTGATGTTGCTACTCAAAGTGCCATTGGTACAAAGGCCGGACTGTCTGAGACGCTGGATACACAACTTGGCAATATATTGCGAAATACTGCTAAGGCCCTGAAAAAGGTTGCCTTGGACGGGAGGAGAAAGGGTGATAAAGATGATCACCTGAGTGATGATGAATGGCTAGAGGCAAACCCTGCTCGTCGACCGGTCGTTGTTATTGACAACTTCCTACATAAAAGCAAAGACAACCAGATGGTCTACAACAAACTTGCAGAATGGGCAGCTGCATTGATACACACCAATATTGCGCATGTCGTCTTCCTCACCTCAGATCTTTCCTATTCGAAAACCTTAAGTCAGGCTTTACCAAATCAGGTTTTCCATCTGGTGTCATTCACTGATTGCAAACCTGAAGTGGCCAAACGGTTTGTGTTAAGTCATGTGTCTGGTAGCGAGGAGTCTAAAGGCGTGGACTATTCCGACGAAAAATTTAGTCAGGAACTCAGCGGATGCATTAAACAGCTCGGAGGCCGTTTAACAGATCTTGAATTTTTCGCTCGCATGATTTCTAGAGGCCTGACTCCAAATAGTAAGCTACTAACCATTACCCTTGATTGGATACATTCTAATGCTAACTATTCAATAGATGCTGTTCAGCAGATAATACATCAGTCTGCGGCGGAAATTCTTAAGATATTTATCACGGAAGTTGATCCAAGCTCTCGTGGATGGACCCCCGAACAAGCATGGTACTTGATTAAAAATCTAGGCACGGCCAAGGCCCAGGCGGGAAATCACAGCAGCTCAGATGGAGATGCAGGCGCAGATGCTAGCATTCGATACAGTGATATAATTCTCTCGGACCTGTTCAAGAAGGATGGCGAAGCTACCCTTCTCGCCCTTGAAAAAGCAGAGCTTATCACGGTCATTTCGAAGAACGGACGCCCTTCGATAATCAAACCGGGGAAACCAGTACTTGCTGCTGCATTCAATCAGTTGGTTGAGGACAAGGTGCTGAGAAGCAGGCTTGACCTAAGAATCCTCGGCCAAATGATCGCAATACAAAACCAAGCAATTAATAAAATTGAAGACGAGCTACAAGTTCTGGGGTCTTTCCCAAAAGAACCCAGTGAAGCGAGGAGAAGGATTAAATGGTTGCTAACTAACTTAGCTCTGAGCCAGGCAAAGATCGATCAATACGAGATGGAGAGTGCACAGATAAAGCTGGTTTTAAAGACCGAGTTTTAAGGTAAGATACCGAGCTTATCGATTGTATATAATGTTATATCCAGCCTTGAATATACTATTGCAAAGAATAGGAAAGTAATTATTAAATGAAAAGGCCCAAGGATTATATTGAGGTTTTTAGAGAGATAGGAGTGTAACTGTCGATACGCCATGCATGCATTAGAATATTAAATTCGCCATGTGACCAAGACCGCTAGTATAAGGAAGACATGAAAACCATAGTAATGCAAAATGACATTTCTTTTATTATTAAAAATATGATAGTAGAGACATTCGAATGCGCAAAACGGGCATATCCAGGTTAAGAAGGACCTGATATCATGGTATCAATCAAATATGGTAGTAGCTTGAGGGTATTGTTAAATTAGAACTCGATTAAACATTTCTAGGCGTACCAGAAGGAAGCTCAGTGGAGTGAGTTGGAACGTCTCGTGGTTGGTCTTCGTGTATGTGCTGCTCGTGCGGGTTGTATGGTTGAGTGAGCTGGGACTGGGGAGGTATCGGAGAGCCGTGTTCATTAACCGGTGAGACTGCATGAGTTGGGTGCTCAAACAGCCCTGTGCTGCCACCCTGGCTGATCGCTGGTAACGGTTCGTATTCTCTCTGTGTAGCTACTGGCTGCTGCTCTGTCGACTGAAGAACAGGCTGCTGCCCTTGCGGTTGGACGTCTAAATGCTGTTCAGCCTGTTGGTCTGTCTGCTGAGGCAGCGGTTGCGGGCCTATTTGCTGAGGAAGTGGTGGCATAACGCCGGGGACCGTAGGTAGCTGCGCCATCCGAGGCTGACTGGCAGGTAGCGGGTCGGTAGCGAGGGGAGGCGCTGCTCCAAGCATTGGAGGATAGCTTCTGCTAAATCCATATTTCAACCAGAGGGTGAATTTAGCGGCGAAGGACATCGATTTCCAATTTCTTTCCAACTCCTCCTGTTCTTCCCTTGGTTTTGGCCTGTAGCCCCTGTGCATGCACATGATGAACAAGCATGATAAAAACGGGCACAAACAAGCGAAGGATTTGGGTAGGCCTCTGCTTGCCCCGCGACCAAGCATAAGTTTTCTGAATCGAACGGCACTCTCGATCAACCCAACGATGAAGAAAAAGCCGAACCAAGAAAAGAAAATAATAAGGGACAAAGCTAGGTATGCCGACCAATAGGAGCGATAACACCCATACCTGCCACAGTAATTATCATAGATATCGCTGGATCCAGAGCTCGAGGATGAACCATAGCCGCTAGAGCCTGAGCGAGATCCATAATGGCAGTACTCAATGTCGGACGGAGTATGGTAGGCTTCTATACTACTGTAGACCCCGGATGGAAGATCTGTTGGGTTCAGTAAGAAGGTCTTAGAGGTATAATAAGATACCGAGTCCAGATATTCCACAGAAGCGGTCTCGGCTGATGTTTGGGTTGGGGTGAGCTGGCTCTGGATCTCTCTTGGGATTGAAACTCGAGCGCTAGTTGTGATGGGGCTTTCACTAGAGGAACAGCTTGATGGGTAGGTATACGTTAGAGAGACGTAGTAGGCGTTGGAGTTTGAATAGTAGTCGTAGGTGGATGATGTTCCTTGGCCTGATTCAAGACCTAAGCCTATGTAGGTGATATCTGGGTAGACGGTGGTGGTTACTGTGGCTGTCGCAGTAGGTGACGTGACCGTCGGTACAACGGGTATTGTTTCGGTGTATTCAGAGGATGGATATGTTCCATAACGGCCTGTATTTCCTGGTAAAGTCGTTACAGATTCTTCGAAATATTTGGTGATGGTCCAATCAGGTGCAAAAGCGTGAGTGACCCCAAGCGCTTGGAGGAGGGTGCAGAGACCCAGAACTCGAGACGCCGTCATTGAAAGAGCTGCTATGTCTAGAGATGCCTCAATAAGAAACGAAACAACCGTTCGTGGGATGAAATGGTATATGGGAACCAGAGCTCAAAAGTAAAATGAAAGAACGAAAGAAAGAAAGGAAGGAAGAAAGGAGAAAAAAAAGAAAGAAAGACAGAAACAGAGGATAAGACCCTGATAAAGTACCTCCTGTCACCAGAGGTGTATGCAGGCGCCGTAGCTTATGGCTGACTCTATGACCAGCAGAAACTTCATGCTGCAAGGGGGCCTTGGGCATAAAGTTTCCGTTGTAATTTAACTCTGCACTCTGTCCTCCGTGCCCCGTGCAAAATATAGGTAAAAATAGCCACTTTGTCCCCTCTCACACTGTATGACAGCCTGGCCAGGTGCAGACAAGAGCAGCTAAGGGCCTAATGTGGGTGCATCCTCCGAGTTGCGACCCCATTTCATGACTAACCTGGGGTCCAGGAACAGTTTGCAATGGCCAACCACGGGCATAGCCGACGTCCCCAGACCCTTCGATAGTTCTGAACGTTGTCAAGTTGGCGAAAATGAGGCTCTAATAACCAGGGTGTGAGACATGGCAGTGGAGTTGCTTGTGCCGTGATTCGTTAGCTTGCGCCATTTCTAACTGGATCACTGCATGCAAACAGTTGGATGTCACCTGGAATCTCCGACAACGCCTTTTGTGCTTTCTTTTCTTTTTTTCTCTTTTGCCCCTGGTGGCTGACCGTCGGCATTTCGGGGGATATCAAAGAACCTGGTTCAGGGGGCGCTTCTCTGCTGCTGTTAATAGTGGTGTTAGTGTTATTGTTAGTGCTGGATAAGTGCTAATATTAGTGTTGTGCCTTTTTCTCTTCCTTCCCAAAGCGGTTTAGTAGAAATTAGGGTTTCCTGAGGCACGTGGAATGATTATATCACCAGAGATCAGCATCATGTGATATGCTTATCTCCGGGGCTGGACTGAAGGCTTCAGGTTTATTTTGGCGACAGGTTGAACTTCGCTCTGGCCAAAGTCGGCGGCAGAGACGGAGCAAGAAGAATAAAAGATAAATGGACAGCGACGCCCCATCTATCCCCCAGCTTGCTGTGGAAGCGCTGCGGCAGCTTTTCGCTCACTTAAGTGGGTGGGCAGTGCCTGTAGTGTTTGTTCTAATATGTCTCTTCACCCGAATCCTAACACAAGTCACCAGCCTGCCCGGCATTAGAACAAAACATCCAGATGGATCAATATCCCCAAACAAGGTTCCCTACTGGCTGCCTTATATTGGGCATTGGATTTCTTTAGGTTTCTTTCGAAAGAGATTGCTGTTTAATGCTCGGTCAGTTTGCACTTGCCTTTTACTCGAAGCCCCTTTTTGATAGAGGAGCCACCTCCTTTATTAACATTGATATCTAGGCTGCCAGAGCGTGGAGCTGCATTCAGTTTTTACTGTTGGGGCAGGAGACACGTTGTCCTTACAACACCTTCGATGGTCAGAAGCTTGTTTAAGCAACGCCAGTCCACCTCAGCAGAGCCATGCATCAACTACCTACTGGACAACAATTTTGGCTCAAACAGCCGTGCACGCAAACCTGGCCGAGAAGGCACTTATCATGGCGAAGCAGCAAAGTGGGCAAAGCTTCTAACAGACGAGCCATATCTCACCGATCTATCTTCCTTACTGGTCAAGGAAATCGAACGAACTGCCCCATCCCTGGTCTCATTCACCTCCAGTGTTGTAGACCAATGTCAATGGGAAAGAACAGCTGGTGTAACTCTTCAAAATGAAGATGGTGAAGAAAGAATATGCATAACCAAGCTATACTCTTTGATAAGTGGTTTCGTTGGGTCAACCTCCATCAATCTCTTAATGGGGAAAACTCTGCTTGATGTTTATCCTAACATTTTACCCGATATCTCCATACTCAATAGCAAATTCAATGCTATGTTGCTTGGAATTCAGCGGTGGATTCCTTTCCCCGGCCTTGTCAATGCATATCTCGCTCGCAGGCGCCTGCTAGTATGTCTGACAGTTCAAAATGCCGTGTTTAGCCAGATAGAAAATGGACAAGAACCTGAGGCTGTCTGGCGGGATTTAGACGATATTTCTGCCGCAGTTCAGGCCCGAATGCGAATGCGCATCCGCAATGGTTATTCCGCCGAATATGCAGCCGCGGAAGATTTGTCTTTGTTATGGGCAGTTACTGCCCGCGCCGGTGCCTTGGTATTTTGGAACCTTGTTCACATACTCGCCGACCCCAAGTTACACGCAGAAATTTTGCATGAAATTGGCCCCTATGCAATACTCAAACGCTCGAGTCCCGGTGAAAGCTCTTTTGGCCTACCAGAACCTCCACGGGTGTCATTGGATATTGATAGGCTCATTGGATCTTGTCCTTTGCTGATGGCTACTCAAAAAGAGACCAGCCGACTCTACTCAACCCCTTATACCTACCGAAAGGTTACCTCCGATATTAACCTTACCGAGTCCGACGAGGATGCATCTTTCAATTCTAGAGTAGCCCTGGGCTACCATTTATCTGAGGGCGATTTTGTTGTCATACCCCACTCTTTGCGAAATAGGGACCCTCTTTACAACAAGTCGCCTGACAGCTTTGATCCACGGCGGCACCTTACCGAGATTTCTCAGGCTGATGAATTGGAAGAAAAGGAAGATTCACAAAGCGCCGTAGATGAGGATATACAAGATTGCCCAGCAGGTTGGGATGATCCAGTTTCCATTTGGTGGAAGTTAGAACAGAAGAAAATTATTGGCACCTTAGCCGCCATTTTGGTAACCTGGGATATCAAGCCTACGAAGGGGGACAACTGGCAAGTTCCTAACCGGAGAGGCGGAAGCTTGATTGATGAACCAAGAGATTTACAGGTTATGCTAAAGATGAAAGCCTAGAATTATGGTTTTGTATATCTTGTCAAATTATTTGTCTAAGTGAGCGTACCTAGGTAATAATTTCTTTCCCTTTGCGCTAAGCTTTGGTTAGTTATCTTATCTCTAGAAGAATTTAAAGTGGCTGATGACTAAATGTCACGACCGCGACGCGCGCTTCCATTCCAGCATTGAACCTCTCAAAGATCACACAACCTTGGAAATTATCTTGAACAGATCTCGGCTTAAGGAGCTGATGAAATATTCCGCTGGTTTGCCAAATTAGAGTACCAACGGACAATACTTTACCATGGCTCCGAGTAGCTTCAGTTTGAGGGGCAGACCAGCTCGTACGTCGCTTTGCAGCATTTCTCATTTTATATAAGTACTAACAGATGTCGATTTTAGACACTCCCGGCACGACAGTCCTAACGTATACACCCAATGGCAAACACATAATTACAGCCGGCTCGAACTCTGGAATCCGAGTATTCACAACTGGCGAGGATGGCGAACCGCAGACGATCGACGAGGGTATGGAGGCCCATTTAGCAATTGCAGCAACCGTACGTTCGAATGCCTTTTTAATATCAATCCCCCCTAGAGGAATTAGAATGGGATGCCGCCGCAAATCGAGTTCTTCTAACGAGGTGCTAGAATGAATCTATGATCCTGGGGTCTGAGGATGGCACGGTGTGGCTTTACAAACTGCCGGAAGGTACAATGGATAAGCCATTAGCTCGCTGTACACTCCCAGTTCGCGACCTAGCTATTTCTAAAGATGAGGAATGGGTTGCTGTTGCTAGCGAGTAAGTCTAAGCGGCTGGTAAATTTTAACTTGTGGTTATTAAAGGCTCAACTAATCTCGTCGACTTAAATAGTGAGCTTACTGTCAAGATCGTGAATATTAACGATATTACGGAAGTCAAATATTTGCGAGAACAGACAAAAGGAGTCAAGCATGTAACATTTGACCCAAGCGGCCGCTTTGTTACCGTGTCTTGCGCCGATGGGATTATTTATATCTACTCATTTACCGAGACAGAGCCAACGTTGCTGCATAAGCTCGACGGAGTGATTCAACGACTTGAAACAGACAATGAGGCAACATCAAGAGCAGTTTGGCATCCAGATGGAACTGCATTCGCTACAGTAGAAGCTACACGGGATATCACAGTAATATCGAGTAGGGATTGGACTAAGCAACGGAAATTCTCTGGTGGTCATAATGGAGATATCACCTGTCTTGCCTGGTCTCCTAACGGGGCAATGCTTGCAAGTGCCGGAGCCGACCGAAAACTTCTCCTATGGGAAACCAGGACCCAAAAGGTCATAAAGACCTACGATATCCCAAACGTCATCAACTTTCGCTGGCATCCTACCCTGAACATTGTTTCGTTTACTACTTCCGACGGAGAGCTGTATATTTACGAAGATTTCATCCCGCCCGAGTTTCACCCACTTCTATCAAAGACGTTGGAAGTGGCGCCGTTACTCGCAATTGGCTCACGCGAAGAGATTACAATCTCTCATAGACTACAACGACATGATACCAATAATAATTCCGAGAGCAGACAGAGAGGGGGAAGCCCCGACTCCCTCGATGATATACTCGGGCCAGACGATGGAGATGACTTTGTTGAAGATGACGATGGTGCAGGCTACACTGAAGACATCAATGGCCATGGCAAGAGAACCAACACTCATATGGATGAGTTATTTGGCCATGATCCCAAACGGCGGCCAGCCGCCCCTTGGAAAACTATTGCCCATGAACCCTTTCAGCCGGGTAGCACCCCCTGGAGAGGCAACAGAAAATATCTAGGTAAGCTTGTAATTGTTTATTTTAGCGGGGTTATTGCTAACGAATACTGTAGCATTGAACCTTGTTGGATTTGTATGGACCGTTGACCAAGACACTCACAATACCGTGACTGTGGAGTTTTATGATCGGGAACGATACCGTGACTTCCATTTCACAGATCCGTACCTCTACGACAAGGCTTGTTTAAGTACGTGGATATCTCTTCACCTCCTAGTCGAAATTCGGAAATTAGGCTAACTATCTTTCATAGATGAAAAGGGCGTTTTATTTTCATGTCAGCCTACATCCGGCAACCCAGCAACAATGTTTTATAGGCCGCATGAAACTTGGACAACGCGAGCGGACTGGAGAACTGAACTTCCTCCGGGGGAAAAAATTACAGGTACATCTCTGCCATCTGTTATTTCTCCTACTGTTGCTAACTATATTAAGCCATTGCATTAAGCAACTCTTACGTGACGGTAACAACTTCGACAGACTATGTTCGGGTTTATACCCTTTTTGGCACTCCGTATCGGGTTTTCCGACAAAAGAGTCAAACGGTTACCTGTGCAGCATGGCGAGACTATATTATCACCATCGGGAATGGCCCGGCTGGTAGTGATGGAGTCGCACAACTGAAGTACTCCATTGAAAATGTTCGACGTGACGAGATTTGTCAAAATGAGGATACTGTTGCATTAGCACGGGGGACACGGCTGCAAAATGTCTTTTTTTCGGACAAGGGTGTATGTATTCCCTAACGGCATACTATAACTCAGCACTATACTGACTAACATGCATGATCCAGGACCCCTGCATATATGACAGCTCAGGGGTTCTCCTAGTGTTACAGCATTGGCGGAAACCAGGACAGGCCCGCTGGGTCCCGCTCCTTGATACCAAGTTGCTTGAGCGCGTTGCCAGTGGCCGTAAGGAAGAAACCTATTGGCCTGTTGCTGTTGCACAGGATGTTTTCCACTGCATAATCCTAAAAGGTGGAGATAAGTACCCCTATTTCCCGCGACCGTTACTCACTGAGTTCGATTTCCAAATCCCAATATCTTCTGTTTCATCTACAGAGAAGAGCAACAAGGATGGGGACACGGAAATGGAAGACGCTGAGGAAGTCGCTAGGAAAAATAACAGGAAGCTACAAGAATCTCTTGTTAGGACTAGCTTGGATTATACTCTGCTGGAAGACTGCGTCACGGCATGCGAGATTGGCGCATCTGGGGACGCCGAGCTGAGGAGAAAAGCTCTTGACATTGACAAAATTCTCCTACAGCTGCTTGCTGTCGAATGCCGTGAGGGTGAGGAAAGGGGCATGAAGGC
This sequence comes from Nannizzia gypsea CBS 118893, assembly GCF_000150975.2. NCBI lineage: Eukaryota > Fungi > Ascomycota > Eurotiomycetes > Onygenales > Arthrodermataceae > Nannizzia > Nannizzia gypsea. The sequence continues at coordinate 1,455,037 of NW_003345197.1, forward strand.
TCTGGAACTCGTCACCATGCTTCGTGACCGCTCTGGCAAAATGATAGATGCTGCTAGCAAAATTGCACAGCGCTATCAGAGATCTATCCTTGATGACAAAATCCGAGCAATAGCAGAGCGAAGGCTGATGGGTGAAGATAACGATGACATCACAGGGGGTAACGACGATATATAACGAAGCAGGTTTCTGTATTTACGAACTATGAATAGGTAGATACATTTTTAATATTTGCTATTCATAGGGTATTGAGGACAATCGGAGGCGTTGTCCGTCTGTAGACTATCAAATGCCAAATAGAAACGGATACCCAAATGCCATCATCACTGGGGCCCCGAACCAATCACAGGCCTTCCTTATTTAACTATCAGATAGCTCCAACTTTTTTACCGGTCACTGCTTGACCTCATTCACAGACTCTCAATCCTTTTGACGCCCTCATTTTCTACGGCATAACATAGCTTGTTTCTCCAATATATCTACCTAGACTTGCTACATCTCTGGAATACATGGAATGCATGCCGCCCCCTGCCGATAATGGCTAAGCATCTCTCACATCAAATCACTTTTCCCCCATCTCTTAAGCCTAACCCAGGCCAGCTCAACAGATGTATCACCAGAGTCTCGTCGCAAGCAGGCTCTCTAGCTCAAATAGCGCAAAGATCCTCTCGCCGGAACCATGAGCCGTTTTCACATAACCGCTCGCTAGCGCAACTGTCTCCCATACAGCCTGATGGCCCGTGGCTCACAGCTCTCTCCTCTACGCATTTCTCGCATTCGAATCTGGCCGCCCAATATGGCGAACCACGCAGGAATGGGGATCATAAACCACCAGACGAAAGAATAGTTAGGCTAGGAAAGAGTACGTTTTGAGCAATTAGATGCCTTGGAAAGAGGGAGTTTTACGTGCTAATGACATGATCATAGCTCTTCGCATACTTTCGAAACAATTACCTACCATCCTCGTTAACGCACTACCGCAAGAGATCCTTTCGCCAAGTATATCACTCCATTTGTTTCCATCTACGCATCCACATCTTCCTACCGTTAAAGGAAGGGTTCCCTATCGTGCTGCCTTATGGACTGCGCCCGTGGCATGGGGCAGCGTTCCTATCATTGGGAACGTCAATCTACGAATAGTAAGCGAGCGGGTAGTCCCAACAGGTGTTGCTAATGAAAATGGACTGAATGACAGTCCTGGTGGTGAAAAACTTGTCGTTCGTTGGGTGACTGAGGGTGCAGACCGCCCAGCATCCAAGGTCGGGCGTGGCTCAGAGGTAGACGATTATATCACTCCAGAGCGAGTGCACCGCGGACAGGAATCAAACAAGGATAGCCGTCTAGCCTCCTCGTCAGCCTCAAATGGGACAAATAGGGGACTCAGTGTGTTGTTGGGTGGAGAAATGCCTATCTTCAAGCTTGGAAAAGAAGAGCAGTTTACTGGGCTGTTTATTTTCACATTTGACGAAGAAGGCCGAATTGCTACGCATACAATTGAGCATGCCGATGAAGGCAATGGGTTGGACCGAACAGCTAAGGTGGTGACTCTAGCAGATTGGCTCCTTGGAAAGGCAAAAGGAAGCGCATCTAGTCAGATTGTGCCTCCTCAGCCTGCCTTCGCAGCGGGCAAAGCTAGAGAAACCTCTCGGCCACGGTACCGCTTCGGCCCCTTCGAAATATGATATCAAAATTGAAGTCTCTGCTATGAGAGCATTCTGTTGGTTGAGTAGTCATTTCCTTACTTTTCTTCAACTGTTATGACGCTTATGTTATGCGCGGAGTTGATGGTTTTTACAGGTTTTGCACGGCCTGCAGCAGAAGCTTCAACTAGCTATCCATGCGCCGCCCTGCTGCTCTATGATTTTGATGATACCTATGCTGCTGCTTTTGGCCATTGACAGCATCTAATTTTCCTTGTTGGCTCTATAGCGTAGGGCTGTGGATTTTTGTGCTTTTACCTTCTGTATATTACATATCACCAGTATTCAATCAACATGGGTAGGATTAGAATAAATAGTAGAAATCTCAGCTCACCCTGTTAATAACATGTCCTTCTATTTGATTTCCTAATAATATACATACCTCGTACCATAAACCGGAACCTATTTATGCACTTAACCTTAGAATACCCCGGTAAAAAAAACCCTTCCCTCCGAATCCTTTCACTTTCGATTAGCCAGTACAGGCGATTTCAACAATCCAAATGCAATTGCACACACACCAGACATGGCCACAGCACCGGTTTTATATGCAACCTCTCTACCTCCCCACCAAAACAGAGAGCAGAACAGCACAGGCCCAGTAGCTCTGCCAGCTTGGCCCCAACTTCGTAGGCGGCCCAAGGAAGCGCCGCGTTCGCCCTCCCGGGCTTCCAGACTACCCAGGCTGTTCAGTCCAGTAACCACAGTTGCACTAGTGACAGCGAGTAGACTGCCAGCAGCATACAAGCCAGAGATTGTGGTGACGTGAGCCAGTAATGCAAAGGACAGGGCGCAAGCCACTACGCCTATTCGAATGGTAAGGAGTGGTGGAAGCCGGCGAGTCACTCCGCCCTGCAGAATTGATGCCAACAAGCCCATTACTGATAATAGACGGCCGTTAAGAGCGGAAGGGCTTGCCCCACTAGCATTTGCTGCAAGTGAGGTTTCGTAAAGATTGGCGGTGATAAAGGGAAGGGAAAACTCCAGGCCAGAAAAGGGTAGAAGGAATAAAAAGTGCGTAATATTTAACAGAAGCGGATTGTTGGTATATCCTCTGGAGGCTTCCGTTGATGATCTTCCTGGGCCTGGCTCAGCGTCCTGTTCTTTCCCATCGTTGTCGCCGGACGTAGCAGGTTTGCAAGTGTTAGAGGCCAATTTCGGATGTGTTTCTGGCAAGCAGAAATATATGTAGACCGTCTCAGTGACAATTAAAAATAACGAGCATGCAGCAGCCGTTGCAAACGGATTCGCTGCAAAGGTGGTGATGTTGCTCAATGCCGCACCGATAGCAGGGCCGATGGTAAACGCAACGCTGAAGCAAGCTCCCACCAACGCCATAGTTGAACCTCGCTGGCTAGGATCGCTGATATCCGCTGCAATAGCATTCGCAATCTGGACATTTCCTTCACTCAACCCACCTATGATCCTACTCCCCAGGAAAGTACGGAAATCCGTGGCGGCAACCCATAAGGCAACACTGGCAATGTTTCCTGCCATCGACCAAAGAAGTGCAGTGCGACGGCCATGCTTATCGGATATAGAGCCAATTACTGGCGCTGCAACGGCTTGTAGAAGTGAGAATAGGGACCCCAGCGCACCACCAAGAAGTACAACATCGTATTTCGAATCTATCGGTTTGGAGAATGAATTTTTGTATGCGTTCAGGTATTGGAGGATACGGTTCAGAAGGGAGGTTGGAGAAGGATCTTTTTCGAGGTAAAATTTGATAAGCGACGGAAATAGCGGAAGGATAAAGGTAAACGAGATCTAATAAAGAAGTACGGAGTAGTTCAGTTAGCGACATCGATCCTTGCTGAGGAGCGAGGCCTGTAAGTCTGTACTTACAAGATCGAGTAAGAGCGAGATAAAGAGTGTCTTGAGGATTTTTCGTCGTCGCTGAGCATTCAACACATTTTCCGCCATTTCTCTGGTTTTTATTTTTCAGCTAAGCACCATCGAAGTAATATATCGTTAGTAGCGCCGTTGAAATTATTCGTTAGTCGTATCTTCCTGTAGCTGTTTATATGGGAAGACTTTGGTTTTGGGTTGAGCTTGGATGTTGATCCGTGCCAAGTCATTCTAAAAATAGCCAGCTAGCTCGTTAACTAGGGGCTCATAAACCTTAATACTTTATTTGTATCAGGCTCGTTGCATATTTACTTCATGACCCAATGAAAAACTAAGGAAATATGACTCTCAACCTGCTTATTTCAGTATATTAGGATAACGGGCGGATAGTATTATCAACCTAGAGGGCTGTAAGGTTTTAGACCAGTTAAACTGCCTATAGAAGAAGCCCTACTTTCTGCTGAGTGATAGCAATGATGGAATGACAGGATAAAATAGGACCCTGATAGGGCAGCCTTCTGGAGGTACATTTCTTGAAATTGAAATAACAGGTACTAATAACTACCTATTATCTACAGGCCAAATAATTACCAGGTAAAGCAAGGGTAGGTATCTTCAAATCATTGCTTTTTGTTTTGCTGGCTGTAAAGATGACTGCCACATACATAGCCTTCGTCAAAGGAGTTAGAACCAAAGAAGAAACAAACACCCCGATCCATACCCCTAGCCTTATTCCATCCCAATCTCCATTTCCATTCCACACCTCCTTGTGCTAGGGAAACCGACAAGCATAAAATACAAAAAATAGTAACGTTTGAATCGAGAGTAGGGAATCAAGAGAAGAAAATACCAACCAGTCAATGGATGGAAGAGGAAGATGACGATGAAAATGAGGATAAGAAAGAGGGAGGGCGATAAAACGGAGCCCATATGCACGCTAGTATTTCGAAATAATTAGGTCGTTAAAGGTTTTTTGTGGTTAGTAGAGGGGTTTCAAATTTTGTAAGTACCGTCCGTCATGGCATAGCAAAGCGTAGCAACGTATGGAAAGAACGCAGTAAAATGGGGGAAGATATGGGTTAGGGGCGGGAATAGAGGGCGAAGATGGGTGAAGAACGACACTAGGCCTGCAATGCAATGAATGACCAAGCTTAAACAAAAGCAGCGAGAAGATAAATATGTCGAGGGCTGTAAAGACAGCATGGAGAGCTCAAGACCGGCCCTTAAGCGTCTCCTGCAGTAGCAGCAGCGGGAGCAGGTCGTCCACGGTGGCTGTTTCCATTTCCTCGGTATTCACCACCACGGCCACGGCCACGGCCACGGTACTCACCTCCTCCACGGTTGTAGTTACCACGGCCGCGGTGCTCTCCGCCGCCACGCTGGCCTTGGCCACGGCCACGGTAGCCTCTTCCGCGTCCACGAGGATGGTGAACTCGTTCAAAGCCGTCGACTTGTTTATTGGCGGGTTGCTCTTCTCCCCAAGTCTCAGAGGCGAGGGGTTGACGAGTGGCAGCCTCAGCAGCAACAGAGGCCTCAGCAGCAGTACCAGGTTGGGGGACTTGCACACTCAGCCATTCCTCTGTGGAGGGACTAGGCTTATATGGGTTTGGATCCCATTCCACTGATACAGTCTGCGCAATTTCGTTGGCTGCAACATTCTCCTCGGTTGGTTTAAGGGGAGCTGCTTCATCAGCAGCTAACTGGGGGTTAGGTTGGAAGCCATTTGTAGCTGCAGCTTGCGAGACAGTAGGCTCTTCAACTTCCGTGAGACCGGCATTGGCGATTGTCGGGTCAGTTTGGGGTGCGTTGGTGTTGGTAGCAGGGGCGGCAGTTTCTTCTTCAGTTGCAACGGCTTCACCAGTGGATTGGGCGTAGTCTTCGAGAGAAGTGCGCTTAATCTGTGCGTCTGCAAGAACAATCTATCAGTTAACTGGAACGGGAAAGCAAGATATGAGCAAAGGGGTTTTTTGAACATACAGGTGATGTCAAGGATCTCAGACTCAACACTGGGAACCTTGTCATCTGTGCCATCAATCAACTTGACCATGGCCTCAACCGCCTGCTCCGTTCCACCATAAACCTGATACAAAGCTCCCTCGAATCCACGAGCCTGGATGGACTGCTCGTCAGCAACACCCCTCATGGCAGCAGCTGCGCGCAAGAAACGGCTAAGCACAAGCAACCGGTCCTTGAAGCACTTCTCGACATTCTCTTTGGACTCGGTTTCGAGGTTCGTCTTCAACGATTCGATTTCTTCCTTATGTTGGGCTTGGATCTTTGCTATTTCTTTGGTACGTTGTTCTTCATGGTATGCTTCAAGTTGTTTGTATTGAGTGATCTGCTCTTCGATGTGAGCAATAGTTTCCTGAAGAGCAGGTTTCTTAAGAGCCTGGGCCTTCTGGTCTGCGTTGATTTTCTTGAGGGCTACAAGCTCCTCGAGGGATTTCCCAGGATTTTCAGCAATGATTGCATCAACTTTTGCGGTTGCGTTCTAAGATATGACACTGTCAGTCTCGTTGTAGGTCGAAATTGCAGAAGAACAGAGCTTACCAGTTTCTTGTTAGTGTTTCGAAGGGTTCTAGCAGCGAAATGTTAGTATCTCTCTCATTTCACTGGGTTCAAGGTGGGCATACTTCTGGAGCTCCTTAAGGAAGTTTGGTTCATGCTGCCCGTTGACCGCAGCACCGTCAGTAGCAGCAGTAACACTGGGCGCGTCGGTGTTCGATGCAGCGACAGAGACGGGAGCAGCTACAGCAGCAGCCTCTGCTTTGCCGCGTCTCTTCTTTGTATTCTGGGTCTGTGAAGGGTTGCTGGGAGCTGTAGCGGCGGACATGGTGGTTGGATCAGGACTCGAACGGTTTGGTCGTGTGACTGGAAGGACTGCAGGAATACAGATACGACGACGAGATGGATAGGCTGTGGTGTAATAGAGGAGACGAAAAGGTCGATGGATGCGAGTAGCAAGATGAAGATCGAATAAGTGCAGGAGAGAAGTGAAGTTGAAAGAAGTTTTGGGGTTGACGTTGGATTTTCGAAGTTTGGGTCGCTGTTGGTGTTTAAAAGGTTTTTTTTTGTCCTTCCCGCAGGATGAGCGCAGCCAGAGCCAAAAAGGTAATTAAATAACCACAAGCAGCGCCGCAGGACAAGGTAATACTGACTTGTGTGGGATGAATTACTACCGACAGGTACTGATTATTTTGTAAAGCTGCTTTCTTTTCCCTGTCCAGTTGATATTAAAGGAATCCTCTACTGCTGCCCTTCTGTTTATATGGTAGAATGAGATGGAAGGACGAAGAAGTATCTAATTCGGCATATGCAGAGAGCAGTGCAAACCATCAAATATTCATAATTTACTCCCGACTCCAGGGTATCTCAGCCATCCCAGACGTCTTTAGAAGGACGCCATCACTATGCCCAACCTAACTAACGCCGACCGAACCAATTAACGAAGCCGTATGTCATTTCACAAGTCTATGACCTCATGTCGAGCCACGGAAGAGGGCCATGATTTGCCTATCCCTTGAACTTGCGTAGCGTCCCCTAGACGTGTAATCCGCGTGAGAAACAGCCCTCTGCGTCAAAAGGAGGACGGTCAGTTACAGGGCAGCTCACCTCGGTAACTCGTCGCACCGTCCTGGCTGTGATGCCCTTGTCGCCGCGCTTTCTTCCCTGGATCGATGCTTCACGCATCAACCTACAGCAGTGAGTATGGGGTCCGTTTGGGGGAATTCAGAGGCGACGAACTCTTGCATGAACAGCATGTAGTCTAGGAAGATCTATTCATCGTTAGTTGGCTCTCATATCCGGATTGCGGCCGCCTCATGTCCTTACTAGTATGTCTGCATTCTTGGTCAGGGCTTTGCGAGTGTGAGACTTGACGATCCGCTTCACCGTCGCCCGTGGATACAGCTTCTGTACTGCCATCCTCGCGGTCCCTTTTGCCGTCTCTCTTGCTGTCTCTTCTTACTGTCTCTTACTGCTACTTCTTGCTTCCTTCTCGTCTTTTTTGTTTACTTTATTTAATGCCAAGAGATATCATATGATCATAACTCTGTTATATAATTATTATATAATATATGTATATCACGTGTAATTATATATCGTCATTGCACGTGGGGAGCTAGTCCTAATCGGGGCATCTCCGAAGCTGGCGAAATTTCGACTTTTCTCAACTTTTTCGCCGCTTGTGTTGATCTTGATTTGTTTCTCTTGGTTCATCCCGATCCATCTCGAGTTCAGACCAAAGACGAGGCGATAGAGCGCGCGAGAGGCCAATTGGACGCTGTTGTTGTGGGAAATACAGCGCCAGAAGCGAGCAGCGGCAGGTCAAGATGCGCTTCGGCAAGACCTTGCAGACGTCGGTCTACCCGCCATGGAAGGACCACTACATCGACTACCGAGCTCTCAAGAAGCTGCTGCGCGAGCACGAAGGCTCCGAGGATGGCGAAGACGGCGAGGGCAGGCCGTGGACCGATGAGGACGAGGAGAACTTCGTGCAGGAGCTTGTCAATGTCCAGCTCGACAAGGTCAACTCGTTTCAGGTCGAGACTCACAAGCGGCTGCGGGAGCAGACGGCCGAGTGCGAGGCCGCGTTGGAGCCGGTGGCAGCGCAGCAGGGCGAGACAAACCTAGAGAACGTGAAGAAGAACGAAGCTATTGCGCAGGAAACCCTCAGCAAGCTCGACCATATCACCGAAGAGCTGGGCGAGCTCGAGAAGTTTAGCCGTATCAACTTCACCGGCTTTCTCAAAGCGGCCAAGAAGCATGACCGCAGGCGCGGAGCCAAGTACAAGGTCCGCCCGCTGCTGCAGGTCCGCATGTCGCAGCTCCCGTTCAACTCGGAGGACTACTCGCCCCTGCTGTACCGCTTGTCAGCCATGTTCTCCTTCATCAGGTCCATCCTGGGCACGGAGGGACAACCGGTGCATAAGGACGGGCCGGCTGCGGATACCCAGACCGGCCGCGAGGCATACACCTCCCACAAATTCTGGGTCCATACGGACAACCTGCTAGAGGTCAAGACCTACATTCTTCGCCGTCTGCCCGTGCTTGTCTATAACCCGAATACCTCAAAGGAGCTCGATGTCGCCCAGCGGGACCCCTCGCTCACATCGCTCTATTTTGATAGCCGCTCTTTCGACCTGTATAACCAAAAGGTCGCCCACCAAGCCGGCTGCCGGCTCCCTCCGCCTGCGCTGGACTGGTCATCTCAGTGACCAAGTCGAGGTCTACCTGGAGAAGAAGATCATGAACGACGGTGACAGCAGTCGTGAGATCCGAATCCGCCTCAAGAAGAAGCACATCAATGCATTCCTTGACGGAACTTATAAGATGGAGAAGATCATCCACAAGATCGAGATCCAGGGTACCGGTGATCCTCAACGCGCGGACAATCTCAAGCGAGATGTCGAGGAAATCCAGGAGTTTATCAAGAACTACGGGTTGGAGCCCATGGTTCGTGCAAACTATACCCACACCGCATTCCAGATCCCTGGCGATGATCGCCTCCGTATCTCTCTCGACACGGATCTAGCTCTTATCCGCGAGGACACCCTAGATCTCGAGCGCCCGTGCCGTGATCCCGAGGACTGGCATCGTTCAGACATCGACAACCGGAAAATGGAGTTTCCTTTTTCGGAAATCCCCCGTGGTGAGATCTCTCGCTTCCCTCATGCCCTCCTAGAGATTAAGATCCGCAATACCAGCGGTAAACGCCGTGGTAGCAACGTTGAGGCCTGGCTCTCAGACCTCATGTCCTCTCACCTTGTCAAAGAAGCACCACGCTTCTCCAAGTTCGTCCATGGTGTCGCCCAGTTGTTTGAAGACAACATCAACAGCTTCCCCTTCTGGCTCAGTGACCTGGATACGGATATCAGACAAGACCCGGAAACCGCCTTCCAGCAAGAACAAGAACGAATTGCCAAAAAGGCCGAAGACGAGCTCGCTGTCGGCAGCTTCCTTGGTAGCCGCCAGACCCTTCCCAGTATCCAGCACCTTGTCGGCTCTCCTATCAGCCACATGATGACGGAAGAATCAACTCCCAAGACCCAAATCCGCATTCAGGACGTAGTTCAGCATACCTCTCCTCGTCCCGAGGCTCAATCCCAATCCCAGGCCGAGCTCACTCCTCGGCCTCCCATTCCCGAGCTTAGCCTGCCTCCATCTACTGAGCAGGCCAATGGAGCTCAAGCCCAACCGTCATCCCGGCCAACATCCTCGTTGCTTCGTATCCCATTCTCCATGTCCCGCTATGCCCTTGCCCACCGCTCGACCCAACCCCAGCTACCCACTGGTGTCTCAATGCCAAGCTACTGGCTCAAGGACACTGGCCCTGTCCGTGTTGAAGCCAAAGTTTGGCTCGCCAACCAACGCACCTTCGTTAAATGGCAGCACATCTGTATTATGCTCGCTGGTATCTCGCTGACCATGTATAATGCCGCTGGGCCCGACAAGACCGTCACCCGCTACCTTGCTCTTGTGTATACTGGCTTCGCCATCTTCGCCGGAGCCTGGGGATGGTGGATGTATGAATCTCGCTCACGGTTGATCCGCGAGCGCAGTGGAAAGGACTTTGACAATGTCATTGGCCCTCTGGTTGTCTGTCTGGGTGTAGCAGTTGCTTTGGTGTTGAATTTCTGGTTCAAGGTATGTGTTCACTCGTTCCCGTCTGTCCATTTTACACAAAAAAATAAGCCATGAAATGTTTGCTTGGTAAATTAGTGATGTGACACATCACTGAACACATCACTTTCCCCAAATTTATATTCGGACGCCTTTTCTACGTTCGTGTAACTATCCGCTAACTCTTGTTCGTATTATTATAGTATGCTTCTATCGTCTGGGCAGATCCCGTACCCAACGCACCGTCACCAACCGGGAACATCATCGAGGCCACTACCGCCTCGCTGCCATTTATGACAGCTCGGCCTCAGTTCCAGGCCCAGCCAAACGTCTAACCTCTAATCTCGTGAGCAATTTCCTATTTCCTCGGTTATCTTAGGGTTAGTTATGCTTTAGTTTTTGCTTTTTTTTTTTTTTGTTTTATCGATATGCGTACGAGCTGAGCGGAATAAGGCCATATATCAAATGCTATTTACGTCGCTATATATGACTTGATTATCTATGATTGATTGGTCTTATTTCTATTTCTCTATTTCGGGTTATTCCTTTCTTCTATTGGATGTTTCGTGGGCGCTTGTATGTAAAATTCGCCCGAGAGTTGTGTACATGAATGACTATCATTTCCTAAACTATATATTGCTTCTATGGACTCGTAACTGGCATTAGGCTCCTCAAGCGAAACCACGTAAATATAGTTAAATAATTGATTGATATGTACTTGATAGAGAGGGGATGGTTGTTCGATCGTTAGACATCACAACATCAACAACGGCACACATCCACGTAGAGGGAAATGAAACATACAGTACAACGGCAAGATAGAACGAACAGAAAAAATGAAAAATATGACACAAAAACCAACACGACTTCAAACAGTATAGAAGAAAACGGAGGGGAAAGAAATGTTTGGAATGAACTTATACCGCCATGAATTAACTCAACTCGAGCCGAGAGGTTTATGCGCCGTATCTCCATCCGTAGAAATATGAAAAAGTAACAAAACCCCATACACCGCAGATGAAAAATGTTCAATTCAACCCGAGAATGGCGAGCAAAGGAGAAAAGAGACGGAAAGGATGAAATCGAACGAAGAACAATACGCAGGGAGTGAGGGAACACAGTCGTCCAAGGTAAGAGTCGGAGTACTAGCAGGCATATCCAAGTATCCATATCGCGTAATTGAATGATATTTGAAGTTGGTGTATTTAGTAATAGGACTTTTGGCCAATTTTGTAATTGGGAAGTTCATCAAACCAGCAGGCTTTGGGATCGTATTGGTAGACTTTGTATTCAACGCCGTATGGTTTCTGTACACGGACAGTTAGTTTCATTCAGGTTCGGAATATGTGATTAGGGTTAGAAAAAAAGCTAGCTTACCGGCTCCAGAGAATAGATGATACCCATTGGCACTGCAAGATCAGTGAGATCCTCCCTCCTCAGGCCGAGGAAGTAACCCAGTAGTGTTCTGGCAACGGATCTAGGCCCAACGAGAAGGACATGGTCCGTCATTCGCTCGACTTCAACAATAACGGCCCGTAGCCGGTTGACTACATCTAGATAGCCCTCACCGCCGGGGCCAGGGAATCGGTAATGCAGTTTTTCTTTCCTCCGGGTCTCGAAATCACTCGGGAACCGTTCTCGAATTTCATCATACGTCAATCCTTCCATTACTCCTGCATTAAGCTCGTTGAGCATTCTCATCTCCTTGATATCATATTCCTCTTCGTCGAAGAATTGCGCTGTCTGGCTGCAGCGGGTAAGCATTGAGGTCCATACACAGAAGTTTCGACCTCCTTCCATGATTTGAGCTGCGTACTGAGGATTTGGAGGAGTGCTGTCGCCTGGCCGGGGCGGGAAGTGGGTTGATAAGGCTTTTATCTTTTGGTATTCTTCCCAGCGGGCGCGTTGGTGGTCGATGAATTTAGCAAGGGCTCTGGCATACTGAGTCCCGTTTTCACTGAGAGGTGCGTTGCCGCCTATTCTTCCGCTGATGTCGTCCAGACTCTCGCCGTGACGGGATATCCAGATCTGGCGAGGTGATAGATTGAAGTTTAGTAGGTAAGAGACTACTTGGGAAGCCATGAAGCCAGTAGCTTGATGGGCAACGACTTTGCGGCAGACATCGATTGTCTGGACGTATGGCATGTTATGATGTTCCTCGTACTCTCCCAGAGGTACGTAACTGCGTTCATACAGCTTGATACGCTTTTTAAAGTCTTCTAGAGCGACGACTGGTTCCATGTCCTTGTAATCGGGCCCCGAGAGTTTGAGACGCATGTTCGATTCCAGTAGCATGGCATCGTAACAGCAGCTCTCTAGGAAGAGGACATTAAGCTCAGGCCCAGCTCGTTCGCGAATCCGTGCCATTACAGATTTGCGTCGTTCCAGGGTGCTGTTGGTTGCATCTAGGATGCCAGCACTTCCTCCTTGTTCGAGGATGTAATCCAGTAGTTCGTCAAGGGTAGCTAGAGCAACCTGTTCTCTCAGCTGGACTGCGCGTTGGTTATCCGGGTCAAAGAACTGGGCAGACTGGTCCATCCCTTCTTCAGCTTTAGCAGCTGTGTCGGGCTCCCCATTAGCAGAGCTGGGTGTGGCTTTACCTGAAGCTGGCTCTGGCTTCTCCGGCGGTTCATCCTGGACCTTGCCATTGACAAGTATTTGGGCGGGCGGAATGGAGCTTGGTGGCATTTCAAGGGGTGGTATCTCACTAGATGGTACGCCGTCTGGAGGCGTACTGATATTTTTCTGTGTCGCATCGAACTCTGCCTGTTCCTCGGGATGGAGCTCGCCAATGCTGAGCTCTCGCACGCTTTTTCTCAGCTTCTCGTCGACGATGGGGTCAATCTTCTTTGGCTCAGTCTGCGGAGTAGAGCTGGCCACTGTTCGACGACGTTCTCCTACATTGAAGATCTTCGTGTCATGTTGCAACCAGTTGAGATAGCGGCAAAGTTTCTTGGTGATGTAGCTTTTGCCTCTAGCGGGAAGGCCGACCATGACAATAACGAGCTTCGATCCAATGTCACGCTGTGCGATGCGGCCATCTGGAGAGACCTTGGACTTGGTCAGGCCGGGGATATCAAGGGTTGTGGCCCGGTGTTTGCCTGGGGTAGAAGCTCCGGAGCCATAAGATCGAGGTGTCCTGCTTCCCCGGGCATTAGACTAGCTCAATGGTATAACTACAACTAAGACTTGAGAGAAAGAAGGATAAGTGTCGAACTCACATCTGCGGCGATGCTGGGGCGCTGGAAAGTGGAGTATCGGCCATGGAGATGCCACAGCCTGGAGCAGCCAGACCGCCGGGAGCAGCAGCGTCGCCGCTGGTCCGGCGTTGCTGGGGCTCCGAAAAGCGATCTATGCCCAGGGCCCTGCCCACGACCGTCTTCGCAGGCGGTGCAAGAGTCGAGCCATAGTGGTGCTGGTAGCCTACTGGAGTAGCAGCTGGAGGAGGGCTTGGAGTGCCGGAGGGAGAGTATTGGTGGTTGTGGATGTCCGTCATGCTGGAGGATGAGGCGGCGGCGGTACCGTCACCATTAGACGCGAGGGGCGACGAGGACGTTGGAGCGAGGGGAGAAGAAGCAGATCTAGTGCTGGAAAAGCCGTTCTTCTTGGGCCTGGCTGAAGACGTTGATGACGTTGATGACGCTGACGCTGGCGATGGCGCTGGGCTGAAGCTGGAGTTTCTCACCACGACGGCTCGAGCGAGATGCGAGTGTTGGTGCTGGCATGGTGTCTGCTGTCCAGCGGCCATGAAGCTGAAAGCTGCCTTGCCGGGGCCTTATTGCTTCTGTGCCCTTGTCCCTCTATGTCACTTTCCTCCCTCTTGCTCGCTGGTAGCTTTTGTGTCTTGACTAATCGCGGCTTGTGATGGCGCTGGCGGACGAGATGTCACTGGCTGCGACTTGCAGCCCTAGCAGAAGGTTAGGTCCACCGATGACCTCACCGGGCAGGAGGAAGAAGGCGACGCTGCAGATGCTGCAGATGCTGTCGACGGGCGCAGATGGGAGCGAGCGAGGTGAGTCCGTGGAGTCGAAGCCGCTGGTTGCTGGTGATTGTGTCGCTGTGAAGGCTGGCGAGACGAGCAGAAGTCGAGATACAAGATTGATTGGAGGTGACGATCGAAGCAGCGGCGCAGGCGATACTTTATACGAAACAGCGAGAATTTTTAAGTCGTCAACTACCTTTGAATTTTAACTATAAGATAACAGTCAGCAGGAGGCAGAGTGAAGGATGTAGGTGGCGTCGCTCAGCCGTTCCCGAGGAGGATAAAGATGCTTGAAGCCAGCGATAGATGCAAGTTATAACTAAGTACTATGTAGTAGACGTTGTTATAGGCTAAAGTGTCAGTTATAGAATGATATACGGACATCCATCTAGATCCTGGCTGGCCCAGCCAGGCGCCAAAAGAGAGAGTGCTGGACCACGTTAACAGGCAGGCCGCAAGCAGGAACGTGTTTCTATCCGATAGACGGAGGGCGTTTCTGGCAGCCTGTCTGCTGGAAGGCAGTCAATAACAGGCCAGCAGGTTAACAGGTCAATATCGTCATCAGGCCAGCGTTATCAGGCGCCCTGGGGCTGATCAACGAGGCAATACTCGATATTGGCCCATCTCCAACGTTCGCGCGTTTCCACGCCCGTGCATGAGCAAACTAATCCAAGAGTTCAGCAGAGAGTGCAACGAGTAGGGATGCACCGAAGCCGGGAAGATCGCCAGGCGGTTGGTCTGCCCTACCACAGCCTGACGGGTAGGACACCCTGGTCCGCCTGACTCGAAGTCCTGTCCTTGGCCCTTGGGTGAGGAATGAATGCTGTCTCTTCTGCCATTCTCCGCGGTCCATGTTCACCTATATCCGTTCCCACAACGCCCGTGCTGTCCAACCCCCCCGTACCTGTGTACCAATACGCAAGGAAGACCCATTCGCTCCATGGTAAAAAGAAGGTGAGAGGTGAGAGGTGAGGAGAGTATTTGATAATCCCGAAAAAAGTAAAGCAGTCGATATCGTAAGTAAGCCGGTGGAATGACGCAGGTCGATCGATCATCGCGTCAGAAGGAAAAGTAGCGGTCACAGCGAGTTACACGTCCAGGTTCAGCGTCAGGGCAAGCAAACACACGTACGCCGCGATGCTCAGCGCCGTCAGCACGACCACGACGTTCCCGCTGGTCCTGAACTTCCGTCTCTGGACGCCGTCTTCGTCTACCTCGGAGAAGAACTGCCTGTTGCCCTGCTGCCGCCTGAACAGGCCGATGGTCATCACGCCGGCTCCGTAGACGGCAAACAGCGCCCCGATGCTGTAGAACTCGGCGGTGAAGATCTTCAGAATGATCAGGGCAAAGGAGAACTGCGAGATCGAGGTGCGGATGTAGGCTCCTTCGAACGTCCGCTGCGCCGCGCGCACCTCGACCATCTCCTCTGGCGTGAGGACGACGGACCGCGCTCGATGGCGGTGCAGGCGGTACCGGTCTGCTGCTCGGCGCTGGAGGGAGACATGTTAGCCATCTGCTGTCTGCTTTTCTTCTCTTCTACCAGGAGCGAGCCTGGAAGCGTCGAGTCTCGCGAAAAGTCTGGGGGGGGCTCGACTCGGCGTGTGTGTCGCTTACCTCGAACATGATGCCTGTCACTAGCTAAGTCGATAGCTCAGAAAGGGGAGTTTCGGCTGTCGAGGTAGGACACGACGAGGATATGGATAAAGGCAGGAGGGACTTGGTCGCCCTCAGAAACGCATCCCAGCTGTCTCTTTGTCTTCTTCTTCTTCTGCTTCCTCGCCTTACGCCTTCATCTCTTTGCTTCTTTCTCTTCCTCGCGGCGTTTTTGGTCAAGCTGGTCGATCACCAGATGGGTCACGTGGCGGTTGAAGGATGAAGATACAAGCTGCGTACCTAGTAGTTAAGCTACCGATTGATTGATTACCAGAGACTCCTATTAGCCTTAGAAAAAGAGAGACATAAGGATAGATAATGGCCCCTGAAAAGACGGAGTAACAGAATAACCTGAACAAACTTTAGGGGGAATGAGGAAGCCGAATATCAAAATGCCACGCCGAATGCCCGAGCCCAGCCTCAATACTGCTTTGTTGCCGCTGCGCATCCAACCAAGCACGGCATCTGCTGCATTGTTTAGGCCACAGTGAATACACAGCCGGGGGCAGTTCTTCGAACTCGCGGCATCTCGCACAAATGCAGCCATATCGATGGTCCGCTGCTCTTCCCAAGCGGAAAACAGTTCCAGGGGAAATCCGGCCAAGTCGTACACAGCACTGGAGACAGATTCTGTGCGACTTCTGCTCCATAGTGCCTGATCCAATCTTGCCTCTCTTGCCCTTCATCATGGCGTGTGTAAAGTGCTCTGCGCTCCGGAGTCTCATACAGTTCCCGCAGGCAAAGAGGTCGTAGGGCGAGCCTATAACTTGGTAACCCGGCCACATCTCTATCTCGAGCAGGTCCTTGATATTAATCGCAGGGCATCGAGACCACGACAGCCGCTCGGCAAGAGACTTGTCGGACTTCTTCGAAGTGCAATATGGGTTGTCGATCCAGGTATGCAGTGCCCGGCAGGTGAGAGAGAGCGCAAACCGGGACGAGTAGCTCAGGTAGCCGATGATCTCGTCCAGCAGTTCTATTGGCATCGTTAGGAGGCTCATCGGTCTGGTTTGGTTGTAGGTTGACGCTGTCTTGTCTTTTTGTTGATTGATTGACCAACTAGATACCTAGGTAGCTACGGGTTTGTAGCCCGATGCTAACCCGTGTATTCTTTCTAGGTACATCGAGGTAGTGACATACGTCATGCTTATTTGTCTCTTGTTATATAACTAGGCATGTCCTCCTCCCACCACCACCACCCAACACACTGATTTTATATTGGGATATTCCACTTGCTAGACTCGCACACATTACCCAAGGTATTCTTGGGGCATTAGGCCGCCTTTCTGGCCTTTATGGTCCAACATTATACCACCTTATTCTATATTGTACAGCCGACAAAGAACACTCAAGAAAGCACCATATAGCAAATATGGAGCACAAAATGGGAGTGCAGAGATGCAGCTTCCTTGAGGACCTGCCTCCATATACCAATGAATATAGATACCCAAGACTGGCAGGCGCCGAGACAGTCATAAGCCGAGAATATTGTCGTTTCCTAGATGGAAACAAGAGCCCATGTGTTCTATTTACGCATATGCCACGGTGTGAACTCAAGAAACCCGGTAGGAACCGTCAAGGAAGAGTCGACTATATCTGCTCCTTAGATATGCTCGTTTTAACTATACTTTGCCTCCCACATGAAGAAGCTGACTGCCGGTTTGGTGGCCTTGTTACCTTAAAGGCAGCTAAAATGAATATCTACCGGCATATATCTTTCAGAGGCGCTACCCGGGCCAATACTCCAGAGAGGGAAAAAGAGGCAGACAGCTCGTGGGCTCCTCGCCGGCTACCTCAGGGCAGATCAGTTAAATGACCAGCAGTAGCCTTAAAACTTGCATTCTCAGAGTCTACAGAGAGGGTGCAACACGACATTTCGTAGTGGCTGCATGAATTAAAAGGCGATGTTACAAGTGCCATCTCCGTTGATATCAAGAGACCCAGCGGCAACATCTACATCACATCGTGGGAACGCGGAATAGTCCCTACCAGACATCACCCTTACCCCGACCTTAGAGTGGTCGAAGAATTAAAGATATTCAGGGGCAAAAATCGCCAGCCACCGCCACCTAGAGTAGAAGGCATGGATATCGTGATACCATTTTACGACTTGCTACTTCGCCCTCCAAATCCCGCCCATGGCGAGACGGATCTCAAGTTCACGAAAGCAGAGCTCCTTGAAATCGCTGAAGTAGTCTGGGAAGATATGGATCGCATGTGAGGGTACGCCGGACGAAATGAACCAGTAAGAGTTATAGGGAGAAGTAGGAGAGCCGAGATCTTATTTCTGTAACTTTGATATCATACCAGAGTGTGCCGTCACTTCGTGAGAGTTGTCACATAGTTCCATGTATATCAATAGTAACACTATAATTAACCAGATATTTAAAACGACGACGAGGTTATAGCGTAAGAAAAGTCCCTTTGCGCACCGCGGTGGAGTGTGGTCTTTATGCTGACTGTGTAGTTGTTTTGTAAGTAGAATTGAACTTCTACTGCCCAAGCAAACAACCTGCTAACAAAGGATCTACCAACGATAACGAAGAGCTCCTTTCAATACAAACAAAATGTCTCTCTTGTCCACCATGCAGCATCATGGATATCAAGATGCTTCAAAATTCCACTTTGCCAAGTTCCTTTTGCAGCGCCCTAGATCTTCGGCCGAGTCGCGTGAGAAACGCTGAGATGGAGAGATATAGACACCAGCATAGTTAGTATAGAGATATATGCACCTATGTATAATCTCTCGATAGTTATGATACTAGAAATGCTAATAGATTCACTACAGGATATCAAGAGACGAAACAGCTGGCCTTCTTGACCAGCACTTCGGTGGCGAGATGAAGCTGATTGCTTTACCGAGATGCAGCCGTTTAACTCTAGCTAAAGAGCTACCAACCGCCTCCTGGAAGCACCCCCGGATAATTGGCACAGTGGAGAGAAGGGTCATCACCATTCGTCCCATAGGGCGGGAATCGCAGGCAGTGGATACGTAGAGACGGCTGATTTGCGGACTCGAGGGGAGCAACCGAACTGGTGCCGGGGTGTTGGCCGGTGGCCCTTCTTTTCTTTCGTCGGAGACCTCCTTTTATATTCATTGACCGTCGTCTCGCCTCTCGCCCGTTTGCCCGGACTCTTGTGCTAGTCACTACACAGCTCGCCTTTCAATTCAGCTATATAACTTATATATATTCGTCGGGATAGAGAAAGGGATTTTCAAAAAGGAACTTTGGAGGTACCAACATCTAGCTGCACCATCTGCTATTCCTTGCAGACTGATACTCAACGCCGTCCCTCCTGCAAGGCCGATCCGAAATTCAGTGGAACCATGGCATCCTCGAGGACGATAGATGCAGAAGAAGGTAACAAACAGGGTCTCCTTTGTCCATTCCTCGCTCTGTTTTATTTAAAAGAAAAGATTTTCTACCACACTTGCAAGACTTCTATCATTGGCTCAGATAGACGCCCGTTGAAATCAATTTGACTGACTGGCTTGCTTTGCTTTTTCGCTGCTCTTCCTACAGTCGCCAAGCACAACAAGACGGATAGCTGCTGGGTGGTTCTCTATGGAAAGGTGTACGATGTGAGTATACTTCCCATAATTAGTTACATTTAGATCATTTATTTTTCCTTTTTTATTTTATTCTCCCTTGTCTGCCCTGCATGCTTCCGGGGCGATCAAAGCGCTGGGCTGGTTGAGAAGCAAATTTACGAATGAGGTTTGCCCGATTATCAGAGACAACGGAGTAATTGCGCCGGAAATGTTGTCTGACGGGAACAGTTGGTTGGAGCCGAAACAAAAGATACCAGTGCCAATGACGTTAACGTGCTTTGTCTTCTTTTTTTACTCTTATCTAGGTTACGGACTTCCTCCCCAGTCACCCGGGAGGCGCCAGTATCATCTTGCAACTGGCTGGAAAGGATGCAACCGAAGAATACGATCCAATTCATCCTACCGGTACTTTGGAGGATAGTCTACCCCCGGAAGCCCTGATTGGAAGGGTTGATGAGAAGTCATTGGCAAAACTTGCTCCAAAGCCAGCCAATGCAGAAAAGGACACTGAAGGGCCTCCCCCATTGTCTACTCTCTTGAATATGGATGACTTCGAGGCGGTGGCTTCCAAACAACTAACTCACAAGGCTTGGGCGTACTACTTTTCCGGAGCTGATGATCTGATCTCCAAGTCATTGAACAACAGCATCTACAAATCTATACTGCTTCGCCCAAGGGTTTTTGTGGATTGCAAGAACTGCAGCCTGGCCACTACTATGTTGGGCTACAAGCTTGATACCCCTATCATTGCTTCTCCTACCGCAATGGCACGGCTTGCGCACCCCTCAGGCGAAGCTGGCATTGCTGCTGCATGCGCCAAATTCGGTGCTATGCAGATTATCTCCAACAATGCCTCAATGACCCCAGAAGAGATCGTCAAGGGAGCTTCCCCAGATCAAGTGTTCGGATGGCAGCTATACGTGCAAGTTGACCGAAAGAAGAGTGAGGCTATGCTGGCACGCATAAACAAGATCAAGGCCATCAAATTTATCTGCCTTACCCTCGATGCACCAGTACCGGGAAAGAGAGAGCTCGATGAACGTACAAAGGCTGTCGCAGCCACTCCTGCCATTGCAGACATCGTCAAGTCATCAGGAGGGCAGGAGATTGCGGGTGGAGGTGGTCTGGGGCAACAGCTATTTGCTGGCACAGACCCAACTTTAACATGGAAGGATACCCTGCCCTGGTTGTTGAAACATACAGAACTTCCCATTGTTCTCAAGGGAATCCAGACCCACGAAGACGCTTACATTGCTTCTCTGCACTCCCCGCAAATCAAAGGCATTATTCTTTCAAACCATGGCGGAAGAGCAATGGACACCGCTCCACCTTCGGTCCATACCTTGATGGAAATCCGCAAATACTGTCCCGAAGTTTTCAATCGACTCGAGGTTTGGATCGATGGTGGCATTAAGAGAGGCACAGATGTAGTCAAAGCATTATGCCTTGGTGCTAAAGGTGTTGGCGTTGGCAGAAATGCACTCTTCAGCCTTGCAGCCGGCGGTCCCGAAGGCGTTGAACGAATGCTTGAAAGTAAGCTGTCCCTTGACCCCTTGTGTCATGACATGATATACTGATATCCTTGATAGTTCTTTGTGCGGAAACAATGACAGCAATGCGGCTGTTGGGAGTTGACAAGGTGGAAGATCTCGGCATGCAGCATGTAAGTTGAAAATATATTACTATTCGCATTTGCCATCGCATACATAGCTGATATTTGTTAGATCAACGCTCGAGCTGTTGAACAGCAACTCTATGACGGCGGTGCTGGTCTCGACATTTTGGGATCACACATCAAAGCAAAGATATAATACCTGATGGCTACGGAATTTTCTCAATAAGTATATCTATTGGACATTTAGGAAAGAGTATTTTTGGATCCGTATAAACGGCATTGAGCGAGTTATTACCCTAGCTCTTTTGTTCGGGCTTGAGTGCGCTATACGAGTTAACTATAGAAGTCACACACTTTGAACTTTTGATGAAGCAATCTACATATCAAATAGCCGCCAATACTTTTCAATGAAGCTACTATGTATGAGCTACTTCAATGAACTACATTATTTTAAGCCACTGAAACCTCATTATACTCCGTTGAAGTAAAAGCGGCCTCTAGGCGTCAGGAGCTTTGAATGTTTAACTAGATAGCCTAACTGTAACACTCTCCGGCGGGACGGCTAGTTAAACTCTTTAACTAGCCCTGCGGCTGACTCCCGCCCAAACACTCTAAGCCAACCATCGACTCCTCCAGGCTTCCGCGCTTTTAACTGCTCCAACTCCAGCTTTGTGCTTTAACAAAGAAGCGAACGGCCTCTTTCTTGCGGCCTTGAGGCAGCGTGCCCTGCCCTGCCATCGGCAACCGACGAGTTTTATGGAACTTCCCTTCGACTCTGCTGTCAAACCACCTGCACCACCACACCTTGTTCTTGCCTGCATAGAGCGGGGTACCTTGACCGTCTTCTTCACGTAGATAGCAAGGATAAAACAAGCCGCAAGACGTTCTCAAGCTCATCTCGAGGCTCCCAGAGAACGCGACGGATACCTCTTTTCCGATCGAACCACACCCTCATGAACTCGATTTGTCGCATATCTCTAGCCCTTCGATTACAGTCCAGAGCATCTCGGAGGATAACAAGATCAATAGACACAATCTCAGAGCTCGCAAAGCCGTTTATTACACTATCTGTCGACCATTTCGGGCCAGATATGTCGTCAGTCAGTGAAAATATAGCTGCTGGCACCAAGCGGAAACGCAATGGAGAGCCAAAGTTCTACGCGGTGAAGATCGGGTTTCAGCCTGGAATATACAACCATTGGAACGAGTGTTTGGCTCAAGTGACGGGATTCAAAGGCGCAGTCTGTACGTGATATCTCGGCTAAGCCTTCTATTTTATATCGTGGCTACGTCAGTAAGATGAGCGAATGTGTGTGCTGATGATACGCGCGGGTCTAGTTCAATCTTTTCCATCACGGGAGGAAGCAGATGCTTTCCTCACAGGCAACAGGGCTCCATCCCCCCAAGACGGTTCGACTTCCACATGTACGAAATTTTACGGCATTCAGAAGGGCCGAGTACCAGGCGTATACACAGATTGGGCAAAGGCGCAAGCTCAAGTGAGAGGATTTCGTGGGCCTCGATATCGAAAGTTTTCTACCCGAGAAGCAGCAGAGGCGTTTGTACGAAATGGCCAGACATCGTCTGATAAGGATTCGCTACCGGGGGCTCCAGGGTTGATGGATGGAAATTCAAAGGACAGTATCGGTAACGAATATGCTGCGGGGACAGGACCACTACCGCCTGGTGCGGAGGATGGGTTTGACCCTAACATACTACTGGATCCAACAACCGGAAAGATGGTGTATAAAACACCTGAACAAAAACAGGAGACGAAGATGCAACCGAAACCGTCCGGACCACCGGGCATGCTGAAGATTTACACTGATGGAAGTGCTTTGAGGAATGGAACATCTCGAGCTAGAGCCGGTGTAGGAGTTTACTTTGGGCCGGGTGACGAAAGGTACGTAGTAGAAGTGAATCTACAATGCCCGTCTCCTGTTTTACCATTTTTTTTCTTGCTGACACAGTTTGTTTTCTTCTCTCTCATCTAGCAGAAATGTTTCAGAACCCCTTGCAGGCAGCCGTCAGACGAACCAACGAGCGGAATTAACAGCCATCTCCCGGGCACTCGATATAGCGCCCAAACACCGCGATGTCACTATCTTTACGGACAGCAAGTACTCGATCGATTGTGTCACTGTATGGTGCATAAACTGGCAACGAAATAACTGGGTCACCTCGGCTCAGAAACCAGTCGAGAACAAGGATCTTATTCAATCCATTCTAGCTAAGATTGAAGAACGCAATTCGTTGAAGGTCAAAACACTATTTGAATGGGTGAAGGGGCATAACAAAAACGCCGGCAATGAAGCTGCCGATCGGTTAGCAGTTAATGGTGCAAATATGGAGGAGGTGAAGACTGAGGAATTGTCTGAAAGTGCCGAAAGCTCGAAAAATAGGATCAAGACCAAGAGTCGATCGAGGCGGGAGAGTGACTAAGCAGTTGTTAAGAGGAGCCGATGTGACCATTTCTTAGCACTTCATATCCTGTTTTTCTACGATTTCAAGCCCTTCTAGGCCAGTGGCCTTCTTACAGTTGCATATAGTGTATACGTTTCTACACTTCATGGCGTTTGGGTTCTATTTGAAAGGCTAGATAAATTGCACAGTGTATGTATACATTACATCTATTCTAGCGAAGATCTCTTCTATCAACATTGATAGCCTTTGGCAGTATACCACTAATAGCTCGGGGGTATTCTTGAAAAATATATACATCGTTGTTTCTACAACAACATTATTAAACCAGCTTCTTTAACGTAAAACAGCCTATATTAGTTAGTATCGAAGATATAAAGACGCCCTGGGGTCATCGATAAAAGGCTACTCCTACAGCCAGGGCGGCAAGCAGCATCTTTCTTATTCCCAAGGGCTTCCCTAGAACAGCACTGCTTGGACTGTTGGTAGAAGCAGCAGCGTATGTGTAGTAAAGACTGGCATCTGTCTGAGTACCAAGAATAGTTGATGCAGTGGTGCTAGAAACAGTCGCCGCGGGATCAGTCTTCGACCATTGATTCATGAATTCATAAAATTCAACCTGTGCAGGAACTTGTCCACAGTACGCTTTGGACGCAGCTTCTACATAGCTCTTGGGGAACCAGTGGTAGCCTTTTTTGGGGGGGTTAGCTGAAGCTCTATACACAGCAAAGCACTGAATTGATAATTAAAATACCTTCGACTCCACCATGTGTCTCGAAACACTTCATACATCCAAGAACAGAGTCAAAAAAGGGGTACTTCTCGCAATAGCACTGTTGCTGTATGTCGAAATCGTTTTTATAGACTTCCAAGCCTGAAAACGTGCCATTGGTGTTTTTGAAGTGGCAGTTGGCATTGATCGCCGCTTGCCGCAGACATGGCGGTCTGTCGATCAAGTACGTTGGCCGTGGAGCATTAGAGTCCGTAGGGGAAGCCCGTCTTTTATCGATGTCGAATGACTTGTCGACTTCGTAAGGGCGGCCAGGCAAATAGCAGACATTCCAGAGGTGGTGATCGAGGTCGGTAAGGCCAGAGTACTGACTCGAGACAAGGTAGAATTTGGACACCCATGCACCGTTAGGGAATACTGGGTAGGTTTCTGACCCAGGGAAGGCAGAGATAGTGCTGGAGGTGGTGGTTCGGTCATAGGGGTCAGCGGAGGTCGGCGTTGGAGCCTGAGCTGGAAGCGGCGTTACCAGATCCATGGCTGTGACACTGCTATGGTTCGCAACTCTTGAAAAACCCTGTACACCGCCTTGCCCTGAGATTATCACTGAGATCTGCCCTTCAGCCTTGCCTTCCGACCCTTTTTTTTCTTCTTTTTCTTCCTCTGTCTCCTATCGTTCTTGTCGTCGTCTTTGTCTTCGTCGTCGAAGAAGCTTTTCCACGCGAAGGATCACGCTGAGTCAGCTGCCGTTAGTTATCTCCACGTGATATTTATCCCGCAGAAAGCTTGGCAGGGTTGCTTATTTTTCTTGGCATAAAAACCTCCCGAGAGTCTCGTTCCTGCTAGGAGCGATTTGGGAGCGAGAAAGCGCCATACGGAGTGTGTTATATCAACTGACAGAGCCTATTGACACGGTTGTATATGATTCGTACAGAGTGCTTGACCGGGGATAATATCCTTGAATTCCGTAGCTTGGCCCCTGGATTCCTTAAGGCGATAACCGAAGGGCCCATGCGGTAGTTCAGCTGCATAGCGAACGGAAGAACCAGCGCGAAAATTTGCACGAGATAGCTATGCGTCATACCGCGTATCGCTAATTGGCCGTTACGATGATCCTCTTTCAGTTCCCTGCAAACACTCTGGATCCCGGCTTGTCATCTGGAGATCGCAGATTGGTGGAGAAATCAACAGCCCACAAGGTTTGCTGTAACTAAAAGGGATAAACGGGACCCAGTGATGCTGTCGGGATTATGTAGCGAGAGTATTTAATCCTCTCTGGCTCCCCGTTCGCCCATGTTTCAATCCCACTATCAGTTCGTTGCATACATATTCCATACCCTTATTGAATTCTAAGGCTATTGCCGACGGTCTGTCTTTCATTAGTTAACCAACCCTCCAATGAGCGAAGGAAGACATCAGAGTGTTGTCTGGAGTATAAGAATGAGCCTGATTAAATAACACAACGCCCTCACTGTCGTCTTTTCGCGGCCTTGTTCAGATCAACCCCTTATTTCTTTTCTTTTTACAAATTGTTGGAACGCCATAACCATCAGTCGCACCTGCATTTTGTACTGTTCAATTTCCCGGGTGAGCTATAGCCCTCCTCATCAGTGACGAGAGGGCTATCGACTAGACTCTCAGGTTTTGTCACCTAAAAGGAGATTCATCCCCTAAGTGGGAAGTAAGCCCCTTGCGCTCACCGCGTTCCGCTCCGCCCCGGAGGGAGTTAGAGAACCTCGGCAGAACATCCACAGCAGCGGAATCAGCGTCACCCAAGTTTGCATACATTAG
The DNA here is from genome assembly GCF_000150975.2 of Nannizzia gypsea CBS 118893. Taxonomy (NCBI): domain Eukaryota; kingdom Fungi; phylum Ascomycota; class Eurotiomycetes; order Onygenales; family Arthrodermataceae; genus Nannizzia; species Nannizzia gypsea. The sequence goes on from NW_003345197.1 coordinate 1,480,946, forward strand.
TGGAGGAACCAGTGGCGAAGCCTGGCATGCCTACTCTTGCAGTCACCAATTTTAATGTTGTGTGTGCTACCTTGGGTGGCTTTATTACGCTCTTTGGTTTAGTCTCGTACCTGTTCAAGGAACAATTCTATTTGTCGGAAGCATGTAAGCAATTCAAGGCTCGTGTCACTTGTCAACGGAGACATCTTCTAAAACTGCTATACAGTGATTTCGCTCCTTGCGGGTGTTACCTTCTCCCCCCATGCTGCGAATCTCATAAGACCCATAGACTATGCCCTGGGAAACCGAGAAGCCTTAGATGACATCACACTTTACTTTAGCCGCTTAGTTCTGGGAGTCCAACTTGTCCTTGCTGGTGTCCAACTACCAAGCCGCTATCTCCTTAAAGAATGGAAGAGTCTCTCCCTTCTCCTTGGACCAGGGATGCTGGGCATGTGGATATGCAGTAGTCTCGTCATCTTTGCTCTTGTGCCAAAGCTGCCTTTCCTCCATGCCCTGGCTATTGCCGCATGCATCACTCCCACAGATCCAGTATTATCCAATTCTATTGTCAAGGGCAAGTTTGCCGACAAAAATATACCACGCCCCCTGCAGAGGATTATCATAGCTGAGTCCGGTGCTAATGACGGCCTGGGATACCCTTTCTTGTTCTTTGCCATGTATCTTATCCAGTTCAATGAAGCTGGAGGTGCACGCAAAGCGATGGGCCTGTGGTTCGGTGAGACATGGGGCTACACCATTCTGCTGAGCGTGGTGTATGGTGTTGCTGTAGGTTGGGTAGCCAAAGAATTGCTCCATTGGGCTGAGGAGAACAGATACATTGATAGGGAGAGCTTCCTTGTGTTTGCTGTTGCGTTGGCCGTAAGACTTGTCTCCATCCCGGAAAACACCTTTACTCTTGCTAATATGCAAACTAGTTGTTCATCATCGGCACCTGCGGGATGATTGGAAGTGATGATGTACTTGCCTGCTTTATTGCCGGCAATGTCTTCACCATCGAGTAAGTCCACGAAGTCTTTAAATATACTTAATTAAATTCTAACATAGAATAAAGTGACTGGTTCCGCCTTGAGACCCTTGATGATTCTCTCCAACCAACAATCGACATGCTGCTGAACTTATCTGTGTTCATGTGGTTCGGGGCCGTTTGCCCCTGGCCCATCTTTTTGAACAACAACATCATCCCCATATATCGGCTAATCGGGCTAGGAATTCTAATTCTATTATTCCGCCGGCTTCCTGTTGTTTTCGCTATGCATAAATATATTCACCAGATTGAAGAATTCCGTCAGGCCGCGTTCGTCGGATTTTTTGGCCCCGTTGGTGTCAGTGCCATATTCTACCTGTATGTTAGCCTAGAATACGTCAGGAGCAACTTTATGGTGGATGGGAAGGTAAGAGAAGATGGAGAGCGTCTTATTGAAACGATGTACATCGTCGTTTGGTTCTTGACTATCTGCAGTATTGTAAGTTTTGCTGCTCCAAATCAACTGCTAAACTTCTTTTCCTGTTTTGGATAGACTAACAGTTCCCCAGGTTGTCCATGGGCTGTCTATCCCTATTGGAAAGCTCGGTTTCAGTATACCACGAACACTTTCTAGCGCCCTCAGTACAAGCGTTGATATTGATTCTGAGCGTGGCCCACATTCTGGCGTCAACACTCCAGGTTTACAGCATACAACAAGTATAGCTACTTCTACCCCTGCCCCGAGAACATCACGGTTCATACCGGGTAAATTCCGCAAGCAGTCAAAGGTAGACGGCAGCCGTCCGCGAGATAGTCCCCCAACACCAGTGGCATTCCGCATTGGTCGTACCGTCATTCCGGAACGCAACGATATAGACGACAACGAACATGACGATATTAGTCCGTTGCCTTCGTCCAACTCGACCATTGTAATCTCACAAAGGGCCAAAGACTAAGATGGCATGACAGGAGAATTAACAGGGGATACGATACACCGCTTTTCTATGCCTGTAAACACGAACGCCAGTGCTTAGCAATGAAAGAGAGAAACAACGACAATGGTAGGTTTAGCTGCAGGAAAAGGTTATAGATCTTAGGAACTGGAGTGTAAGTCACCATAGGTGGTCGAATAGAAGGGTGGATAACACATCTCAGTTTTATTTAGGATAGAGGGGTGAGGGTGGTGGATGATTATCAAATTGGATATGGTAGATAGGGTAAATACATTTAACAAATTGGATACTAAACTGGCGAAAGAGTTTGAACCACACCACACCTACCAAATAGTTAATTCCCCAATTATCTTGGTTGGCCCTATTCGTGTCTCTTCTCGGTTTCCTCCGCCAGTTGGACCTTTTCATCCCTCCGAACTTCTGCTGGGTCCCCTCGAACCGGCATACCCGCCTTTCTGTAGATCCTATCAATGCATTCCATATGATGTATTGAATCTTCATAGGGCACCCAGCATATAGGTTCCTTATCTCTGACTTTCTCTACAAATGCCTCCAGTTGCCATCGATATGTGCTCCAGTAACTCTTTCCTCCCTTCCCTCCTGTCGTCCACCTTTCACCCCAGAGAGGTCCCCCAGAGCTCTGCGTCTTGTACTCCGTAATTCCAGTCCGCTTATCGGTGATGGAAATATAGTGATAGATATGGGGCATCATTGCGTTGTAGAAATAAACTATTGCAGCGTCTGTCTCCACCTCGATTGATGGCAGTTCCCAAACACGAGGGAGAATGCCACCTAGCTTTTTGCGAGACAAGTCAGTGTAAATCCGGCTGGTGATGGGGTTACCCTCTTCGTCCTCAAAGAGCAATAATGCATGCATTGCAGCGTCAACACGGTTGTCCTCCATTGATGGGCGAGCTGCTGCTGAAAGAATTTCTTTTGGGCTCTTGGACTGGAGCGCATATTGAGTGAAGGATAAAGCATACGATTCATCCATTAAAGAACCACCTAGAATAGCGTCACCGTGAGTTTAAAGAAGGTAAAGGAATCGTTGCATATTGAGGGTATGAGCATACCGCTTCGGTCATATTGCCATCGTATATCTCCTTTGGGCACTGCAGGACTATATGTCATCCAGGCATCAGTACGAATGATTCTACCATATCTCTTTGAGTCCAGAATATCCTTAAACAGATGGGCAGCCGGATGGAATTGCCAGTGAAACTAGAGTAGTAGCGGTTACTAAAGGGCTCTAGGAGAATGGAATGCGCAGAGAGCTTACAGCCTCTTGGATAATTAGCCCTCCCTTCGATGCACTTTCGATCAGTGCTGCTGTTTCAGTACAATTTGATGCAGAGGGCTTTTCGCAGAGTACATGTTTTCCAGCAGCTAATGCCTTCTGAGCCCACTCGAAATATATATTGGTTGGTAGGGAGATATGGACAAAGTTGATAACAGGATCATCTAGAAGCTCCTGATAGGAGCCATATGACTTTGAGAAACCATATCTATCCGCCGCAGTTTTCGCTGTCTGCGCATCAGTAGACGCAATTGCATATAAGTCCACATCGGGATGGCTTTCTGCGGGATGGACGACTGCAGTCATCAATCTTAGTCGATGCATTGTTCAGGTAAAGAGGTTAGCCTGGGGGTTTAGTTACCGGCCGCAGCATTTATCCTAGTAGTTGATAGGACACCGAGTTTGAGAGCCCTCTTAGAGGACTGCGATTTACCATGGAAAAGCGAAGATGCATAGTGCTGAGCAAACGTACAGCCTTGCAAAAACAGTGCCATGGCGATGGATTATTTCATTCCAGGGTGCAATACAGTAGGCAATCTCAGGAAAGGACAAATCTTCCCATCGGCTGCCTGATTATCTAGAAGATATATGATGGCCTAGCTGGCCTGACGTCATTCGGATGTCATAACTTGCGGATGGAAAGGTTGAGACTATCACCTGCGGTCCAATGGTTGTTGTTGTTAATATCCAATGATATCAAAGTATATTAGTGGTTCATTAGCCGTCGCATACCAATAATTCACCATAACTGCTATGTGCACAATGGTTATGCATCTCGGACCTGCTACCAATTGACCGTCCGTGATCCGAAGCTGGTCCGTAGTAACGAGTAACTACAAGGAAGTGAATAATAGGTCCTAGCACTTGCGTTGCATCAGCGTAACCCTGCAACTCCCTTGTACATGTATCTGAGTGGCTCGCCGTGAGAACCCGGGACCTGAAGGATGATCAAACTGGGGTAGGCCGTCCACAGGTGCACTGTACTCCGTCCTCCGTCCTTCGTCCGTATCTCAGGTGTACATACCAAGTGACGAAAACAAGCAGCCAGAAACGCCATCCAACCGCGAAGCAACTTAGCTGTTATGTCGCCGTCGAGACGTTAAGTGCTCCATGGCTGGCCAGCTAACTGATTTTCTGGTTACACTGCTGGCTGCCACGATCCGGGGGATAACTGACTAAAGTATGAAGCGGGCACTCTTCTCGTACCGCGGCGCCAGCGTGCCGCAAGGATGACCCAGCGTGTTGGTTCTTCGGGCACATCGCCTTCAACTTACCAGGCTGGCGGATTCTATTAATACATTGGGCTCGCCAGTGGGGATCCGTGGCATGGATAAAGGGGACGCGTCTTGCTAGTCAGCTAGTTAGTTGACTACCTAGTAGTTAGCTGGTTGGCTAAGGGGGATGATTAGTGAGGGAGATGATGTATCTCTTGTCTTCCCCCTAGTCTTCCTCGTTTTGGATATTTGCCACGCAGCGCTGTTGACGATGACCACAGAGACAACCACATACATTTATATAACCAACTGGGTGTATATCTAGATGATAACCCTCCAGCGGTCGGGATCAAGGGTAGAAGGAGCTGCGAACTGGCCTCCAACCCGTTGTGTCGAGGCGCAAGACAAGCCTGGGCCTGTTGGATTCAGCCCAAAAAGCAAACATAGGCCAGTCTGCACTGTGAACAAGGAAGAGGGAAAAAGGCTCTCGCCTACGTGCCTTTTGCCCTGTCTTGACTTTTATGAGACGAGTGCTCTTTTTGATTTTTCTTCGTTCTCAAGATCCTTTTTTGCCTCCTGTCCCTAATAGTTAGTTACTCCTCGATATCCCGTCGTGTTCTGTAAGTAATACACTTTGACGGCAGAGCAGCCAGCATTGTTTTGGCTGTTTTAGTTACGAGACAAGAACCCCATCTCGTATAATTATACCCAGCATCTCGAAGATTGCAGATTAGAAAGTATGTCGTCCGAAAGACTTTCTTTTGACCTTGAGGGTGCACAATCTTATGTTAGAACTCCAGGGACAATACCCGTTGTGAGATTTACTCTATAATACATTTTACGCCTCTTGGAAAGTTCATATTTCGAGACATCATGAGTATGGACGATATAATCGAGGTGGACAGTGTAAGATGCCCGCATATCGTAATCGTCAATCGGTGTCTAACTGGGCGTATAGGAAGCTGGAGACACCCCTATGGAGTATGAAACCGATATTTGGCCGCAACAACAACAGTAAGTAAATAACGGCTATAAGCAGAAACCTATGAAGATGACTAGAATCTCATACCCTGTACTAATATCATCGTGTTCCTCGCGCGCAGTGGAGCTGCGTCTGTTTCGTCAACTGTATACAATTATAGGTGATTTTTCTCATGGCGGTTACATTTTTGAGCCTTGCTAACTATGCTTCTTGTATAACCACATAGATACGAAGTAAGTTACTGAGCCCCGATATAGCTTGTCTATGGACCTGTGTATTGTGCCTAGTTCCGGAGTTTGCCGAAAAGGAAATACAATGTCCAACCCAACCCAGGGTAGCTACTGACTTGACTCTAGAATAAACGGCGATATCACGGCTACCGAGATGGAGCATATCTTTTGGTTAGTTGACAAGGATATACAAACCTCCCGTATATATACCCGAGTAGAGAGCTATGAACTTACTTATATACCCCTGGAAAGCCAAATGATAAGAGAGAACAGGATCGTATGGACTTGGTAGGTGTTCACTCCAATACACTGGAAACAAAACTCCTGGGCCCTTACTGACTTGATCTACAGGAACACAGGATATATTATCTTCTCCTTAACGGCAAACTATATCGAGCTCCATTGAAGGGAAACGTGGAGCGTGTACTTGACCTAGGGACTGGGACCGGTACCTGGGCCTTTGAATTTGCAGAGTGAGATAGCCAATTTAATCTCGGCAAATATATTCCTTGGATGGGAAGCGTTGCTAACCTTACATCTATAAAAGGCGCTATCCTCGTTGTGAGGTTCTAGGTATTTCGTCAGGTTATATCGAATTGATATGGACCTTGCTAATATGAAAACCCCATAGGGACTGATCTAAGTCCAATCCAACGACTGTGGTGAGAACCTCAATAGAAAAACGAAGAAGCCGGCCAAACATACCTGCTGACCTCTGTTTCTTTTTCCATATGCAGGGTGCCACGAAACTGCACATTTGAGATTGATGACTTCGAAGAGGAATGGCAGTACCCTGAATCAAGCCTCTTCAACTACATTCATGCCCGCAACCTTGCAGGTTCCATATCGGACTATGACAAGTTCTTTGTCCAGGCGTACGAAAACCTGCTTCCAGGCGGGTATCTCGAGATGCAAAACACAGAAGCAAACTTCTTTTCGGATGACGGAACCCGCGAAAGGGCCGTGACAGCTAACTTATGGCAAAAGTTACTGGTGAAAGGGTACCAGAAATTTGGAAAACCGCTGAATGTCGAGCATACCTGGGCGGGAAAGATGCGAGCAGCGGGGTTTGTAGATGTTGTTGAAGAAGTCGTTAAGGTGGGTAACATGCAGTTGGTGATACAAAGCTTGCGTTGTACAGGTTACGCTGACCCTCTTCTGCATATGCATAGGTGCCTGTGGGACGGTGGTCGTTAGACCCAAAAATGAAAGAGATAGGTCACTACCAAGCAACGAATATTCGGGAATGGCTGGAATCGGGCTCACTGGCCGTATTTACTCGGGTTCTGGGTTGGACCATTGAAGAGCTCGATGTTCTTTTTACAGCGGTCCAGAACGACTTTTCTGATTTTCAGTCACACCTCTATGTTCAGATGAGGTTTGTGTATGGCCGGAGACCGAGCTAGTTGAGCAGGTTAGAATGAAAGGCATAGGGAATAGGTGAGAGGCAAGCAGATAATTCATTTCTTCTTAATATATCTATGTATGTTGTAATTCATCTTTCTATCTTTACTTTCGTTTGCATTCCGTTCCCTGGCCTTAGGGAAGGTAAATAGGTACCTCCAATTAAATCAAAATGGTAGTAGAATAAAGACGTAAATATAAGGGAGAAGAGAAAAAAAAGAGGGAAGAAGAAATCCAAGGCCGAGACGAAGACAATAGAATCGAACAGCAGGGAAGAAGTCTAGAAGCTAGAAACTTTTACGACCGCTCGACTTCAAGTGATTAACCTGATGTCTGTCACTTAAATGACGTACTGAATAATGAAGTTAGCCTGGGTAAGCCACAAGTAAGGATGTAGGTAGGGAATGAACTTACGGGGATGAAAAGGTACGGGACCTGCTTCTCATACTGGGTCCATGCATCTCCATACTTAGCGCGGCATCGCTCGATATCTCGAGCAGCACGATGGGTGATCATGGCAGCGAAGAAGATTGGGTAGAACCAAGGGAAGGGGCTAGTGAATCCGGTAATCAATCCCCAGTTGATAGCGAAGTAGAGATCACAGGTGTAGTGGATCTTGCGGGCATATCCGTCTGAACATTAAAGTTAGTATGGGCTATCATGACAACAATTTAATCTTTGCAGCGGTAAAACTTACACCAGCCATCAGCAAGGATAGTGTCCCCCTTCTTGGACGTGATTGTCTTTGGGTTCTTGACGGTTTGCCATGGGAGCTGCGGGAAGGTGTTTCTGACCACGGCCAGACCACGGGATTGTTGACGGAACCTGTTCTTCTGGCTGTTGGTGGTATCCCAGACCCAGTAGACGAAAAGATAAGCAACGTAGAGGAATCCAAGGGCGTATTTGTTCCACGCGTAGGTCGAAGGGTGACGGTTGGCGAGGAAGACGGTGCAATGGCAGTAGCTGAGCGGAACACCAGCCAAGTTCCAGAAGATAAGCATGAAACCCCATTTTTCATAATAGATGTCCCTGAAAGTAAACAAGTTAGCATGGTGCAGAGCATGGTAAGTAGATGTCAAAGGTTCATACCAAGTAGGGATGATCAATTCCTCTCCCTTTGAGCAAGCATTGGCGTACAAAAAGTGTGCCATGAGGATGAAACCGACTTCTCCAGAGACGTATCCGTAGAGTTCGTACTGTCTGGCAGCCGCACCCATGGATACAAGCAAAAGGATGTACCATGGCAGCCGAACCTCGAAGAACATCTTAAAGTCCAAGATTCCAAATAGTCTTGGGTTCAGCTCGGCACCCATGAAGAAGTCATAGATCGGGTAACCGGTCACGCGATGCTGAGCACCACGAGCAATGGCGGAGAAATAAGCGATAATTGAAATGACGAAGCCGGTAATGATGGCTACGCTCATGATCGGACCAAATTCATCCATGATGGTATACAACTTGAACACTCCGGTGACGTGAAGGGCAACGGCCAAGACGATAGTGGTGTAAAAAGACCAAACGGCCGAGCAGTAGTAGGTCAATTTCTTTCCTCCCAGATGCTCCAATGGTCTACCCTGGACGGTGATTCCGGGCAGATACATGTATGCGAGGGCCTCGAAGATGAAAAATCCCCAATAGATCGACCATGCCTTGAGCGAAGGGAATGCGCCGGTATATACCAGGTTGACGAGGTGTAGCAAGAAGTCGGACATAGACTGGCCTTCTGAGGGAGTCGGGAATGCGCCATCGTAGTAGGTCGCTCCAATCCACATGTAGTACATCAGGGCAGGGAACCCTATCATCATCGCCGTCACGCCAGGAGTTCCGCCAAACTCGATGTGGTCGGTGATCTTATGGTCTTCCGCAGGCTGCTCTGCTTCGGCTTTCTTCTCCTGGTGGCCGTTAGCAGCAGCACCGTTGGAGCCATTGGCAGTCGAGACATGCTCTTCGACCTCCTCCCTGGTCTCCTCCACTATCTTTGCCGTGGTTCGTTTGCGAGGACTCGACATCTTCGGCTGCTCCAGCGACTCAGCGAGATCTGAGCTCACTTCGGGTGTGGCAGAGGAACGACTCCTGGTGATGCGTCGCGGAGTCTCGAGATATGCGTCCGGCTGCACTTTTCTAGTGATTCCCCAATAACAAACAGTAACTGTCAGCCGTGTACGGACTATCTAATGGCCCCTTTTGCTCTTGTTGAAAGGAAAGAAATCGGCGGCAGCTGGAGGGCGTCGCAAGCCAGCTATTTATGTATCTATCACGCCTCAAACTACTACAGGGCGGCGCTCTGGTCATGCAGCAAAGGCTTGGGGCCACTTACCTGGGGGTCTTCCCGGTCTGCGATCGTGTCACCGTCATGGCGAAGCTGAAGTAGAGGATGTAATGTGAGTATTCCACAGAAAAAAAAAAGGAATAGAACAGACGATGCGCCAGCAAGATGAAGAGGAAAAAAATAGGGGGCAAACCTGGCGGGGAAGAGCGAGAGCAACCAGATACTGCAAGGGTTTTTGCTCGCCAACCAGGGCCCCTGGGGATGCGTGAAATTAATGGGAAGACGAATTATTCAGGCAGATCCTTGGGTTCTTTTCCTTTTTCTTTTTTTCCCTTTTATTCCTTTTTCCTCCCTTTTCCTCCCTTTGCTTCTTCGTCCTTTTTTTATACACGGTATTTTTTTTTTCCTGGTGTTTATCAACATGAAGCCGAGGGTCCAATTGACTTTGTTGGCCCCTGGACTTCGGCCTTGACTTAATCTGGCTGGGGCAATTGACTGGACAGCTCACTAGTTTAAGGCATCGTAATCCCTGGCAAGCGAATGCGAAGAAGCCAAGATGCGCACTAGACAGCGCTAGACGGTAAGCTAGGGACACTGCAAGTTAGCGAGGGAGAGCTTGGGTTGTTTGTTTATATAAAGGCGGAGATGGGCATATAGATCAGGGGCTCGGGGGCCTGGGGTCTTGGGGGCCTCTGAAGGGCCGCTCTGCATTGCCTGCTTGCTTTAAGTGCTATATACAGATGTTGCAAGCCTGTCTCTGTTGACAGGCAGAATCTATTGGCATTTTGCTAGAAGTAACTAGGAGATGGTGTTCAGAGATGTATCCCCGGAAGGCCGAATCTGTCATTTATCACCATAGGGTTAAAAAAAAAAACTGGACGCTTTGTTAGTATTAATATTCAAAAAGAATTGGCCGCAAGTCAGGCCGCTTCTACCTGACTATGCTGCCCGTCGTGCATTGGTCGACATCAGTGTGATCTTCTTAGCCTTCTTTTTCTTACCCGGTGTGGCACCGGGCGTGTTCTTACCAACCCCGCTACTGCTGCCACTATTGGGGTTGGTGCCATTCATGATACGTTCCTGCTGCTCGGCCAGAAGCTCTGCTTCCCAATTCTGAAGCCAACCATCGTCGTGACTAGGCGCATAATGATCCTGACTCGAGCTGGCGGTGGGGGAGCTAGATTCAACCATAGCTGTACCCCATACTGTGCGGCGTGAAGGCGGGCTGTTAGACGGCGTTGCTAGAGCCGCAAATGACTGGCGGTTGTGGTTGTTGCGGCTCTGCGAAGAGGACCATGGAGGCGAGGCGGTGGAAACGCTGGTGTCTACATGGTCGTCGTTGTTGTTGGCCAGGCTGCTTGCGCCGGGGCCAAGTGGCTGGAAGTCACTAGCGCTGAAGGGACGCTCACTAGGAGACGATAGGCTCGACCTCTTCCGCCGATTAGCCCCTACTAGCCGTTTCTCATCTTCCTCCCGTTCAGCACGGATACGCTCTTTCTCTTCACGAGCCGCCTTCTCGCGATTCCGCTTCCGGCGGCGTTCGATGTCGACACTGAACTTCTCAAGGACACTGGGGCTGACCAAGTCAGTCCAGTCACATTCTAGAAAGGTAAGCTCACAGCCATATGGTAGATGGCTTAGGTATTTGACGCGTTTGCGTAAATCATCGTCCATGATATGGCCCGTAGATATGTGCTCGACTCGGGGTAGTATGGTGGACGGGAAGAGGGAGAAGTCGCCAAACGCCGACTTGAGAATCCGTATGTCAAGAGATGAGAGATAAAAATGGGGTAGAGCTTGGTAGAAATAGTATGGCACGTCAGCAGGGTGGCCCCTTTCTGACTCGTGTGTGGTCGGATGCGATGTCCTTTCATCCGATGAAGCCGGTTGCTTAGTGTGCGGATGATGATGCTGATTTATATCAAGCTTAGACACCCTAGACGAGATATCATCATCTTCTCCCGGCTTTCTTGACATTCTACTGGGTGCCGTATGATGCCCTGAAATTGATGATGATGTTCCAGGGCCATGCAAACCCGCAGTCTCTTCTGTATGTGGTGCGGTGGGTGGAGATGGGTCCTCCCCATGTTTGTTCCCCTCTCCGTCATTTCTATGGAAATGGGGTGGGTTACCAATTCCCTTTATCTTTTCCTTGGCCTCTCTGATGGCAGCCATGGCTTTCTGAGTCCACGTTGAGTCCTGCCCAAAGAGAAGCTCGTCTTCCTGTTCCTGCTTCTCAAGAGCTTCGAGCTCAGCATCATACTGTGATATCATGTACTCCTCTCCGCCCTTCATGAACCGTGCATAGTCGGTCACTTCTGCCGCATTATACCACGGTAGATCGTCCTCTGGCCCGTGTGGGCGACGGTCAGCTCCATCCCTTGGGAGGGCAAGAGTGCTGCCAGGTCGACGCATGACCAGCCTGAGAAAGACGTCACCGCCTTCCATCAATGTATCGATCTCCTGTCCCGAGTACCACCTTACACATCTGGTTTCAGACATGTAAACTGGGTCCCAGCAGATTGGACATTTCTTCCATCTCGCCTTCTTCACAGGCTGTGCATCGTGCTCATCAGCAGCGTGTAGAAAGCGGATAAGACAAGGCAGACAGAATATATGTCCACATTTGGCCATCCGCGGAGCTACGGGTACACATAGACAGATGGGACAGCTGGTGGGCTGGGAAGTGGATGTCGACACCAACACCTGCAGCACAGTGTCCCAATCCAGATGGACATCTGCATTAGTGGCCTGTGCATGGTAATTCTTCTTCGGGTTCACTATAAACCGGTAGTTGGCATTGACGTATCTGCATAGGTATCCGTTGGTCAGCCTGTCTAGCTCTGCAACAAACATCCTTGGGCTAGCCATACCTCGCCTTGTCAACACGGTGAGAGCCAGAGTGGTAGGTTACGTGACGATGGGGCCGAAAAGGAGACGAGTGAGGGCGTGGAGGGAGGGAAAAGTTCATCAAATGGGTGATAGAGGTCTGGCCTTTTCTGCTGGAAGTTGACCTCATGGCTGCCTGCATCTGAGTCAGTGGGGAGTTCTTTGGACAACTAGCTCAAACAAGGATAAAAGAGGGAAACGCACGGCTTCAGCAATGGCATCCTCATCTACCAGACGAGGTTTACGCTGACGCTTGTGGCTCGCCTTCTTCGACTGATTGTTCCTGGCTGAAGCTAGGTTGCTGGATGACTGGCCTCCAACGAGCGGCCCAGAGACACGACGAGCTGCCGCGTCTGCGCCAAACGAGTACGACTGCGACGGCGAATGGTATGACACCGGCTGGCTGGAGGTCCCGGTCAGTTTAGATGGCGCAGAGGACTGTCCTGGGCCTCCCGACATTGTTTGCGCGTATCCTGCGAGGCCTCCAAGCTCCGTCTTCTTGATGACACTGAAGCTGTCCGGGCGGGACCCGTCATGTCACCAGCAGAGAGCACCGCTGTCTCCTCCCTCACAGTGCCGTATCGAAGACACCGTCACTGCAACGCCCGGTCAGCAGCGGCTTTGACGATCCAAAAGAGAAAAAGATGAAGTCGCTCTCCGTCCTTCTTCGTCTTCCTTCGTCTTCACCTTCGTCGCTCTTCGGCTTCTTCCTCTCGAGCCATCGAAAAACGGACGAGGAGGGGCGACCCGGGTGCAAACAGGACAAACAGCCAGCCAAAGTACCTTACATCGTCGCTGCTGCGCGTAACAAGCAGCCTCGTCTTCCTTTCTAGGGCTCGACAGGGCGCAAAAGAGGCTGCGAACTGTCTGTAGCGAGCTGGTGGCATCCATTGGCCTCTCTGCGCCCCAGATATTTGCGAAAAGAGACGCCCAAAGGCCGCTGTCGAGAGGCCGCGTCCGTCGCTCTCGCTCGCTGCCCAACTTCACCTGTCGCTTTTTGCTCTGGTCCCGTGACCTCATCCTTGCTCGGGGACAAAATTTCCCTTTTTGGGAATTCTCAACGACGTCAAACGAAACAAAAAGGCAGACAGGAAAGATTTTTATAGAGAGAAGAAACACATTGCTACACACGCTCGCTCGCTCGCACATACGGTAGAGCGAGACATCTACTTGCTACTGCGGCTGCTCGTCTTGCGCTGGCCTCGTCCTCTGTGAGTTTTGTGGAATATTATTTAAGTGGAGCGTGGGCGAGCACCGGTCAAAAATACCAATACCTGACTAACCTCACACTTCATCGACCAGATTTCTTGACCACGGCCAACCCCAACCGCCATCACTGCTCGACCGACCGACGGGCTCCTGGATAGCTAGAGCTTTGCCCTTCCGCACGCGAGAACAGGCCTGTCTGGTCCATTACTATGCATGGCGTCCAAGCAGAGCGCATTTTGACAGCCAGTCAAGCCGCCTCCGAGAACAGCTGAAGGGACCATAGAAAAATATTCCAGAGACGCCATTCGGTCCTTTTTCGCCCGCGATGAACCATCATCCCCCTCCTCTGCCGCATGGGCAGCCTCCCATGCCCCCTCCGCGGCGGCAGCATGAGGTGCCATACTCGTCAGCGCCTCCCAACGTCAGGTCGCCCGGCTACATGGCCTACCACCACCCTCACCCGCACCCGCACGCACTCGGACACTCACACGGCCATGCTCACGCCCACGGCCACGGACCAGTGCCCATGCCGCCGCCGTACGGACCCCAGAACTTCCAGAACTGGTATCCGTACCAGCAGATGCCTCCTCACCCTCCTCCAATGCAGCCATACCCGCAGTACAATGCCCCGTTGATTGTTTGCTCATACCCTCGGCCTCAACCTCCGAACCACGCGCCACCTCCACCACACATGTCTCCAGCCCTCCGGACGCAGTCCAGCACCCCCATTACATCTCACCCGTCAGCCTTCTCGCCTACGCCTCCCGTTTCCTTGTCTACGCCGGCAATCACCGAGCCACAGGAGGACCAGTCCACGCAGTATCCTTCAACGCGGTCCGGCAGCGAGGTGGGCAGCAATACCTCGACCAATGCCTCAACCAACAACAGCGCACGCCCTACACCCCCTCCAATCACTGCCAGAAGAGCAGAGGCTCGGTCAGGCGTAAGACAGGTATTCCAACCTCCAGTGAGTTCCAGGGCTTAGTCTTGCAATTCGTCTCTCCCTTGTTTCCCTCTCTGCAAAAGAAAAAGTTTGACGGGCTGTAAACATGTCGAAATGATACTGACCCATATTTTTCTTATCCATAGCTCCCTTGGCTGTCCGTTCCAGAAGCTCCGTTCCCTTCCAAGCCTCCACGACGTCGCCGTAAGAACCGTGTTACTCAACCTTCATCCCTCGCAGTCGAATTGCCTTCCAAGGACGAGAACGAAGCCGAAGACACCGAGCCGCAAGTGAACAATGTTGAAGAGCAACCATCTAAGCCCGCCTCTGTTCCTCAGCCTGAACCGGATACCCCATCTCTACCTCCGGCCACCACCACCACCCAACAAACTCCAGTGCACGCCCGTCAGGCTAGCACTGCAAGGGCAGGTGTTCCGGTCGTCCCCGTGGTCCCGTTGCTTTCCCAAAGCCCGTCAGCCTCTAAACAGTCAAAACCTACTATTCAGTCTACTCCTGAGAAAGCGGGTACAGCCGAGGCAGCAGCACCACCAGTCATTGAAAACGGATGTGCTCCAACCGAGGACGAGTCTCAGCCGCCAGCATCTTCTGATACTAATAGCAATGAAACCCCGTCTCCAGCGGCTCAACGGGCTGCTCCAAAATCTTGGGCGGATCTTGTTCGCTCAAAGGCCGCTGCAAAGCAAGCGGCTGCCGCTTCTCCCCAAGCCGGCGCCTTGGCGCTCACGAGGGGCGAATCTTTGGCCGAAGCACTCAACAGCTTTGGCTCGAACGTTGATCAATATAGCGAAAAAATTGCTTTCTTAGAACCTCGTGGCCTTGTAAATACGGGAAATATGTGCTATATGAATTCTGTAAGTCTTTCCTTTTAACACGTCTATTAAAATGCCCAACTCTAACAATTCTGCGCAGATTCTACAAGTTTTAATCTTTTGCGTTCCATTTTATGAATTTCTTGATCAGATTGGCCGTCGTGCGGCCCATAGCTTCAAAAGTGACAGTCCTTTAGTGGATGCTATGTAAGCTAATACTCCGGCTACCCCGAATAGGCATCTTGTCCTCATGCTAATTCATCTACTTAGGATTATGTTTCTACGGGAATTCAGGGTTATTGATGCGGCATCTTCGGTGGAAAAATTAAGGCTTCGGTTGAAACAAAACGAATTGGAGGAGTACGGTGAATCTTTTATTCCAGAATATGTTTATCAAGTTATTCGACATCTCCCACGTTTTAGGGACATGAGAGTAAGCTAATCTTTGCCCTTGGATACGTTCAGAGTTGCTAATCCTGTCATAGCGCGGTCATCAACAAGACGCCCAGGAATTCCTAGGCTTCCTCCTCGAGGAGCTCCATGATGAATGTCTTCTCGCCACTAAGAACGCCATGGCGGACAAGTCTGACGTTTCTACTTCTTCTGATGTGGATTCTCAATCCATTGCAGACGACTCTACTGGTGATGGGTGGCTGGAGGTTGGCCACAAACAGAAGGCGTCAGTCACCAGATCATCGGGGGACAGCTCCGGAGAGTCTCCCATTACCCGGATTTTTAGCGGCAAAATCCGGTCTGAATTCAGAGTGCCTGGAAACAAAAATTCAGTAACTCTTGAGCCTTATCAGTCACTTCAACTTGACATCGGATCTCCTCAGGTGAACAACATCATCGATGCGCTTAAGGGTCTTACCAAGCCTGAAACCATGCACGGAGACTTCCAATCATCTCGTGGGCCCAAAGTCAATGCTACCAAGCAAGTCTTCATTGAAAAGCTACCCCCAGTCCTCATCCTTCACCTCAAGCGTTTCCAGTATGATAATGTCACCAATGGCACGCAAAAGATCTGGAAGAAGATCGGCTACCCACTTGAGCTTGAGATACCCAAGGAGGTCTTCCCCCCACATCGTCGCAATGCGCTTTCTGCCCAAAATGGTAGCCTCCCTAAGTACCGCCTCATTGGAGTTATCTATCACCACGGCAAGAGCGCAAGTGGGGGACACTACACCGTTGAAGTGCGCCGACAGGATGGACGTGAATGGGTCCGTTTTGACGACACCTACATCCGTCGTGTACGAAGTGAAGAAGTAGCTTTTGGCGGCAGCGAGGAGGATCCAAAACTGCTCTCTGCCGCGCTCGAACGCCACAACAACTCTACCGACCAAATTTCCAGCAATAACATCTACGACCAATTTGACGCTGACGAGCACGACCACCCGGATAACGGGAGAGGTTGGAGCCAAGTTAACGGCTCTGGCTCGGGCAGCCACTCTAGACAAAAGTCTATGGCCGCAGCCGCAGCCGCCGCTGCAGCTGCCAGCGGCAACGCCTCGCCTAAGGCCGATTCCGGAAAAGGCACCCCCACAGCATCCAGCAGCGCCCGTTTCGGCTCTTCTCGAGATAACAAAGTTGCGTATCTCCTGTTTTACCAGCGTATTCACAGCGCTTAAGCGAATATTTGATATATCACGAACAACTTACCCAAAGAACGATAAATGCATGCTATGCTTTACACCGCATTTTACCACGACCACCCGCGCATGCCTCTTTATTATTACTAACCTGTTGAAAAGAAAACACACCCCATAACCATCAAAATAGCCCCTGCTCGCTTGCATTGCTACGTATGTTCTACACATATCTGCTTTATGTATAGCCTGCGGCAGGATATATATGGTGCACAAAATGCACGGGATTCTGGTTCTAACCCAATCATTTTTTACCTGTCCTACCAAACATCAGCCCTTTACTTCCCCTCCCTCTTACCTACCCTTTGCCCTCCCGTTCGTCATCCCACCCTACCCTTCCCCCTTCCGCCTCACGATCCTCTCAGTTCCTCTACGCTCCTACGATCTACCTACCTGCCTCCTTCCATCCCACCCTTCTTCTCTTATATCAAATCATGTATTTGAGAAACGTATCATCAAAAAAAGAGGTTCCAGTTCTAGCCTTGATCTTTCCACTTTTCGGCTGTTAAGCTAGCCGAGTAATCCCAATAACTCGTAAGCTTGTGCCTAGATAGCAGTGACTTTTCTGGCTACGTTTATATGGCTTTAATACAACGGGCTAGCAAGGTCAAGCATGTCGTTGGTAGGGCTAAAAGCGGCGTTTGATTTCCCGCGTTAAGTCAATTCAAGTCCATAAACACCAACGGCCAGCACAGCTTGTACTTTCCACCGATAACTAGATAGGGCTGGTTGGGATATAACTAAAGTGGCTCTACCCTTAATTAAATAATATCGAGATCTGGCAACTCACACCTGCAGCTGCAATCATGTTAGTAAAGGAATCTACCCACGATGTGAAGACAACCGTCGCAGGGGAGGGGCAGATGAGTGAGTCTCCAACAACCGTCTTCTTTAGCCTCCCCCAAGTTCAATGTTTGTTAACTTGGGCTTTTGTAGGAATATACGTCTTCCATCCCACTATCCCAGGCTACCCCAATGCAAAGTTCCCTGGGGTAGTGGTATTCAGTGAGATCTATCAAGGTAGATAGAACCTGGAAGTGTTCTACGTTCTATTCTAACCGTCGAGTAAATAGTCACTGGCCCTGTTGCACGGTTTGCACGCATGATTGCTGGCCAGGGATACATCTGTGCTGCACCATCTAGCTACCATGAATTCACCGGTCCAGAGCCGTTGCAGTACAATGCCGAGGACACGGATAACGGCAACAAGTGGAAGATCACTAAGGTAAGTGTAGAATTTTAGTAACATCCATTTATTTTGATCCTAAGAGATAATCACTGTATAGAAAGTAGCTGCATATGATGAAGATGCCCGTCTCTGTGTGGACTACCTGCTTTCCCTGCCTACTGCAACGGCCGCGTGGCGCAACTGGGATGTGTCTGGGAAGCCCATCTGGCGTATAGATGTGCACTCGACTCCCGCATCCGGGCTGCTGTATGCTACTTTGCAACTGATATCCATAGCCAGTCACTCGGAGAAGGAAAGAATGACGACAGTCTCCAGCGAGCAGGTGATATCAAAGGAGAACTGGTAATGGTATGTATGATTGATCGCGATAGCCTCTTCTATGTGTCTCTACGGACCTTATAACTCGTCTCACCCTCCCATAGATTTTCGGCAAAAACGACAATCACGTCCCAGCACCGGGTCGAGATTTGATTCGTAGCACTCTGCATGAGAAGGGGTGTATGCTTCAGTTTCTATGAAGCTGCATGGGCACAGCGTATGTAATGTCATACATGGTTAACCACCCACTCCACTTATTATCAAGATCTGTAGCTGACCACTTCCAAAAGATGCATTTATCAGGGACGAACTGAGCAAAGGCCGATATGACCCAGCACTGACCAAGGTGTGCGCCGAGATGATGTTTGAAGTCTTTGGACGCACCTTGAAAGTCGAGCTAGGCGAAGGAGATGGCAAGGAGCTCGTTGTTGAAAACGTGTGTTAGGAAGGCGCTACGTGGACCAAGGAGAAGCGAGATGACCGCTGTCTGGCTTGCTACCGACGCCACGAGCAACAAAGAGGCTGATATGCTAGTCATCTAGCTAGCTACTATGGGGCAACTCGCTTGTGGCATTGACTACTACTCCGTACTAGCTGGCAAGGCAACTCCCGCCCCAAGCGATGGAAACTGAAGATGTACGGTGTAGCTGTGTATCATGGAAATTTTCACAGACAGACACCTTGAACATGTTTATCCCAACCTGTCTTACCTTCCTATCCTTATTTCTAAGTAGTGCCACGACCAAAGTCAGGGCTAACAGATCTTCCTCGTATCTACTACCCAGGCTAAGCATGTAAGTTAGGTAACTTGCATCTCGCATCTTGCATCCTCGCACCAACGTCTAAGCTACCCCCAATCCTCGAATAATAAAGGCCGGCGGAGCAGGTGACCCTTAACTAAAACTGCTTAATTACCGTACTGAGTAGCTCCGGAGCGTTTCATCCAGATAGCAACCTGCCCTGGTCCTGGCCGCCAGCTGTTTCATGCATAGCGTCCCTGTCCTGGCATCCAACTTCTCTGCCTCTCTCCCCTCTCCCTTTTTACCCCGGGCCGTCCGTCTTGCTCGCTCTGCTTAATCTCGCTCTTGCATCGTCTTCATGAACAAACATCTTTGTCATGCTTCATGCACGCTGATGCTGATCAACCTATGCTTCCTTATGTATATGCAGCCTGCTTGACGTATCATCTGTAAGAGCGTGACAAGCGCAAGGCACCCCCCGGTCCGTACCGTCGCGTACCAGCCTGGCAGATAAATTACGCCTCGTACGCCAGGACAGGCCTTGGCTCCACTGGCCGTGCAGCAAAGCCACCGCCTTCTCGGCCCGGCTCGCCCTCTGACTGGCCAGAAACAAGCCGTGCCTGGCTGCTTGATACACACCCGTGACAATACCTGATACAGCGACGTCTTGTCACTCGCGATACATCGAAACTTCTTCCCCTGAAACGCAAAAACATGAACAAAAGCGCTTCTTGTGCTTCTTCTCGGCCCTTTTCGACGGTTTCTACTCCGTCTCTTCGCTGCCATTGTCGTTGCTCGCTCTCGTTGAATGCCTTGGATTCCCTGATGGTGGCAGGGAAAGCTGATCGATGTTCCCGCCCTGATCGATCGATCGCAAGCTAGTCTCAGCGTTACCCAAGGAAAAGAGCGAGAGAAAAAAGGAAGCAGCCCGAAGCTTGCTGTGGCGTACCAGAAAGTGGACTCTCTTCTCTCCACCAGGAACAACTTCATCTTTTTGACATTTTTCTTCCTTCTTGTCGACAACTTCCCAGCCCTGCCACTTCTTCACACAAAGACAGACAGACAGACAGACAGACACACAGGCAGATTCACCTCCAACATCCTCGACAGCGACCTCGCCCTCGCCGCGACACCTCTGGCACCGCCGAATTCCTCACTCGAAACACCCTCAATCGGGCTGGGCCTTTGTTATCGAAACCGCTCGCCTTATCACACTGACCGCAAACTCCACCCTCACGACTGACCGCGGCCTTTTTTTTGTCACCTTTTTTGTCACCTCTTTTTCGCTTATTGAGCTGCCATTGTTGGATTTGGATCCTATCGACTGTCGCTACATATTCTGCTTGAGCTGGGGGAGGACGAAGAAGAAGGAAGAACGCATAGGTTCGCCAGCACAGAAAGAGTCCCATCATGGGGTCGACGCAGTTTGGCAAGTTTCAAGTACGCACACCAGACCTCACCTTCTTATCTCCGGACGTTATGATGGATATTGCTGGATGGACATGGCGCTGACGCAGGACTTGGGAATATAGAATTTCTGCCGGGACTCGACACTTCCAGTGTGCAATGTACGTTGTTTCTACTTCGGCCTGGGGTAGTGGGCTTCTATACCATTGCACGTACTGACAGCCATGGACTTGACAGCTCTTCATCAGGGACAATCAACCACCAAATGAAAAGTATGGCGGTTGTGCCTTGACGGGAATCAACCTTAGCAATGACCGAAACGTCGGAAACTTGGGTACGGCTGCGATATATTCCCTTGAAAGTCTACCCGTCGTCGAATACCGTTGACTTACCAGGTTTAATTAGGGTCCGTATTGCTTTGTTTTATCGCCATCTTCTCAGCACTGTTCTTAATATGGCGGTCGGAGAGGAAAAGGGCCGCTGTCGGTCGAAGGTGAGCTCTAGCTTTTTTATGCTTTTCGCTGGATCATCAGAGTTTGGGACTCTTGGACTAACTGGCTGCGGCGGGTAGGGAGATCCAACTGTTCCTGGTCGGGTTCATCATGATGTCTATTTGCGAAATCTTTTCAGTCGGCGCTTTCCCACTCAGCGACTCTGTTAGAAAGGTACTTACATCCACATACCTTGCATATACCCCAGTTATCCTCGAACTACTTTCACTGACCACTGCAATATATACACAGGGCTTTTCCGCGGCTCATCTTGCTGCTATTTGCGCCACTGCCTGGCTGCTCTTTCTCAATGCCATTGTCGGCTTCCAACTCATTGATGATGGTACCGCCGTGTCTCTTGGGCTGCTCGTCACCTCAGCTCTCATCCTCTTCGTCGGTACGGGGTACATTGGCCTCGACACCGCCTTCACATGGACAGGCCGCTTCCTGTCCAGCCACCGCGCACCTTACCAGAACATAGGACTGTACATCCTGTACCTTCTGTTCCCACTAATCTGCGTAGTCGGATTCTTCCTCCTCGAGACCTTCCTCGTTATCAAGGTGCTCAAGGAGAAGAGACCCATGCGTAAGTTACTACCTCTGGTCTTGACTCTACAGCCTAGGCTAACTCTCCACTAGTATACCTCACTATTGCTGGCCTGTTCTTTGCTCTGGGCCAGATCTTCGAGTTTGTTATCAGCATACACATCTGCAATGCCACCGATGGAAAGATCAATGGTGCTTTCTTCGAGACCCTCTTCAACCTTGCTGCTGTCATCATGGTATGGGTCTTCTGGAGCAGCATTACTGAAGACGACTGGCCAATGAATGTTGGCGGAGCATACAGTTAAATTCGTCTTGCCATACCTTTCCGAATTAACGGATATCGCTTACTGCTTACGAATGAGATGTCGACAAAGATATCCCTTGAAGTTCCAAAGCGGAAGATGCAAATGAATGAAAGAACGAAGTTTTTGAATATTACGAAAGTAAAGAGAGAGAAACGGCAAAAAAGAACGAACAGAATGACCTACTGCCATATGTTCGAATTTTTACCTCTTTTTCTTTTCTGTTTATTTTATTTCTCTACAACCATTTCTGTCGCAAGATCGTTTGAGATGGTCTCATATACCCACCCTCCCTACCAAATCTACATAACCAACACTTCCACGCCATTCGTTTCTTATAACCTTACTCACTTCATCCCCTCCTACACTTTTCAGCTAATCGGTATTCTAATTGATGTCCGAACAACTCACATACCAAACCATACGGAATGTTAATCTTATAATTACAACCCTTCCCCCCGGCGTTTTCTCCCTTCCCTCAACATCCTTATCCTGCAGCTTCTTCTGCATCCTACTTTATGATACTCACCTTGGATTAGTGTACGCTGGTTAAATTTCCCCTGCTGCTTTATGTTCCTACAGTGTTTCAGTCAAATATGTCCTTTTTGCGTTGATGATTCTCCTTGATAGTTATTTATACTATTTCCCTTGCTTTCCTCAGTTATTAATCTCCTTTCCTCATCCTTTTCTCGCGCTCCTAACTTTCTTATCCGCTCTCTCTCTTGGTTTGATCATCAGGTATGTACCTGTACCAATTAGTATAGTTAACGTACATAGAATAAACAGACTTATAAGGTTGACAGACGCTCTCTCTCCCCAACCAAGCCGTCCATCTACTCTGTCTTCTGCCTGGCAAACACGCCCATACCAAACCAGTATTTCCAATGGCACCAGGCAGGCCACATGCAAACTGCCTCGATATTATTTCCCGCCGGGTCGAACACGAACGCAGCGTAATAGAACCGTGTATACTGCGGCCGTACACCGGGACCGCCGTTCGACATGCCACCATGCTTCAGCGCAGCATTATAAAATGCATGAACATTTTCTCGATCTATATTGCCAGACATTCAGTATGCCTTCTCTCTCGTCTCGCATATTCATAGCACCACTTACTCCCCGTGCTGAAAGCAACATGCGAACTCCCATAGACAACCTCTGTGCCGGCAGCAGGTGCTGAGTCGCCGGCACTTGAACTAGGGACCATATTCGAAGAGATCCAGAACTCCGGATAGTATACGCCCATTCCAACCACTTTTGGGTGAGGACGAAGATGCTCCTTGAACCCCAGTGGAGCTAGGGCAGCTAGGTAGAAAGCTACCGTCGCTTCGAATACGTCATCTGGAACCGTCAGGCCGACGTGTGAGAAGCCCATTGTGTCAGTCTGAGTGTTATCCTCCTGTGAGATGAGATATGAGATATGAATTGCTTGATTTCGTTTAATTCAGTCTACGCGAGGTTTCGTATCGACTTTATATATCTTCGAGTCGAGTATCAACGCTAGCTGGAAGAAGGTTTGGCTGCCTAGCTTGGGCTTGATATAGGCGGTTCTGGATTGGTCGGACAGAAGCTTGGTATCTGGGATTTTGAATGCCTAGGGTTTCCCGATATAAATAAGTTCGTGGTATACACTAGATGGACATGTAGGGAAAAAAGGGTATTAAGTAAATGCAGAAGGCTCAAGGAAACGAAGACATATAATGATACGCTCTAGCCAGCCGTGCATCATTAAAGGAATAAAGATTCGCTTGTCTTAAAAGCAGGAAGTCCACAGCCAGAAGAAAGACAGCATCATCAAGGTGCATGCGTATATCGAATTTGTCAAGATAACGAAAGAAGGAAAGGAAAAAATATTGTCTCCTTGGTTTACAATCTAACCTTCACATCAACACATGGGAGCGTCCACTCCCTGCGCCCCAGCAAACTCCTGAACCACTCGAGGCCGATACCAGTCCATTCTGGATCTTCGGCACTCAACGATGCGTTCGGCGTGACACGGCGTTTCGCTTCTTCAAACGCAGCCCCCATCAGAGCAGTGGCCGTCGTGTTCACAGTATCAAGCACGTACTCGGTCAACTCGCTGGACGTCGAGTTAAGAGCCGGAGTCGTTGAAGTCACATTCATCGTCGGGGCTGCTGCCGGTAAATGAGCGAAGCGCGGGGCAAACCAGTCTGCTTTGAGATCAAAGAAGCAGCGATCTGACCAATGGCATGATGAGATAAAGAGGATCAGAAGGAGGGCAGAGCAGTATATACAGGGTCGGTGGAGGATGTAAGTGAGGGTAACGAAGGAGAGGATAAACAGAGGGCTTGCGTTCGTTGGGATGAAAAGGAGGGGAAGCCAGCTATGAGAGAGATATCAAGTTAGCTTTCCGCTGTCCGTTCTCGGGCCGTATGTAGAGGATTCTGAAAGGCCGGGAGGGATATCTGCATACCTTCTAAGACAAAACATGTTTGGATATCGGGGCCGCCGGCCAGCAGAAAAGATCCGATGCCGTTATAAAGCAGGACTGAACCCTTAGACGGCAGCTCACCACCATCGGATGTGCAGCTGTCTTTCTTCACTCTTTCTTTCTTTATTTTTTTTTGCTTATCACTTCTTCTTCTCCTTCCCGCCTCTTCCTGAGCCTGAACACTGTATTCCGATCCTCTCGCTTGGTCCCCGGTAGCAACTCCGGTCGTTGCACGTTCGTTCCAGTCGTCCTTCTGCGTCGCTTCCTTCTTCTCCGTTGGCCTCGTGAGGTTCGCTGTCACTTTCCAACCTTCTTCCGCCCGATCGACGGGCTGCTGACTCAGGCGAACCCTGCAAACAGAGCAAACGGGACAAACAGGACAAACAGCCCAACCTCGAGCTAAAAACCAAAACCGTCGACTTATTGTTATTTTTGCTTCTTCAACCTTCAACTTCACTTCATCTTCCGTTTCACGTCCTCCCTTCGATTCACTCCCCTCCTTCTTCCTTTTATCTTCTCTTTCGTTAGAATTGCATTAGCACGCTTGCCTAGAAGCTTGGTGTCGCGTTTTCTCTTCTCCCTTTCTTGCCTTTCCTTACAACCCGGTCCCGGGTAGCTTGAGCTACCGTCGCTCCTTGCCATGGCTGGTCCCGGCTCTCCTGCAGACCTGCAAGCTCTGCTCGCGAGAATAAAACCTCGCCCGTCCCCAGGCGGACAGCCTTATGAGAGCCAGTCGCCCTTCTACACTGGGCAGTTTGCCCAGCACCAGCAACAGCAGCGGAGCGGGGGATCGCCTGGCGTCACGTCGCCTACTCAGTTCAGCTACGCCGCGCCATACGCTTCCTCGCCTCTCCTTAGCCCTCCACTCCCTTCCAACCCTCCTCAGCATGGATCGGACGTGATAAGCCCCAATAATTCCACCCCACAGAACGACGACCGTGCAAACTTGCTCAAATTGCTGAAATTTAGTCAGCCTCCAGGTGGACAGAGCTCCAACCCGCCAGCCGAGACGGGACTCCCATCCGGCGCTTCAATGCGTGTTGAGCCAGTTGGGCATGACGGTGCTAACGGTAACGGCCTTCGTATGCCTGGCCAGCGTAACATTTCGGCTTCTGACATTCTCGCCTCTCTCCGTGGCCCATCAAATGGTGGTGGTGCCTCTTCTACTCCGGGTCCATCATCTGTTGTACCAGGGAGACACAGCCCAGCTGAAAAGCTGGTTGTGGCCCCTACGCCTTCTGGAGACGCAACTCAGGAGATGTTGCTGAGGTTGTTAAACCAACCACCCGCTCAAAAGCCAAAGGGGGCCGATTTAACATCTGCTCCTCCAACTGTACCTTCTGGCCAAGCTATAGATAATACCAACATCAGTGATCTTCCAGCGCATCTCTCCAACACTTCGTCTGAGGAACGTAAAAGTTCTCCGGTTCGAACTTTTGGCACCGCTGAAGTAAACGAGGTTACTCAGTTTGACCCCTCGCAACCTAAGGCAGCAAACAAAGGAACAATCTTCAGTCATGTCAACCCGTTTGAGCACCTTGCCGCGGCATCTTCGAGGACCCGATCCCCGAATAGTCAGCCGCATTCAGGCCGTGCTAGCCCTGCGGTTGGAGCTACCACTGCGGGGAAGGAGGTTCCAAAAGCCAAAATCACTTCACCCGAGGCTTCGAAGCGTTCCGTTGCTCAGCCTGCGCCAGAGAAGGCCCAATTTCAACAAACTGCGGTCCCAGGAGCCAAGGAGTCTACCAGCCAGGATAACGGAGAGGTTTCTACTCCGGAAGGTGTTGCAGGAGTTGAAGGCACACCAGTAGCTATCCCGGGTGCTAAAGTGGAGAAATCTGCACCAGCACCCGAGAAGCCCACGCCTGAACCTTCTGCCCCCGGAAGTAACATCCCAGCAAAAGCTACGGCCAATTCTCCCAAACTTATGCACGGTGCCTTAGAGCCTCCAGAGAAGGAGGAAGACGCTAAGAAACCTGTCAAAGTTGTAACAATCTCCGGTGACGATGAGACCAAAAAGGACAACAAATTGGAAACGAAAAATGAAAATGTGGCGGATAACTGGGAAACAGAGGCGGAGACTGATCGCATCGTCCCTGTCTACAACTTCCCGTTGAAGCCGTTCGTGTCCATTACATGGAAGACAAATCTGAAACCGGTTGGCATTCGTGATGATGGGGTGATGGATATTGCTCGCCTTAAGAAAGGCTTTGACCAGCTCGATCGTTCACTCACCTCCGCAACTTCCGAATATATCGTGTACGCACTTGCGAAAAACGGTGGAGCACGTATTATTCGTCAGGACGATGGTCATGACCGACAGATCTTCCGCTCAACCAATGACAGAATCTTCAATGTTTCCGTGTCCCAGGCACCAGCCGGTTCTGCTATCAAAGAGCAGGCTTTCCTTGGTATTGGCGTTAGCGGTTCCGTTTACTGGACTACCATTTCCCGTGCGGACGATGATTATTTCGAGTCAGATGTTCTCGAATCTCAGAGCTTGATCTTTCCACCTTTCCCAACCTCGGACGAGAATGCCTCTGGCGGACAACTCAAGACTCGCGCGAAGCAAAGCTCTCGCCATCCTGAATTCTTCGCTATCGGCCGTGGCAAGTCTATTCACATTGTTAGGCCCCGTGTCGCTTTGGCCGAGTATGGTTTCACTTCTCCAGGTAAGGTGGATACTGAGAAATACTTCAAGGAGAAGTCTATCAAAATCGCTACTGGAAAGGCTGGAAAGGACTTCGTTTTTAGTGGTGATGATACTGTCATTGCGTCGCTTGACAAGACTGGCAGATTGAGATTTTGGGATATCCGCGACATCGATGAAATGCTTGTTTCCAACAAATGCGATATCCGCATCCCGCTCCTGACTCTTGTTACCGGTTCCTCCAATGAGAAATGCTGGCCCACCTCTGTTCTTTTCATTGACAAACAGAGACCTTATCTGAAAGCCCATGCTCTGAGATATATTCTTGTAGGTTTGAAACAAAACCATACTCTACAGCTTTGGGACCTTGGCCTAGGAAAGGCCGTGCAGGAATTGAACTTCCCTCACAGCAATGAATCAGATGCAATTTGCAGTATTGCGTACCACCCGAGTTCCGGAATCGTGGTCGTTGGCCACCCTACCAGAAACTCAATCTACTTCATTCATTTGTCTGCACCCAGATATGCACTTCCCCCAATGTCCCAGGCAGCATTTATTCAGGCTGTGACGAACAAAGACCCCGATCTTCCTAAGCCTGACTCAACCGCTTGCATGAGCGGAATTCGAGAAATCTCTTTTGGCTCGCGGGGTCAATTGCGAAGCCTTGAACTTCTCCCATTGACAAAGTCTGCCGGCCAGGAAGATAACGGCTTATTCGAGCTATACGTTATGCATTCCCGTGGTGTAACCTGCCTTAGCATCAAAAAACTTGACTTGGGCTGGGATATCGACAACAAAATCATTGAGTCAGTGGATGCATTGGAGAAGGGGTATATTGAAATTAGGGAAATTCAGCCCGTTCAGCCAGCAGATGATAGTAGCCGGGCTGAAGAAGGAAGTACGCCTCCCAAGAGCTCTCGTAACGACACCAAGGAATTAAAGAAGGACGCTGTATCCGTTACCAACTCGTCGGTTCCTGAGTCCCCAAAGAAGAAGCCAGTAGCGGAATCCGTTTCTACCGTTGCTCAGCCCCAGCAAGAACAGACCACTGGCGAAAAGCCAGACAAGAAGAAAAAGAAGAAAGACGCTGCTGGTAAACTTAAGGACACCACAAAGGCACCAGAGGACTCTTCTGATGCCCCAGTCACGTCGCCTGTTAAGCAGGTTATTGGCCGAAAGCATACTCCAGCAGAGCAACCTCGCCCTCGCCAAGTTGAGACTGAAATGCCAGGTGAATCGGTCATGTCTATGCAAGCTATATCTAAGGAGGTACAGAAAATCGAACAAAACTTGACTTCGATGTTTACTGCATCTCTCAATGGAGGACTTGATACCGTGTATCGCCGTTTTGAGGATGATCGTCGTGCCCAAGATAAACTTGCGACTATTCGACAGGATGAAGTATTGCGCTTGGTTTCGAAAACGTTGTCCGAAAATGTTGAGAAAACCCTTGCCCACATTGTCTCCGAAAGCATTAAACAGTCCGTGCTTCCATCTCTGAAGGAGGATACTGCCTCTGCCTTGGATAAGCACATCAATGGTGCTGTCAAGGCTGCCTTGCCAGAAGCAATTTCCAAAGCAATGCAGACCCCTGCTACCGTCCGCGCCATGTCTGAGCTTATGTTGCCCTCCATAACTGGTCACATTCAAAATGGACTTGCAAGTGTCGTTAACAAAACCATTATCCCAGCGTTCAAGGAAGAACAAGCCCACACAGCTGAGAGGGTCGCGAAAGATGTGGAACGGAAATTCGCTGCCAAAATGAAGCATCTTGAAAGCCAACAGATCAACGACAGCACCAAGATCGACCAGCTTGTATCATTGGTCAGCAACATGAACGACGCCTTGTCTACGATTGCCCAGGCTCAGAATGGTTTCGGCGCTGAGATCCTTAAGCTCCACAACCAGATGTCTGCCAAGCAGGAGCAGGAGCAGGAGCCCTCGCAGAAGCAAATCTTCGCTGAGCAGAAAGTCGTTCACAACATCCAGCCATCCGCCACAGAGACTGAGCTTACTCAAATCAGCCAGCTTATGGAGGATGGTAGATACGAGGAGGCGTCTATTAAGGTATGTCCGCATATGTCCTGACAGAAAAGCTTTGACAGTTTATTTTGACCCTAACAATGTTTTTTCTATAGTGGCTTCAATCTTCCCAGCAGCCTGATCTCTTCAATAACCTATTCGTGAAATATAATCCATCGTACCTTGCAAGCTTGTCGCCTGTGGTTGCTCTCTCCGTTAGTGCCGCAGTGTCTTCGTCCATGGACACTCACATCATGGAACGCTTGAACTGGTTGCAGCAAGTTCTTCGCACCGTTAACATCTCTGTAAGCCATTATCCATCCCGCGGATATAATCCACCGTCACTAACTTTAATATCCAGGACCCTACAATAAGTGAAATTGCTCCCCGTATCATGGAAATTCTGATCCAGCGCCTTGAAGCGTTGTTCGTTTCCATTGCCCAGAAGACTCCTAATGATCCCATTTTGCACCGAATCCCACCAATTACCCAGTGGGCAGCCGTTCTCAGAGATGCAAAGTAAAAGAACAAAAGTTATGTTGTCATTCCTTAATTCAGTCATGGTAATGATCAATATTTTGATGTGACGAGTTAAGGGACCTGGTTCACAGTGGTGGAATGGAATCGGCTTTTAAAAAAAATCGGTTTTCGGGCTTATGATAGATGCTGGTGATTACGACTCATCTCATTCTCATACAACGGAGACGGGTTGGTTTCTTTTCATTTTTTTCATTTTTTACTTTTTTTCGGTTATTTCTGGGAATTGGGGACAAAAACAACTCTGTCTCATTATCACTCGATTCTATTCTACCTTTGTGTTAATCGCCAACTACCCCGTTTGTTTCTTTTTACTCCCTTGAAAAGCCAAAAAGCTTGAGACTAAAAAAATTTTCACCTGTTTTCCTTATTTGAACCTCCTTACTTTTTAATTGACGTCGAATTTCTATGTGTCACGCCGTTCACGTTAACACGTCAAGCGCCACTAGGGGAAACAGCACTATTAATCACACTTTTCATCCCCAACGCCATGCCACGAAGTAATTGTCAAGAATCCAACGAAGGAGAAAAAGATATTGGCCTGAGAATTTCCCCGCCAGTGGAATGAATGCCACACAAACAGCAAAAAGCAATATGTGACAATGGCTCAAGCGTTGAACTCCTTTTCATCCCCATCAGCCTTGCCTGCCCTCCCTCCTGTCTCTAAAAACTCAAACCCGATGGCTCTCCAATTAAGCTCTTCCCTCCAGTGCAAGCCGTACCCATTCACAGCGTCCAGCGCATTACCTTCCGCGGACCTTCGCATGCCGGCGTTCAAAACGGTTATGCTTCGAAAACGGGATAGCAGCATGCCCATCGAACAGCATATACATGGCTCATGCGTGGTGTATAAATCCAGCCCCGTACAGAGGTACCCGCCCTTCGAGGGCTTGAGTAGATTAGGCAGTTGAAAGAAATGCGATTCAAGTGATGTCGACGATATCGGGGCAGACTCTACCTCCGACGGAGCAGATACTTCTACTCCATCAGTCGCTGGCTTGTTTGACGCTATCCGTTTCCTCGACACCATGGATATGCCACGCATAACTGCGTGGTTTTCTGGCCCAGCCTCATCGTCAACGGAATACTCCTTTTCATGTTCTGGCGCGTGCTCGTGCTCGTGCTCGTGCTTATGCTCCAACGAAGCTTTCCACCACCTCGTATCCCCTGAAACTGCAACGACGGAATTTAGTAGGTCATCTGTATCGTCGGGTTTCCCGACTGTGAGTTCGGGATCGGCGATAACTACGCCTACGCCTCGGCCTCGACCGGATTGTACGCTCTCATTAGCCACCTCCTTTGCTAAGGCTAGGAAGAATCCTGCCCTAGGAGAGATTGATGCCTTGGCTCGCACAAGCTGGACCTGTGGTGGTGCGTGGGCTGCATTTCGTGCTGCAGGGTTATATATCGTGGACCATTTTGTACGGGACCATTCGAGTGCTTCGGCGGGCGTTGTAGGCGGTTTAGTGGATATGAGTGTCTTTTGGATCCGAACAGTAGGTTGCTTTTCTGGTTCCGGTGGTGGTGATGGTTGTTCGGTGGCGGTGGTGGTGTCGGGCTCACTTTGACTGGGCGGTGATATCCTGGGGGTATATGGTGCCAATAGGGCCTGAATCTCCGATGGTTCCGGCAAAGGCGGAGGGATAAGTACGTGAATTGAAGCAATGGACTTTGGTCCCTCGGCTTCGTCAAGCTCCTGTTTCAATGGTTCCGGCAGGCTATCTGGCCGTAGCAGCCTGCGCAGATGGGATCGGCTGACTTCAGGGTTTCTCGGGTAATGGGTATCCAGTAGCTTGACAACTACATTTGATGACTTTATGTCTATCTCAGCAACGTATGCTTCTTCTATAAAACATGTTAGAACATGGTCGTCTTCAGTATAGTGCAGGCGGGGTGATCGAACCAAATGAGTCAACTGGCCGCAGTTCCTGAATAGAAGGTAAAATGGATATTTCTCCTTGTAGGGGTTTGATACCCTTTAATCTTTCTTCTGCTGCCATTGTACAAGTATGGAAGCTAGCTTTGGTATAATGATATAGCTGCATACGTAGTTAGTACTACCTCTACTGATAGGGGGGGATGGGTCTACCCTTGGACGGAAGATTAGTTGTAGCGAGGTAGAATGTGCAATAGCATGTTGTAATCTATAAACTGTGCCGTGCACTGTGATCGACATGCATAAGTCACCGAGTTATTGTCAAAGGCTATCAAAGGCTCTATGCAATGCAATGTATGGCTATAGAAACTGCTAAGGATGTTTTGCACGAGGAATGTTCAAGGTTGAAATTTATGCCAAGCCCAGGTTGCCCTAAAACCAAAACTCTCAGTCTAAGTAAAAGAGAAAGATGGCAAAAGGACGAGAAGCTGAACATTCAAGTATATTGTCAACTTGACGTCATGCAGTAACAGGTTCAATGAAGTAGATGTGAATGAGCTATCGAGAATCATGGAGTCATATGGTCTTGGAAGATCTACATAGCAGTATGATGCAAGTGTGAATAAACAGGGGATATCGAATAATGCCAGGCTAGAATGGAAGAAGAAGAGGAGAGTAGGGGTAATAGCGGTGCCGTCTGACAGCGGCTCTCTTTTGCATGAGAACTATTTAGCGCACGTTATGTATAGATCGAAGATCGAACGGGGAAAGCCTGGCTAAGGAGCTCCAGCCGTTTTTCTAAATCATCTATTAATATTGCATAGAAAAGAATAAACGCGAAAAGTAGAACAGGAACAAGAGACCTCAACGCCTAAAGCTCGCCAGCCGCCAATAAATAAAATAAAAAAGGAGTCCGAACCAAGCAGTGCATGAGCTAGAATGTGAAGAGATGAAGAGAATGCGGGATAACCCAGCCTATGTTAGCCCGGGGTTGAAGCATTATGCGAGTTTATACGGAAGAAGATGGCTTGCTCTGCTTAGTGTCTGGTTCGGTTTTTTTGGTGGTTGTGGTGGTCTTTTGTGGTTCGGGTTTTGCGCTAGACTTGTTCTGCGAGTTGGTTGGTACAGAGGGTGCAGTTGGTGCCGAAGAAACAGGTGGTGCGGGTCCCGATGCCGATACCGAAGCAGCTGAGGCTGGAACGACGGGGCCCTGTGTGATTGACCGAGCACCTCCGGCTGCCGTCACTGCCGGAGGAATAGCCGGGGGAAGCTCTGGTTGCATCTCATAGTCGTCGCAGCGCTCGACCAGGCTGAGGTAGTAGTCGACAAGCACCTCTGGCTGTGGGACGATACGCCATTCCACCCGCCAGAGAAACTCCAGCTCCAGGAGTGCCAGTTCCTCTACACTGATGCCACCCACTCGAGCGTAGGTCTTGTTGGTCCAGAAGCTGTCACTGAGCCCCTTGCTGGCGACGGTGGCACTGCTGATGAGAAATCTGTGGACTGTCAAGCTGGAGATGGTGAAGGCAGGGTACAGCGCACAAAGACGGTCGATGTAGTAGACCATGCTAAGCAAGATGGGCGGCGAGAGCGTTGCGTGCGTGGTGAGACGCTGCAGGTAGTCCTGGACGGAAATCCGGGGTGGCGAGCGGGAGTGAAAGCGAGTCAGCCTGCCATCCCGGAGCGGGATCTGGTCGTTGAAGCGAATGAGCTCCATGATCATGCTTGAGATCAGGACTACCAGGTCCCGGGGGTCTGCAGCCTCGTAACGGCGAGGAAGAAGCTTGACTGGCGGTTTGGCAGGCCGTAGCCTCTTAGAGGCCGAGCCTTCTGGTGGCCTGTCATCATCATCCAATTGCTGCCGCCGCTGGCTCTGCTGACGTGCTTGTTGCTGCTGTTCCTGCTGGTGGTGTTGTTGCTGAGGCTGGGGTTGCTGCTGCTGCCGAGTGGGATTTTTCGAGGGGGCTGGAGCGGACGCAGGTCCGGGGGCCGCAATCACTTTCGTCGCATCTGGGGTGCTGCGTTTTGTCCCTATGGTAGTGCCAGGCATACGTGAACTATCACCGGTAGCAGCAGCGGCGGCAGCAGCAGTGTCTGACGGGGTCGAGGGTCGAGAGTACTGGGTGCCCGCATCTACCGTCTGCCGCTTGAAGGTTGTCCGCAGCTGCTCGATCTCAGGCGAGGAACAGGGGCCGCTGTCTACCAGGGGCTGCTGGTGGTGGCTGTTCTCTGTCTGACGCGGCGAGGATCGAGGAGTGGTAGAGGCCAGAAGGGGAGAGGGACGCTGGTGGTTGTGTTGGTGATTGTGGTGTTGGTGGTTGTGAAGATTGTGGTGGTGGTGAGGACGGGAGGTCGGCGAGGCGCGTAGCAGCGCGGCAGTGGTCGGCGACAGGGAGGCGGCGGAAGAGGCCATCATCGCCGCCGCTGCTGGACTTGTGCTGCTGCTGCTGCTGCTGCTGCTGGTTCTGCGTCTTCCTCTTCGTCCTGGAGTCGCTGGAGTCGCTGCTGGTGATGCGCATGGAGGGGCGCACGTGGGCGAGCAGCACAGGGTCTATGGCAAGGCGGCAAGGGCGAGCGTGCGGGCTGCAGCAACATCGAGCTGCGCATATCGTATAGGGGCCAGAAAAAAGAAGAAGAAGAAGGGCCCCCAAGAGCTGATAGTAGGTAAAGAAGCAGGAGAAAAAGATGCCAGAGAAAAGAAAAAGAAAGACGCAGACAGGAGAATAAGAAGAGACGAAGAAGACGAAGACGCAGAAGTTGAACAAACAAGAAGTAAAAAAAAAAGAAGAGGTCGACGGTTTTGCAAAAAAGAAAAGGAAGTTTTTGCGGTGTTTGTTTTCTTTTTTTGCTTTTTTGGGCTTTTTTGCAAACTGGAAAAAGTGTAAAAAGGCGGTGGCAGGTGGCAGAAAAAGATAAGAGGAGCATTTTAAGGTTTTTAGTCACGTGAAAATAGAGCACAGATCATTATCACGTGAGGTGAATGAAGTCATGTGATCCGGGGATATGATGACTAAGAAGTTTACTTGGGAGTAACGCTGATTGGTTGAAGCTTGTTGGGCCAGACCAAGATTTGATTAGATAAGATGATCAGCGCTAGTCTGTTTTGGGACAGCAGTTCGCTTAGGTAATATGTGTTACATAAGCACTTTCTCTTTTGGGCCAAGTTGACGACGGCGTTTTGGGCGACACAGAAAAGACACATAAAAGAGAAGAGAGAAAGAAGTTGAAGATATACAAGAAGAGACTCAGAGAGAGTGTGTGTGAGTTGGTGCTGTGGACTTGCTGGCCAGGGTCACCGTTCTCGAGAGGGTCCGCGACATCAGCGAACTACCTAGTTGGAACAGCCAGCCAGCTAGTTAGGTAACTTCCTAGTTGCCTTCGGATCTTTATACGTTAACTCACCGAACCTGTCCTTGCCTAAACGCCGGACTCGAGCTCCCTCCCTCGATATTCCCACCAAACCGCGGACCGTGAAATTGCTGCCTACGTGGTGTCTCCTGCTTTTGCCTCTGGCCGTCTTGTTCTCGACTGTCCTACACCGTTTCTTGTCCCGCCTCAATAGTTGAACTGCGCAACCAAGAGCCACAGACACAAGACACAGAACAAGGAACACAAACAGAGAGAGAAGCTTTCCATTACTCTCTACCTTTCCATCCGTCGCATTGCGGGCTGGCCTCTCGTCGTCAGTCTGCCTGCCTTGATTGATTCTCTTGCAGGATGACGAAAGTCGTTAGCCCGCAGCTCCTCGACGATGTTCGCAACGCGGACTCAACCGCCGGCCGGATTGCCGCCCTCCGCTCGCTCAAGAACGATATCATCGGCCACAACCAGAAGAAGCAGGCCTGGACGGAGCTGGGTATCCTTCCGCTCCTGTCCGATGTCCTGATGAGCCGCCGTGGCGTGGCCAGGAAGCCCGAGTTTCATAGCCCGAAACAGAACCAGACAGAGGAGGATGAGATGTGCTTCCAGGCCATCACCATCATCGGCAGTCTTGCTCTTGGTATGTATGCACCTTAGAGTCCCCTATCCCTATCATGTATGCGCAGGAATGCTGGTTCTAACTTGTCTAGGTGGACCGGAATACACTTCTCCGATACTGGCTGGTGAGGCCATTCCCGCGTTGCTCTCCATACTATCTACATCTTCGTGTCCTCGATCCCTCGCCCTCGCCGTCCTCCAAACACTCAACACCATTGCGGACCAGCTTGCCTTGGTATACCAAAATGTAGATAACCAGACACAGCCCATGGGAGCCCTACTCTTCACCCGCAAATACATCCCTACCTTCCGTGGCATTCTACAGCAACCAGGCAGCTCTCCCGGTGCCCAACCGTGCATAGAGCTTGTAGCAGATCTCATCTCAAAGACATGTTCTGGAGAGCAGCAGAAGAGCATTCTGGCCGAGTGTGGCATTCTCGATGCATTGGGCTTAAGACTGGCAACGTTCATCGTTGCAGGGGGGTTTGTTCTTCCCGGAGCAGAGAACTCCTGTACCAACTCCGGCGCATTGGGATACATACCAGATCCTGCTCGGCTGATGCCAAACTAGCCC